>NW_019272036.1:2829387-2851661 GCF_002738345.1 Cucurbita maxima
GGATGTTAATCAACCACTGAGCTATAAGGGCTTTTACAATAACATAATATTATCCACTTTGAGCGGATGGGGATGTTAATCAACCACTGTAAATAAAATATTTTTGCCCCCATGCAGGATTGAACTACGGACCTTCAGTTTACAAGACTGACGCTCTACCACTGAGCTATAAGGGCTTTTATCCTTGGGGATGTTAATCAACCACTCTAAATGTTTTTGCCCCCACGCAGGATTGAACTACGGACCTTCAGTTTACAAGACTGACGCTCTACCACTGAGCTATAAGAGCTTTTACAATAACATAATATTATCCTTGGGGATGTTAATCAACCACTCTAAATGTTTTTGCCCCCACGCAGGATTGAACTACGGACCTTCAGTTTACAAGACTGACGCTCTACCACTGAGCTATAAGGGCTTTTATCCTTGGGGATGTTAATCAACCACTCTAAATGTTTTTGCCCCCACGCAGGATTGAACTACGGACCTTCAGTTTACAAGACTGACGCTCTACCACTGAGCTATAAGGGCTTTTATCCTTGGGGATGTTAATCAACCACTCTAAATGTTTTTGCCCCCACGCTCTACCACTTACAAATATTATCCACTAAACTGACCCTCTACCACTTACAATAACATAATATTATCCACTTTGAGAATAAAGAACATAATATTATCCACATAATATTATCCACTTGGGGATGTTAATTAACCAACGCTCTACCACTTACAATAACATAATATTATCCACTTTGAGAATAAAGAACATAATATTATCCACATAATATTATCCACTTGGGGATGTTAATTAACCAACGCTCTACCACTTACAATAACATAATATTATCCACTTTGAGAATAAAGAACATAATATTATCCACATAATATTATCCACTTGGGGATGTTAATTAACCAACGCTCTACCACTTACAATAACATAATATTATCCACTTTGAGAATAAAGAACATAATATTATCCACATAATATTATCCACTTGGGGATGTTAATTAACCACTGTAAATGCTCTACCACTGAGCTATAAGGGCTTTTACAATAACATAATATTATCCCCACACGTATCAATAGGGATGGTACGAACCTTTAGTTTACAAGACTGCTCTACCACTGAGCTATAAGGGCTTTTACAATAACATAATATTATAATATTATCCACTTTGAGCATAAAAAGATCCACTTTGAGCATAAAAAGACCACGTATCAATCAACCACTGTAAATATTTTTGCCCCCACGCAGGATTGAACTACGGACCTTCAGTTTACAAGACTGACGCTCTACCACTGAGCTATAAGGGCTTTTACAATAACATAATATTATCCACTTTGAGCATAAAGACCACGTATCAATGGGGATGTTAATCAACCACTGGGGGATTGGTACGAACCTTTAGTTTACAAGACTGCTCTACCACTGAGCTATAAGGGCTTTTACAATAACATAATATCCACTTTGAGCATAAAGACCACGTATCAATGAGGATGTTGATTTATTTACTGACGCTCTACCACTGAGCTATAAGGGCTTTTACAATAGTATAATATTATCCACTTTAAGCATAAATACCACGTATCAATGGAGATGTCCAATTTATAAAATTTATGATGTATTTACGAACACACTATAAATTTTACAAAATGTTTTTGCCCCCACGCAAGATTGAACTACAAACCTTCAATTTACAAGACTGATGTTCTACCACTAAGCAACTTTACAATAATATGATATTATCCACTTTGAGCATAAGCTCTCATGACCTTACCTTTTTTTTTTTCCCAAAGGATTTGTTCCAATGGAGATGTATTCCTTACCTATAAATTCATGATCAACCCCTTAATTAACTAATGTGTGACTTCTCTCTCAACAATCTTCCCGTCTAACAAAATAAGTCTCCTCTAAAGCCTATGGAGCACTCGAATAGTCTCCCCTTAATCGAGGCTCGACTCCTTCTCTAGAGCTCTCGAACAAAATACACCATTTGTTTAACACTTGAGTCACTTTTGAATACACGTTCGAAACACACACTTCTTTGTTCGAAAGAATACTATTGACATGACGAAGTTAAGGGCATGACTCTGATATCATGTTAGGATTGTGAGATCCCACATCAGTTGAAGAGGGGAACTAACTATTCCTTGTAACAGTGTGGAAACCTCTCTCTAATAGACTCGTTTTAAAATCGTGAGACTGACGACGATATGTAATAGACCAAAGCGAACAATATCTGTCAGTGGTGAGTTTTGACTGTTACAATTGCATTCTAGTCTTAGTGTATGTCATCGTATTTCCAACTCTAATATGTTGTCCTACATCGTGGAGTCTGTTCTCTATTATAGATAACTACTAGGGAAGTTGACCTAGCTTTAACAGTTTCACAATGCGAATGTGTCATACGCTATGTGGTCCCTTATCCTCCTCATTTTACTATAACATGTCTGCTATATCCTATAGACAACGTAATATTAACTCGGTCGTAAATACTCACACAAATATACACTTAAAATTAATTCCTAAACATAAGCAAGTATAAAATGGGTTTATCCAAATACCTACTACGTGTGTTGATGTTCTCTTTTTACACTAAAAACACTACTAACGCGCTCCAGTTTCTCCTAAATTTATCTGAAATGTCCTACAAGAGAAATTAAGAATGTCTTTGAAGTTGGATTGAAAAATGAGAACGAGCGAGAAACTGACCCTCACACGTTGTTGTGCACTCCCATGCATGACTTATGTGTCACACAATCGCACTCTTGCAATAGCAAGACAACGATTGTACAATGTTTGTTCTAACCGATCGAACAAGTCAGCCTTGTGAAATTCAAACTTTGCGGACAATATCAGTGTATGTTCGAGTCTTGAATCATGTTTTAGAGAAATGTTTTAGAAAATGTGAGCGAGGAAATACGTTAAAAATGATTTTAAAAAAGGTAATGTTATATGCTAAAAGCTAGTAAGAAACAACAACGACCTTGATAGAATATAACTTGGATATCAACGTGTGTTCGAGTCTTGGTGACTGATCATTCGCCCAGCATTAACACAACAAGAAATTTAAAGGCCTATCCAATAGACTTTACCTTAATCTGTAGCTTAAAAGTCTCAATTAAAAATTTTACTAAAATATTTATTTATTGAAATATATCGTGTAGAACTTATTTTCCAAGCAAATCCTTCCATTTTGGACATTTGAGATTGCGTGTAAATAAAAATAAGTCATAATGAAACTTCAAGCAATTATATTATGTAATTAATTATTCAATAAATAAACTATTTTTTTAAAGGACAATTTGGTAATTAAATATTTATTTTTTAATTAATATTTAACTCAATTTTAACTGGTTAAAACTTTACACGGCTCGCTATTAAACTAAAAAAATTATCAAGAGGAAAATTAATAGAAAATACATATAAACTTCAATTTATCCTATTAATTATTGTTATGATTATTTCTCTAATAATTAATTTTTTTTAAAAAAAAAACCTTATAGGTCTTAATTAAAAGAAAGAAAAGAAAATAAAAAGGACTGCTTGGTGAAAATTGAATCCCCCAATCAATTATTGGGTAAAAAACAAACTTACCAAGCAGTAAAAAAACAAGGTGCAGTAAAAAAACAGTGAAGAAGAACAGAAGTGGAAGATCAGTCATCTCCGTGAATGTACCAACAAAGAAGCATGGTGGCGCAACGGCGCAGTATGTAGACACGCGCGCGCTGCTCCTTCACCAACGCCGCGCACCGTCGTGAAAATCCATGTCGCCACCCTGTTGATCTCTTCGCCGATTCCATTTTTATGTTTTTCTTGATTTCGGTTCTTCCTTTTTGCAGCATTGGACCTAAGATATGAATCCACCCACGCTTTTATACGCAAACGCTGCCGAAAATATAAATAATAATAATAATAATAATAAATAAATAAATAAATTTAGATCCTAGTGGGAAATTCTCTTTATGTTAATGCGTGTGAATAGATGAAGTGGTGGATCTGAAAGGAACGTGGGGAGGGGGGGGGGGGGGGGGGGGGGGGGGGGGGGGGGGGGGGGGGGGGGGGGGGGGGGGGGGGGCACGAGGGGAATTGGGAATTTCAAAGGGCGGGGAAGGACAGGCCTTGGTTTGGTTGGGAAGTTTCCCTCTTCATCAAACGCAGCGTTTTAATGTATCAGTTTTTAGCCAGCTGTGTCTTGATCCTTGTGATTCGATATTAATCTTCCTCAATATCTTTATATATGGAGGTGGTCAATTATTTTATTTTTTATTCATACAAAATTCTTCATTATTTGCACGTTAAAAGTTGTAACTTCGTTCGGAGAGAGTTATTGTCTATCGTTAGCCTCTATGGTAGAATCAGTCGTAGACCTGATAGGTGGTGGTTTACCCTAAGCAGATGTCAACGGTTTGAGTCCACCTTCAAAGACCTAACCCAACCCCTTAGTTCAAATCTTATCTAAATTGAGATAATAACCAACTAAGTCATGCCTCTGTGTGTCTGTGTGCGTGTATATATGTGTGTTCATTCTCTAAATTGCACATGGGCAAGCTTGTAGGTTGTTTTGGGAACATTGTATAACAACCTTAATGACACAAGCTTGGGTTGAGCCTATCTCCATTACTAGAGAAGTCTTATGATGCGGAAACTCCATGTATAGTTTTGAAGCCGAGTTTTTCTAACAATAGGGCTTAGGTTTCGATATGATGATTCGTTTAGGTAGGGCAACCGGCCTACTATACGGACGCCTATAGAAATTAGTGGTATATATATATATATAAAGAGAAATCTTTCTCCACTCCCTCATTTCTCAGTCATGCATTAAATGAATATATCTAATTACAACAAACATCTATTATACATCATCATTTGACGTTCTAAACATAGTTTTTTTTTACTGTTGAACAAATTAAAAAAATGTGATCGGTATATTAGTCATTCGACATTGTATTAATTCACTCAAGACCTTAGATTCAATCCATGCAGTGTCATTTATTCTTTTATTTTAATTTCAAAATTGATAGTGAATTAGTCTTTTTTTTTTTTTTTTTTTTTTAATGATATATGTAACTGAGATACATATACAGTCACGAAAGGTTGTCAATTCAATAAGATATTATATATCATTAAATATTATCGACGCTTTATTGTGCATATATCAGGAATTCCAAGACTAAATAAGTTCACTCGAACTTCACATTATCAGACTTCCTACGGAAGTTTCGGCAATTCTCCACTAAATTCTTTCTTTCTTTAAGCTTGTTCAGCTTCACTAAGATAAATGCAAGATCCAATTTAGATATTCAGACATGTTGTTACACCGTATCCTGATTAATATGCATGCTATGCCTATCAAAAACTTTGTCTAAAAGCACAGAAAAAATGCATGCCCTAAATCAATGACAAANAGGCGAGGGAAGGGCACAATTAGCTCAACCAAACTCTATAAGCATAAGACAAAGGAATTATTAAAATTAGGTTTAGGTTAAAAATTAGTTAATTAAAGTTGGTTTGGTTTTAGCTATAAATTTTGAAATTTTCAAACTCTTTGTAAACTTTTTAAAATGTGATTTTTGATATTTTCTTTTATTTATTTTTTAAAATGTAATGGACGTGATATATACCAACATGATTTTAAATAAGGTTTGGGTTGGATTATGAAATTGATGACCTGAAAAATTCGAACCTGAGTTATGAAATTATTTGAGTTGAATTTGTTACATGAAAGTGTCCCACCTTCGTTAAGTTAGGGAATGATCATGGGTTTATAACTTAAGAATATACTCTCCATTGGTTTGAGGCCTTTTGGAAAGCCCAAAGGAAAGCCATGAGAGTTTATAAAGTGGACAATATCATAGAGAGTCATGTTTGTCTTATATATTATTTAGTTTCATAATTATTTTTTATTATTATTTATTATCTAAATTCGAACAATTGGGTTAGGATATTATGGACCCAGGCCCAACATTACAAACTCAAGCCCGGCCCATGAGTATTACAACCGAAGTCGGTGGCCTTTTCCTTCAGGTTCCGAATGGCGCCATTACGAGAGTCGAAGAGGATGGCGGGAAATGGAAGAGAGTTTGAGAGGCGATATTTGGCGAACGGTTCTTTTTTCCTGCCGGGAGGGAAATCCGGATTCTTATATTGTCATCGGAATTGTTTTTCTATTTGGAGATTGTTGATAGAAGAGCGAATGGTTTATCCTTACTGCTTTCCAGCATGTCGCCTTGTTGCTGTCGGTCTTTTCGCGAGAGGTACGTCATTGAAATTGCATTTCCGTTTGATGCTAGTGTTTGTAATTCGTTTAAATGTAATGATATATTGCAATTGGCGATCGGTTTCTTGGAAGTTGATTGATGGTTCACTGTGAACTCGTACTTGCTTCTTCTTAGTTTGAAACTCATAGGTTGCTAATGTTACGAAAATCGCGCTAGTAAGTTGCTTCTCTAATTTAATTGGAAAGATATTTGAACTAGTTTATCGATACAAGAACTGAATAGGCATGTTTTGAAGTGTAAACTAGGTGTATGAGATCACAACCTGAAAGAGGAATGTACCAATTTATTATAGATGCTAAAATCTTTACCAAGGTAGTTTTTGCTACTTGTGAAGTCTTAAATAAACCTAGATTCGGTGTACTCTTCTCTGTTGTCTCGAAGCTCGTGGTCAAATACATTTTGTTAAAGATGCTTCCCTTCTCGATTCTGCTCTACACCTATCTACTACTCACGATCTACTTTTCCAATAGAACTAGCGAACTTGGATTTGCAGCACGTTCTGTCGCATTTTCTCAAAAACCTTTTAAAAACTGGCCAGTTTTGTATTGTCGTACAGTTTGCTTTTTATAAAATTTTCTGTTGTCTCGCCAACATATTTCTTTATGCCCTTGTTTGTTGTTTGAACTTAGCTTACTATCATTGCTGCTATGTCCGTTTATGTGCTCCTAAAGTTGACGTGCAAGTATAATTTCCCACCTTTCGCGATTCTGATAATCACAATAGTTTTCTCATTAAATGATTAAATAAACCATCACGGGCAAGGCAAGAACATGAGAACTGGCTTCCAATTAGAGTGGCTACATTCCAAAAATAGAAGTGGCCTTAAGATTCCCTCTTAACCGTTGGCGTGAGAAAATCCCCTGGGAATGTCTACTTGCCCCAGTATGTTTTAACCTCACTAGGAACCATTGCAATTTCTGAGGCTCAGTTAAATCTTGTACGAAGCTCCTTACCGTGCTTCTGTGATTGCTCGGTTGGTAAGCTGCATGTGTGTGATATCCAGAATGTCGAGAGCTGAAAATATAGTTACTGGGGATCGGTTTTTCATATCACCTATTGGTTGCATGCTTATTTGGCGTGTCAACAAGCTACTCAGCAGCCAGTACTCAACCCTCCTACGAGACTGTTATGATATTTGTTTCAGTAACTTATTTGTCCTTCTTAATTGCTGTTTGTGCAATCATTTAGCTTGCTTTCCCCGCTAGTGGCATTGGCAGAGATGGGTCCATACTTCTTGATTATGCAGTTTCGTCTTTAAGTCATTTATACATCTGAAAATCATTAAATTTGAAGTAGCATCTGTCTTGAGTGATGCTTAGAAGTTAAAAGTTAACTGACAGTGAGCAGAGAGCAGGTTCTTTGTCTTCCCCTTATCATCATTGGTGTGGTCTAGATAGCTATGAGAGGGAGAAACTTCCTGCTTCATATTCCTAAATTCTATGTATCCTTCTAATTTTGGCTTGTAGAACTTGACAGTGACAGGGGGGAAGCGTCTACTTTGTTAGGTACGAGGCCAAGATTGGGCAGATAACTGGAAACTGTCTCTCTCTCCCTCAATCTGATTTCTCTCTTTTTTAAGGATAACTTCATTTTATTGAAAGTATGAAATGTACAAGAGAGGCAAAGGATGCCACAAATTACATAAGACCGTCCCAGTTATCTATGAGAATTTTAAGGCTATGGCCACATGAATCAGGAGAAAATTTACACCAAGAGAAGCCAATATAAATCAACCGAAAACTTTCTCGATAGTAAAATCTCCATGGTCTCTACGGAAAACATGGGGCTGGGTAATTCAGTAAGATGCTGTTCATTTGATCAAACCTTTTTGTCCAATCTTTTATGGAATATTTCCATATTTTTGTGATGGCATTTATATGCAGATAGCTTCTAGAACTATTGCTGCGAAATTCATTAGTCAAATATTAAGCTGAATTGTAAACGCCAGTCATTATACAACAACAACAACAACAATATTAATAATGACAAAGCTAGGCACCGTTGGTCACATGCAGGCGTATATCCCCATTTTCGAACTTTGGTAGTACATACTTATCAAGTGATCTTCTTTGATCACGGAGTTCACTCAGATTGTGGGACTCTGTCTCTCACACTATTCTCTTTATTCTTTTGGAAATTTATTGTTTCGTAATTTGCGCTTGGAGATTCCAGAATAAGTTACATATGGGAATCCCATGGGTTGGGTATTTGGCTGTAAATATGGATGTCCGTGTCTAGTTCAAAGTCTGGGCTAAAGTTCTGACTTTTCACAGGAAACAGATTATAAAAACAGAGTCAAATGATCGTGGTCACCAGAAAAGCTCAAGCTGGCATTGACTCGGTTAAGGGAAGAGAAATCGTGCTCATCCTGCACCGTGACTCGCTCCCAAAGCGTCCAACTACAGAGGTATTCTTTCTAGAAACATTGAGAAGTAATATATTCTAGAAATATATGCATATATTTTTTTGCAGACTCTATTCTGGAAATCTCTTATTCATTTTATTATAAGCATTTCCAGAGAAAGTCGAAAGCTGCCTATTTCTATTCATTGTTTCAGTTTTCTAACTGCTAAGTGAGGGTTAGGATTATAGGCGCCAAGGAGGCAGTTGAATTACCGATTTTAGTCCATGATTTAGTTTTTTTTTAGTTGAATCTTAAACAGGCCAAAATGCTGATTTGCTAACAAATTTTATGGACTGAAACAATATATCTATAATGGTTTTGTGAAAAAAAAAAAAAAAAAATCATCTTAAATGCAGATCATATAACCTCATACTTGTTAATCTATTTCTCGATAGAGTTGAAAAAAATAGGTAAAATATTTGAGTTCGATTAGAGATAATATCTTTTAGGAGTCTAAGTTCACTACCCAAAGAAATTGTATTCTTGTTTTTTTACTTTCAAATTTTTCTTCAAAATTTTTAAAAGGTAAGTTAAAGAAATTTACACACATTATAAATAATACTTCATTCTTCCCTCCAACCGAACTTATGATCTCACAGTTTAAATTACTTTTTAGAAACTTGAATTAAATCTACCCCATTTTTATAATCTATTTCATACTAAAATGTGTAATTATTTTACAAAAAAATAAAAAAACAATTAAAAAAAAATCTCTGAATTAGTTGTAGTAAAAAGAAACTAGTGTCAGCATACAAGTTGACGTGACGTAAACCCTAGATTCCTTTAATTTGACTTATTGACCATAGAAACAAATAGAGTGAAGTGAATTGAAAGGAAAGCGGCACTTATCAAGCAATAGAAATTTCCTAAGAAAATGTTTGTTGTTTCTTTTTTCTGCCCAGTTATGATAACATTTTGGCTTTTTATTTAATTTCTGAACTTTTAGAAATATATACTTAAAGACTCGTAGTGTTTAAAATTCTATAGATCGTGAGAATATGTGTGTATGTATATATAGGAATCACTACTACTTTCTACAATGATATGATATTGTTCACTTTTAGCATAAACTCTCTTGTCTTTGAGCATTCTTAAAAGGCTTCAATCAATAGAGATAGTATTCCCCACTTATAAATTTATGATCTTACACATTGAACTCAGTGTCAGTCATCTTTAACAAGAGGTCAACAATGAAGATTTCAATAGAAATTAAGATATTAAGAATTCAATGTTACATTTGTAAAATTAATTACAAGCATTGATCCATAAAATTTTTAGAAAAAAAATTATGAAGATAAAGAATATATTTAAGCAAAGTTTGTTGATGCTTTGGCGTTGCGAAATGGTATATGAGCTTCTTCGCCTTCCTTCCACTTTCATCCAAGTCCTGTTCTAACAAACAATGAAAGAAACATGTATCACACTTCACACTACACCCAACCCAACATTACTTACTAATGGGTTTCACACAATGACATCTTGCTTACCAATTCTGCTCACTTCTATAAATTAAAAAATACATATACATACATTTAATAAAAAAATAAAAATAAAAAGTAATATTTGAAAATTAATTTTTAGAATTTGACTATGAATTAAAGTATTTTCTTTAAAAAAAAAACGATATATATGGTAGAAAAAAGTAGGAAACCAGCTAATTTTTTAAAAAAATTAAAAACTAGAAATTTAATGCTTAATATTCGAAGTTAAAATATTTTAAAAGACATTTTAAACTAAAAAAAATCGATATGATAGAGACCGTTTCTCACTTTATTTTCTTAAAAGGTTAGCTTCCATTCAATCTACGACTCCTGCAATCAGTCTAGATCACTGGCACCTACCAGGGCTACTTCTGTCTTTTTAGCAACTCTATATATAAACAAATTTAATTGCGTGCACAGTTTTTTTGGTTTCCATTTTTTTTAATATATATATCAATAAACTAAAAGAAAACTGTGCTCTTTCTGTGGCTTTTGATTCTTCCTGAATTGTCGTGCCTGCCAGCTTCACTTGAGCGTGGCCGTAGAGAGTTCAAAATTAGATAACCTTTTTCCATGGGGGAAAAGTGGGTGATTGATTTGAGGCGCTCAAATTCCTGTTCTGTGCAGAAAGGGAGGACGATGGGTTTAGGGAGTAGAGAGAAGAAAATGAATTGGAGGTGGATGGAGGTGGTTTCTCTCATCGTTCTTTGCATTCTGGGGTTGAAGCCTACCTCCATTCAAGCTGCCACAGATCCATCAGATGGTTAGCTGCTTCTTCCTTTTCACTTTTGCCTTTGTTTCTACTCTTATTGTCTTTGCGTTTCTTCTTTACTTCCACATGATTAGATTCTCGCAATAGCTGTTTATTTTCTGCAGTACATTACAGTGATTCTTCTGATGTGATGATTTTTGTAGTGCTTTGGAAAGAAATTGGTTGTTTTTGACGGTGTAATAGATTTGTGAGACTTTTTAGCGATGTGGATATTTGATTACTGATTGCAATCGTTACTCGCACTGCTCGAGTGTAGAATTTAATGATTTTGTTGTACAGCCTCTGCTTTAAGAGTTTTGTACACCAGCTTGAAGTCGCCCCCTCAGTTAACCCAGTGGAATGCTAATGGCGATGATCCATGTGGACAATCATGGAAAGGGATTACTTGCTCTGGCACACGGGTTACAGAAATGTAATTTTGCCAACCCTAATTTATTATGCTGTTCATGTTCCCATTCAATATGATGTCTGCTCTGATGAATGGTTGCATTTTGATTTTGTTAGAAACTTGTCTGGCCTCGCTCTCAGTGGATCGATGGGATACCAACTCGCAAGTTTGACATCGTTAACCAACCTGTAAGGTCAATAACCTTGTTGTGAACTTCAAATGGTTTCTTCTCTGCGTGTGATTGATGTGGTTAATTCTATGATGCTGCAGAGATATGAGCAATAACAATATTGGAGGCAATATAGTCTACCAACTTCCACCATTCCTGCAGAGACTGTATGATTCATATGCAACTTCTGTTCTGGGACTTTGTTTTTGTTCTTGCTATGTTTTGCATAAAATTGTGAATTATCCACAAGCCAAAGCTTCCGCTACTTGCTAGGAAATAAGCCTAACCCTGTGTTCCGAAGGTCCGAAACTATGTACATAAGATAGAGATTGTGTATGGCCACGAAGGAAAGTTAATAATAAAGGACAGAGAGGTTTTTCAACCAAAAGAATACAGAAACAAATTTTTCTGATGAAATGATCTCCCAGAAGCTTAAGCTTGTGAATTGTTTGAATGGCTTGTAGAAAAAATGAAGCATACTTTGAGTTCAATAATGGCATTTGTGTTTGATGACTACAACTTCTTCTATCTGCAGAAATCTTGCTCAAAACAGCTTCACTGAAGGCATCCCTTATTCCATTTCACAGATGACAACTCTTCGATACCTGTAAGCAGTTTTTCATGGTATGTTTGCTTTACAGAGAATTTAGCTTTTATTGATGCTTTCCCTTATTTGTTGAAATTGTAGAAATCTCAGTCATAATCAGCTTCAGAATCCATTGATTGATATGTTTGGGCAGCTTACTTCCCTATCCACATTGTAAGATATCGTCCCCTACTTATTCTATACGGATTATGAGAATCGAACGGCTGCTGAATTGAGCCGACCAAATAATTTTCAGCCGAGACTATTTTAAATACTCTCCATTCAACTCCTGTTTACATGTCTTATATTGACATTTTATACTTGGTGGGCCAAACAGTTTTGAAACTTTTCTTTCACCCTGCTAAATTCTATGCCCATTTTATTTAATGACATTTCATCTATAATTGGACAAATTGAAATGAGAAATTTACAATAATGCCCATCACGAATTGTCTTCTCACTTGCTGAAAAATATTTTTCGAGACAAAGCATGAAAATGTTCGAATTTATTGTAGCCCACCTGGTGACTATCTATTCAAATTTCATATTTCAATCAGGGATCTGTCTTTCAATGCTATGTCAGGCGAACTGCCTCAGAGTTTTAGCTCGCTTTCGAGCATCAGCACTATGTAAGTCTTCACCGAATTAGTTCCTATGGTACTGACACCTTAATTAGTATTGTTTTTTTTTTTTTTCTAATTCCATTGGTTTAACTTTTAGGAATTTGCAAAACAATCAGTTCACTGGCACAATTAATGTCCTTGCAAATCTTCCTCTTGATAACCTGTGAGTTTAAAGCATTTTAAGTTAACATGGAAGAGATGCATCTTTCCCCCCCTCTTATTGAATGTATCGGTTTTTATTTTTTAAGGAATGTTGAAAACAACCGTTTCTCTGGCTGGATCCCTGAGCAACTGAAGAGCATCAATCTTCAGTGAGTATATCTAATATTATCATTGCCTGGTATATATACATGTATTTTTAATCAAATACAGGTTATTACTCCATAAGACTTCTATATGATTGATGATTTTATCAGGACAAATGGCAACTCCTGGAACTCAGGTCCTGCACCCCCTCCTCCTCCTGGTACACCTCCAGCAACTAGAAGGAACCGAAGTCACGATTCTGGTGGCAATAGTCCATCAAATGGTGGTTCTGGTGAAGGTCAGAAATCCGGAATTAGTAGTGGTGCCATTGCAGGAATTGTCATCTCTGTGCTCGTCGTTGGAGCTGTAGTAGCATTCTTCATTGTTAGGAAGAGATCCAAGAGATCATCATCTGCAGACATTGAAAAGCTCGACAATCAACCCCCGCAACCTCATCAAATGACTCCAGCACAAGGTCATCTTATACATTATTTTTCATATTCTCTACATTTCTTGTAGATTTTAGGGTGTCATACGGCTACATTTCAAGTTGGGATTTTATGCATTAAGACGTACGTTTAACATTAACCAATCCTTTGAAACATTGAAATGCAGAAATAAAGTCCGAAGAAACTTCCTCTACATTTTATCCAACAACATTTGATACTTCTGCTGCAATTAATCTCAAACCCCCTCCTAGTGATCTTCATAAATCACTTGATGAAGACGACTTTGCTAAAAGAGCTGTTGTCAAGAAGGCTAATGCAGCTCCTATTAATGTAAAGTCATATTCAATAGCAGACCTGCAATTGGCTACGGGCAGCTTCAATTTTGAAAATCTTCTTGGTGAGGGATCGTTTGGACGTGTTTATCGGGCTGAGTTTGATGACGGGAAGGTTACTTCCCAACTCAATTCTTCATATCAGACTAAGTAGAGAAAAATATAATATCTACTCATCCTATTAGTTTTCGTAATGTTTTGCAATGCAGATTCTTGCCGTGAAAAAAATCAATTCGGCTGTACTACCTGGGGACTTATCTGAAGATTTCACCGACATTGTTTCGAAAGTCTCCGAGTTACACCATCCCAATATAACCGAGCTCGTGGGTTATTGCTCAGAGCATGGGCAGCATTTGCTTGTGTATGAGTTCCATAAAAATGGCTCGCTTTATGATTTCTTGCATCATTCAGACGAATACAACCAGCCACTGATATGGAATTCTCGTGTTAAGATTGCTTTGGGAACTGCCCGTGCACTAGAGTACGTTGACTCCGAGCCTTGTTAAATTGACTCTTGAATTATACTAGGTTGCGAATTTTATCCTTTTAATTTGATTTCTATCTACTAAGCAAGTTCTAGATTCCGGATGAGTAATTTCATTCGAGCATGGACCTGAAGTATAGGTCTAGTGGGAAAATTGTTGACGATGTTTCTCATTTGTTCGATAGAATGACGGTACTTATCGAGAAACTTTTCAGGTATCTTCATGAAGTTTGCTCCCCATCAATTGTTCATAGAAACATCAAGTCTGCAAACATACTGCTGGATGCGGAACTCAGCCCCCACCTCTCTGATTCTGGACTGGAAAGCTTTGCACCAAATACAGATCAGGTCAAATCTTGAACTTGATGAATCTTTCTTTTAGATGCTGTAACAGTGATCAACTCATACCTTATAACGTGCAGGCACTGGATCACAATGCAAGTTCAGGATACACTGCCCCCGAGGTCACGATGTCTGGTCATTATACACTGAAAAGCGATGTCTACAGCTTTGGAGTAGTCATGTTGGAACTGTTGACTGGGCGCAAACCATTCGACAGGTGAATTTGTAATGCACTTCAAAAAATATGTTTGGTCTTGGGAGTTAGTCGACTTGCCATTTGTCTTCCTTCATCTTCTTATCATACTTCCGTTTTGATTTTGTTGTCATTCAGTTCAAGATCAAGGACCGAGCAATCTTTGGTTCGATGGGCTACACCCCAGCTTCATGACATTGATGCGTTGACCAAGATGGTCGATCCAGAACTCCATGGACTATATCCAGTTAAATCCCTCTCCCGATTTGCAGATGTGATTGCACTTTGCGTCCAGGTATAACATATTTCTGTGATGAAGACTCGGTTTCGTTTCAAATAATAAGTCGTACTAATCTTGTGTTAAAGTTCTGGATGATTAAAGCGACCCTTTGTCTATCTTACGACAGACCGAACCAGAGTTCAGACCTCCAATGTCGGAAGTGGTGGAAGCATTGGTTCGACTTGTGCAGCGAGCTAACATGAGTAAGAGAACATATGGAAATGACAATGCAGCAGCGTCTCCCAGAGGAGGGGGGGACATGGGTGGGGAGGATACACCATAAACAACACTTCTTTATACAGAAAAAGTTGGGAGCTTGTGTTAATAATAATGTTGTCTGTAAATGGCGATAATAATGTTGTCTGTTCATATTACAAAGAGAAGGATGATGTTAGGTGTAGAATTTGATAGAAAATAGGATTAGAAATTGGTGGAGATTTATTCAGTTTGTTGTACACTTCGCTGTTAACTTCAATTATTTTGTCTCCTATTTAATATGGTTGACAAAGCTTGTTGTCTAATTCAAATCTTACGGTTCCTCATATTCTTCATACTAATTCTTGACTTTGTGTTTGTCATATTTGGTAGCCCCCATTACAATTTCTCAAGCGTTTTGTTTATAAATTTTCAACGTTTCAATGAATTTCATTGAAAACACTTTTCAATAAAATGATGGAAAGCACCAAACACATACTTTTTCTATTAAATAAAAAAAAAGAAAAAACCAATTTTAATTATTTTGTGAAATACTACAAACCATTTTCTAACCCTTCATTCGAAATTCCTACTCTACTATTCTTGGCATAAATGGATTCCTATTCTATTATTCTTAGCATAAATGGAATCAAATAGACTAATTTGGGTGTTTCCTTTTCTATTATTCTTATTAGGATAAATGGAATTAAATAGACTAATTTGGGTGTTCGGTGGAGTTCCTTTTAAATTAACAAAATTAGAAAGATGGTGAATATGGCAAAAATGTTGACAGGAAACTACCAAAGCAAAGCTTCTTTTTCTCATCAACAAAAATGGCAAAGGATGATGATTACCATAAAAATAGCTAATTGGAAAATTAGTTAATGGAATAGGATGGAACACTTATTTGATTTTCTATATTTCAATAAACAAAAGGCATTTATTTTTGGTACCCTGTTTTTAAAAATAGAAATTGAACACGCCATTGTTTTGGTTAAAGTTAAAAAGGGGATTCACGGGAAATTTGGGGAAATGGAAAAACAAAAGATGTGTTTTAAGTAAAAGAAAGTATAGAAAGTAAAGTTAAAGAAAATAAAGCTACTTTTGAAAAATACGAATATAATAGAGAATAGATGATGTTCACATTTGAGATTGAGAGGGTACAAAAAAATTGTATTTTTGGAAATCAATCAGGACCAACTCTATTTTCCAAGAAACCAAGAAGTAAAAAAACAGAAAACAAAATTGTTGAATCATTTAGAATATGTAGTGTGGTGAGAGGTAAAATAAGTGAAAGAAGAGGGAGGTCGGGGGACAAGCAGGCTTCATAGTAACCTCAACATTTGTTTTCCCTAAAATATAAATGTTAGATCAACATAGTCTGTTTAATATTTCAAATCAGATGAACAAAATAAGATATGGCGCAAAGATGAGCTAAGATTAACCAAAAAAGAAAAAAGCTACTAACCAGTGTGGGATCTGGTGCCAACCACATTTCATTTGCAAAAAGAAGAGAGCACGAACTTGTGTTGTTCGTTCGTTCGTTTGTTTGTTCAAATTTCTTACTAAGACGGATCCGATTCTTTGTTCCTGGGGATGGATAGGATGACACTAGCCCCAAGACATTAAAGGCCACCAAACTGGGGAATCAGGCTGTCCACTTCTCCTCCCTCCCCTCCTTTTATAATGGAAGAACAATGTAAATTCTAAGACGCATAACATACCACTAGTCCAAGCATATGTTGGCTCAAGCTTATTTCATCTTTCGTGATTTTCTTCCATAAATCAATCTCTCATCCCATGAATATCAATCAAAGACCATCTCCTTTGTTTGAATGTTGCACCTTCTTTTCCCCCATCAGAAAATGGATGGGGTCTCGCTCATCACATTTTATCCTTGTACTTCAAAACATTATTCATGTTTAAATCAAAGATCTTGCATATATCTTTAATTGTAGTAGTTATATCACCAGATCCCTCCATCTGGCTCAGAAATTTGTCGAGTTCCTTTGATGGCTGCAGATCCTAGACACCATTAACATAATCCAAGTAAGAGTGACTGCAGTTTTATGCTATGCATAGTCTATTAAAAGCAGAAATACAAGGATTGAACTGAAAAGAAAAATAGACATCGACCAATATTTAAACATGGGGCGACACGCAAATGAGGGAAAGAGTATCTAACTCCACTCAGAGTAATAGTCAATCTTTTCCTTCATAAAGTTACAGCTTGGGATAACCAAGATGCAAAATGAATTATCCATTTCATTACCGAAGCACTCTCTATGCAATAGGCACACCACTGATCGGTAAAAAGATATGTTATATGGAAAATTATCGGGTTACCAAAAATATATTTTTCCAATTCCAATCAGGAATATAGGTGTAGATCTACTAATACCTGAAAACATAAAAATACTTTATACTTACCAAGGTTGAACCTGGATGTTGTTGGACTGTGTTCACAGTTTTGTTACCATCAGTGGATGAGTTGCACGAATAAGATCTATCAGAGACCAACTGAAGAAGTATTTCACTTCCCTAAAAGCGTGTATATTTGCATACATTTAGAAGAAAAAAAAAAGGTGCAGAAACATTAGATACATGTAAAACTCATATACAACTAATTATAAAACCCCAGGGTCAAGTAACAACTACTAAAAAAATGATGTCCAAAAGCCACTGACAAAATCCAGTATAGAAGTACCTTTAGGGCTCGCCAATGAGAATATGTGCGAAACAAAACCCAAAAGAATGGAATATTTGGCAGAGGCAAAATCTACGTAAGACAAACCAGGATAGAAGTCAAGAGAAGACATATAAATGTACTTATTAAGTAAAAAGGAACTTAAAATGTTGCAGTACATGTTGTGTCAAAAGCATAACATCAACATGGTACAAACAATGCAAGAAAAAAGTGTGGCTGATATTAAAAAATAGACACAAACATACAGTAAAGGCACTTGCTAATGGAAGCAACGAAACTGAACCATAGAAGTGTTTCTTGTGGATGGCAGTTCCCCTGGTCATGAGATACAGAAAGTTCACATCAATAAGGGGCATAGTTCAAACTTTTGCAACAAGAAAAGCTTCCTGGAAACAAAAAGGACTTGAGATGATATAAGCTTTCTATCATGGAACCACAGAGTAGTAGTATTGGACGCTGAGCTGATAAGGTCCTATTATGACTGTGATTCACGACTTGAAAGAATAATAATCATGGATTCTAGGTGTAATGTTGAACATTGCTTCAAAGAAAAAAAGAATAAAATGAGAGAATCGCTAGTTAGCTTCAACTCGGCAGATGGAAAAGGGAAAATGCACCTGAGAGCAATATGCCTTAACCTCCTACGAACGAGCCGTGGATTCAAACTGTAATGTCGCAATACATCAGGGAAATAACATAACAAATTGTAATATGGTGAGGAAATAAAAAAGCCCTACTAGGTTTGGATTCAAGTAGCCGAAGAAGAAGAAGCAGGCGCAAGCGCGAAATTGTTATATCGACGATTTTAAAAATAACAAAGCGAAAGAGATGAAACCTGGATGGATATGCTATTTCAACGCTCGTAACATCTTTAGTTATTGACTTCAAGAATATCTCAGACGGCTTAACTCGAGATAAGAGCTTCAATCCGATCCTACAGGAAGAAAATCAAGAGCGTATTAGTTAATTTCACTAGAAATGTGCCATAAACGAATAAAATCGCATTGGCGAGACTTCACCCGTGAAGTTTATTCTTAAACGAGCCATCAGGAGCCTTCTCCAGAGCAGTCCAAGCTTTATTCATCTGATAAACGGAACGTCATTGTCAACGCCATGTTCGACAGGATCAAAACAAATACCAGCAGAAAAAAACAAAACAAGACGAAACTGAAAAGAGCATGAAGGACCTTGAACGAGATGAAATCGGTAACGATTTCCGCATTGCTACTACTGGTACTGCTGGAGAGAGCGTCGGATTTGGAGGAAGAAGGCGAGGATATTTTGGTCCAGAGATCTTTCAAAGTGGAAGGAGTCTGAGTAGAAGCAGAATCCGAGGCGGCAGGGTCGACGGATCTGCTGAAACACCAATTTCTTCCTCTGATTGGAAACACCACCAATCTGGCTCTCATCGTCACAAAATTCCAATGGAGAAAATGCTTGGTTCGCACACAAATTCCCTCTCTCACATAAACCCTAATCCCTGAGTAAATTAGAAAGAAACCTGATTACTCTGATCCGAATGAGGAAACTATCGAGAGAACTGAACGAAATGAAAGTTGAACGTGCTGTTGCGAGAATTGCAAAAACGCAGATAGATGAAAAATTCGGCCGGATCAGTTTTATTATTATAAATCAAATGTTGAATTCCTAATTTGCCCTTCAATTTTCATCTTCTTTTCACTTTAACCATGATATTGAGTATTGAAGTAGAAGTCTAAGAGATCAGGGTTTTTGGTGCTCAATATCATGGTTATGCTTGTCAAAGGCATGTTGCGTGTGAAGTCCTAGTCATGCTTATCCAAAACGTGTTGTCTGTAGCTGCATGCCCGTTTCAAACCACTTTTACTAACTTTCCTGTTAGATAGGCATTTACTATTATTGTTGTGTCAACACCGAGGTATATGACTGGTCACAAAAATCATGTCTACACGACTAAAATGTCCTAATGATATGAATCAACCACTAATCAATTGCATATACGTGAAGAAGGAGTCAAAGAAGATTTAAGTATCAAATCAAAAAAAGAATAGAATGACAATAAATATCAGGTAAACATTGAATGTACTTTCTCAAGGGGTTCGTAATACAATCAAGCTAATTCTGTAATGAGTCGTCTTGAGATTTGAGAGTAACCATCATAGATTTCAAGTTCGACTGAAGAGTTATTCATTTTTCTAACTAGCTCTTGGTTGAAATCATTTGTTACTATCGATCTATATCATTACAACAATTTTAAAAAATGTTAAAAAATTATATTGGGCTTTCTAAAATCCAAATGAACTAAAAAATAAGCCCGGCCCATATGTAAAACTTGCAGGTCCATGAGAGCCCAAATTAATGGACCAGCAAAACCCAAGTGATCCAACCTTGGGCCTACATCAGCCCATCTAAAAGGAAACCCGAGCCCAAGAAGACTGTGTTGCAGTTGATGGGACCTCCTACGTGGGACATGGGCATTAAATGGGCTTACCAAACGATTCAGGCTTCTTGGACAGGCAGTTGGGCCCAATCCTTTAAGGGCCTTAAGCGGCCCACTTGTGGTTTGGTAAAGAGACAAACAACTCCCGAGGCATAGCCACTCAATGTTTTTTCAATAAAGATAAATAAATTGAAATTCCATCATTTTATTCTATTATTATTTTCAAATATTTTTAATTAATTAAATAATTATATATATATATATATATATATATATAAAAGTAATGATTTTTCAAGCCATTTAATTTACCTAAGGCTATAAATAGTATTTGAAGTCATAGGGTCATAATTGAGGTGAGTGGGTGGAGTAAGAGAATGGCAGAATATTTTGGTCTCAATCCCTTCTAATACTAATGATGCCAAACACAATAAATTAATTTTTAAAATTTTTATTATTCTTTTAATTAATACATAAAATAATTTAATAAGATTAATGAACGTCCACAGTAGTACGATGTTGTCACGGTAAACATAAATTTTCATGGTTTTGTTTTTGATTTATCATTATGAATTGGATCTGAATAGGTTCTGGTGGTAATGATAGTAATTTGTACTTGAATCGGTGGCTCATAGAGGGTCTCGTTTAGAAAAATACGTCATGTGGGTTTTTTTACGATCTGGGTGTTGACGAATCTCTCGATTACACAATTTCATTGCTCGAACTTTACCCATGTGGGACTTTAACGACCCTTTGAAAGTGAGAAATTAAATATTTTTTTTAATCAATAAATCCTATAAATAAATAAAATTGGTTCCTATAGGAATGATGAAAGGAGATAAATTGGTAATAATGATTGAAATAAAACAAAGAGAAAAAGATTGCTTCCTTAAAACGAAGACAACATAATATATATAATTCAAAATAAACAGCATTATTTAATCATTAAATTTTAATAATGATTAATTATGAATGAGCATAGACAAGATCTCTTTATAAGATATGTGATTTTATTACATATTAAGATTAAAGTGGTTTTACTGAATTTATTCTGCAAAATTTCCAAATTATCCATTTTAAATAAATTTTTAATAAATACCCAATAAAAAAAATTAAAAAATGAAAACACAACGGTTAGAAATTTGAATATAGGTGTGAAAATTAGGAAATAAAAAAAGTTTTTTTAAATAAATAATAATAATTTTTTTAAAAGAAATTGTAGGTGAAGGGGGTTGGTTCCATGTGAGCGTGCTGGGTGAATGGGCCCACACAAATTAATGGTTTTTTTTTTTTATTTTTATATAATTATTTTTTATTTTAAAAAAGCTTTTGTCTTAGTTTTACTATATAAAGTCTACACAATAGTTATTTATTTATTTATTTATTTTGATAAACAAATAAAAAATAAAAAATATATATTTTCTCTCATTTTTGTCGTCGTATATTTAACTTAACGATCCACAAAGTTTTAGGGTTTAGATAAGACGGTGAAACCTTTAGTATGGTAGATAGTATTGTTAATCATTCAAATGTAACGATGATGTTCCCTGTGCAAGAATGTTGATTTGTATAGTGATCGAACACGAGATTACTATGTAAATAGAGATATATTTTCCATTGTCTAATTACCTTATTATCTCCTTCAGAGTTGAATGGTTAGATACGTTTATTTTGAAAAGTATTAATTCAGTGTGCAAACTTATAATTATATTAATTAGATTTTTGAATTATTTAGACACTCAATTTTTTTAAAAAAAATAGACGGTTAATCATTTAAAAATTGTTGATGCATTTGAAACAAATTTTTAAGTTTGAACATGTATTGACTAAGGTTTTTAAAATTGGACCTAACGTATAAATTGGTAAAATTTAGTGTTTTAATCAATGTTAATCCTTAAATGTAAAAAAAAAAAAAAAAAAAAAA
>NW_019272036.1:2851671-2896654 GCF_002738345.1 Cucurbita maxima
AAAAAAAAAAAAAAAAAAAAAAAGACCGTTGTTAGTATTATGTTTAAAAATAACATCTATTAATTATTTTTTTAACAATAGTTAGTGGTATTTTTAAAGTTTTTAAAAAAGTTTAAATTTTGAAAACTTTGAAGGATTTTTTGAAACACTATTTTAGTAAAATAGTATTTTTGAAATTTCAAAGCTAATTTTGAAACAAATAATTAATTATTTTTTAATTTTGAAACAAATTATTAGTTATTTCCATCCAAACTAAGGGAGGAATATTTTAGATTTTTTTTTTTTTTTTAATTATGAGATTTTTTTTTTTTTTTTTTTTTTTTTTACCATTTAATGATAATATTAGAATTTTTAGAAGTTGAAAATTTAAAGTTTTAACTCCCAAAATCTAAAATAAGAAAACAAACAATAGACAGACAACAAGCCATATATAGAGAGATGCTTTATCAATCTGCATAAAGAAGGGATAAAAGAGATTCCTAGTTTAGACGAGTACCCGCCTCTGACATTCTAACGTTGCTTCTTCTTGGGTCCAGACGCCAAGGATAACATTATACATATACACGTATGTATTTGCTTATGAAATATATTGATTTATTTATTTTTTATTATATTAAAAAATAAAAACTTTAAGAGAATAACAAACAAAAATTACCTATCAAAAACTCGATCCCTGCAAAAATAAATAAAAATAGGTGACAAAAAAAGCTTTTCCGTCCCCGTCCTCGGGACATCTTTAGTCATGTATCCTGCAATATCTTTTAGAATATTAAAAATAAAAATGTATAAATCCTTTATTAATTGGGTCCAAAAAGCAGGCAAAAAAGACGGACCCAGTCCAAGGGGCAATTCCACGGAGAAACCGAAGACGACGTGATGGCTTTAGGCTGAGACTTCGGTTCGTTCAACCGTCCTCCTACTTAACAAACAAACTTGCTTTTTTCTTCCACTTTCTCAGCACAAAAAAGTCCACCCCTGACTCCCTCCCTACCTCCCCAAGTCTTCGTTCAACCCAATTTCCCTTCTTTAAAGCTCTCATTTCTTCCCATTCTCAAATTTCATTCCCCATTTTCACTGAATCTTCGAGTTCTGCTGTGCCCAGATTTTGTCAATGGAAGAACACACATCGGGGATCAGTAAGTCATTCGAGGGCTCTCTTACCATGGAGCTAATGGGGAAGATCATGGCGGCGGCCATTTTCATCCTCTTTTTGGTGATTGTGTTTGTTTTGATTTTACAGCTTTATTCCAGATGGTTGTTGTCCCGCATTGATGAATCGTCGTCGGATTCTGCCATTCTGCGTCGGTCTGATCAGGAGTCTTCTGTAGCTACAATGACGAAAGGGCTCGATGCTGATGTACTCCGGTTGATTCCGGTAGTGGTGTTCTCGCCGGAGGATTTCAAAGAAGGGTTGGAATGTGCTGTGTGTTTGTCGGAGTTGGCTCAGGGTGAGAAAGCTCGGTTGCTTCCAAGGTGCAACCATGGCTTCCATGTTGATTGTATTGACATGTGGTTCAAATCCAATTCCACTTGCCCTCTCTGCAGAGATCCAGTGGCTCCCAAATCCTCAATCCCCACGGAAATTAACTCTGCAGAGGATTTGGAATCTGGGTCTTCAATGGAGTCTCCTATTTTTCCAACGAATATTCTGTTTTGGGGGAATCAAATGCAGATAAGTTCAAGAGGGGTTTGTTTGGAAGAAGCTCAAACTTCTTCTTCCTCTTCCTCTTCCTCTTCTTCATCATCTAACATAAGGGCAGATGGAATGGTGGTTATAGACATTCCAAACGAGCTCTCTTCATCGTCCTCCGGCACCAGCGGCCGTTCCGCCGGTGAAGAGATGAAATCAGTGGTGACATCCAGATTGAAAACGTTGAAAAGGCTTCTGAGCAGAGAGAGAAGAATCGGCAACAATCTCACTTCCCTGAATCTTGAACAAGCAGGGAGAGCGCAGAGTTAAAAAAAGAAGAACAAGAATCAATGGCTTTGTTTCTAAAATCTTTTGCACATATAAAAGTTAGAAGAGTCAAGTGTAAGAGCTTACATATCATTCTTTGTTCCAAGCCAGAGACTGTGACCTCCATAGTCCGGCTGTTGCCATTGAAAAACCTGTGCACAATTATTTGGATGTGATATTCAATGTGCAAATTTAGGGGTTTTGTTCATCTTCTCATGCAAGAGATTGGGTTCTAGTGGATGAAGTTCATCCTTCTTTGTTCTGTGTAAAATGTATCATCAAGGGATCAATCAAATATTATTAACTTAATTGATATTAAAGTTCGCCACCTAGTTTGAACACAATGGTTTACTATGAAAATTCAAAATAGATAGTCTTTAGCTGCCAGGATTGAATTATTCCTCCAACGCTCAAATACCAGAATACAACAGAGGAAATATCAAATATTCAAATGTCAAACTTAATCTAACTTGAATTAATAATATTAACTAACCCGGATTAATACGTTGTTCGCCGTACACAGAGACAGAGACAGGAGAGACAAAAGTGAATCTAAAAATGAAAGCAACAATGAATTGCGTCACCATTATCAACTTCAGTTGTAGAACAGAAATGCAGAATTAACCAACCTTGACTTTATAGTAAATTTCCTTTTCTACACGAAGTTGACAAAGTCTATAGTTTCATAATAAAAATACAAGACTTTTGAATACATTTGAAGACCACATATGAGGCATCAAACTTACAAATGCATCAGGAGACATGAATCTAAAAAGACGAAACAGTTGCATAATTAATGAAGAAATACGGAATTGAAAACAAAATTAACAGAGGAAGACAAGATTTTACTTGATTCAGAATGAGTTGTGGCCATCTCTTGTTGCACTTAACAGACAGCAAAATCTTGGACAGTGAATTTAGGTGTGGTTGGCAGAAAGATACAAGAGATATCCGACAGGAAGAACCATATTTTCCAGAGGAAAGCTTTGATTACTGACCTCTCATAATTCTCTAATATTGGCCTGGTCACTTCCAAGATCTTGTATGGTATATGCTGCATCAGAATATCTTCTCCCACCCCACCAAAAAAAGAAAGGAAATTTCCTCAATATTGCTTGAAAGCCTATGCCACAACTCCAAAAACTGTATCTAAAAATAAACAATCCTCATCATTATCAAGCTCCCACTTTCCCGGTGAAAACTCCTAAGCTACAATTGACCGCACTTTCTATAGCTTATTTTTGAAGACTTCTTTGCCAATCAATGCTTTTGCGACTGCTGCAGTGTACAAGGATTGGTTTGGGATCGTAGCTACACTTTCCGTTTCCTTTTGCCTGCCTCAGCATTCTCAGACTGATCGTTATTCCGTTTCCTTTTGCTGCCTCAGCATTCTCAGACTGATCGTTATTCCGTTTCCGTTTGGAACTTTTTCTCCCATCAAAGATATTATTATCTGTGGAAGGTCTGGAATATGTTTTACCACCCTGCTTGCCCTTTTCTGACTTGCCCTTGAAGCCAGAAATTGATAGAAAAGGGATATCAGAAGTTGCGTGATGCTCAATCTCTTGCCGAATTGTCTTCACATCCTTTGGGTGCGATGTATGCTTCGAACTATCAGCAAGGAACTCAGTCTTCAGTGATTTGGACCTTCCAGACTCGAATGTATCATGAAATTCTTTGTAAGCTGATTCCCTTGATGCTTGTTTTGACCTCCATTGGTCAGGTCGGGATGCATACCTAACATGAAGCATAATTAGGAAAAAGAAAAATCAATAAAATCCGAATGAAACATGCATCCCCAACTCATATGACGAAGGAAACAGATCAAGATCATATCCATAAAATAAAAGGCATTAATTGTATACCCTTCAACATCCAACTTCCTCAAGAGATGAGGTCCTTGCTTGGTTTTGGAGAGATCGCTTTGTAAAGCTGCCAACTCAGAAACAATGGCCTCCCGTAGAGACAAGTTACCGGAATTATAGCACTTTTCAACTGTGAAGGAACTTGATGACTGCATTGCAAGCTCTCCAAAATGTCCTCGTAGCCTTTCAGTTGAGAATATAAAAGCTATCATTGATTGGGTGCAAAACTAATAAAAAAATATCTAGCAAACTGATTGAAAGCTTCATTGATTATTCCCGACCAACAAGACTATCATACACATTCTATGTAATTAGAACTTTAAAGATCATGCATCAGAATTCAAATAGATGTCCTGCCTGGAGCTCTTAGTTCAAAAGGGAGACAAAAATTATAGAAAGCATGATGGAGAAAGGAAACTTTCTGTACATTAAAAGCCATCAAAATAGTTCGGTGACATACTTCATAACTAATCTGCGCTTCAGTTTTGCAGGGGCGTCAGAATTTAAAAAAGCTTCAATAACACGAGCTCCACTGGAGTCTTTTGCTACTTCAAGAAGATGATCGGATTCCATTGATGTGATACTTGTAATGAAAAGTTGAATCAGTTCCTGAAACATAGAAATGCTAGGTCCTTCAGACTTGAGAATAAATCAAACCTCAAAAAGTGTTATCCAAGCAAATAGTTCAAGAAAGATCATGAAATCTAAGCAGGAAGTCTAATGCAATTCACGTTGTTTCACAGTCAATTAGCAGTAATGATTACACAATATACACTACAAAGTAAATAGGTGGGTCCCATGCTGCAAACAAGAACCTTTGATCTAGATTGTAGAAACTATAGGGTAACAATGTAAGGGTAAATTTTTTCCACATCATCAGACAAAATTGAATGTAAACTATACAACCGTCCAAATTTGAGATAATTGTACTAGGATAATATAGCCAGGTAATTAATCTTCCATGAAAAATGTTCCTAACCCAAGTTTTGGATAAGGAACCACAAAATTGCATAAATGGTATAGAATTTCATTAAACAATACAGAATTACAAAGAACAAAGTAGATAAAATCAATAATAGTAACAACAGTAACACAAATAAGCATAGACTTCAATATCTGGGAGGAAAAAAGAGCATAAACTTTAATGTGAATGTTTAGTTTGCCCTTCCAAAATCAAATAAACAGCAATATCTGGGAGGGAAAAAAAACATACACTTCGATAACGAAAAACTGTTTGCAGGATTAGAGAGCCCATGACGTGTATTTTAACTCCACTAGGAAAATCCCATTTGGCTTTATCTCCGCATGAGAAATATCTGTCAACATACAATATTCGAGGAATAATGTATCCTGGAGATTCATCAGTTGAACATACAGCACGAACAAGAGCTTCACAACACTGTCAAATATCATCAATTCATAATTAGAAAAGTAGACAACAAATCAAATAGGATCACATCAACATTCAAACACATGTTTATAACAAGTCAAAATTTTGAAGCATAAAAAAAACTAAATAATAGACCTTCTGCTCATGTGTTTGAAGCCTCTGACTTGCAGCAATTAGAGAAGCGACAACTCCTGACCTTCCCATATGAAGAAGATCTCCAACTTTTGTTCCAATTTCTGACCATAGCAACTCCATCTAGGTGAAAAAAAAAATATGAGCATGAAAAAGCAACTCCGTCGTAAGTACTGACACAACAAATTCCTAGTCTATGTATTGCAATAGTAGAAAACTGTCGAAGATGCATTGCGTGCCACATATTTGCATGTGTACCCTAGTGTGTGAGAATGACTAGGAGAGGAAGGATGTAAATAAGATGTCATTGCAATTTCATTAAGTAAAAAAACGTTAATACTTTTTTTTTTTAGTTTAACAAAAAAAATGCAAATACATACTTGATGTTTATATTTTATGTTAGAAATTAGCGCTTGGACAGCGAAGTTTCCACAGGGATGAGATGACAACTCGAGCAATGAATTCTTGAAAACTATTGTGAAGAGTTCATCGAATATGTTTTCTGGAGCCACTTCCAAAATCACCTGCAAAATCACGCTACCAGAATCAGTACATCAAATCCTAAGAAATACTCTTCTTTTTCCTGAGATTGGAGTATGGGAAAAAAATATTGTTGATGAAAACCATTTCATACATGCACCATAAATGCAAATTAACTTTACAGAACAAAAATATTTCAAGTGCAAAAAATGGAACTTGGCCCTAGAAGTAACCATTTCTTCTGCGCATTCTCAAGCCTCATTTTTTTCTTCTTCCTATCTATTTTTCAATTGTATCAAGTCTATTTAATGTCCCAATAACCAAAAACTGAAAACTGCATTATGAAATAAACAAACTTGAACAAAATAGATTGGACTTAGTAATTTGGTCCCAATTTTTCATTTGTTTGATTCCCACTAGAGACAACAAAGACCCTTCTTTACTTTACAATTGGAATTCATTCTTGTAATTCAGCATTGGTGGTCATTTCATTTATTAATGATACTCTTTCTCTAAGAAACGCACAAAAAAAACAACGAAGTTGTCTGCACTGAAATATGGGTAATACACAAAAGATCTATTATGGGAGGCATGTAAAACCTGACTGCTGAATTTTAAAAGGTCAAATATTATCCCACCAGTACAAATTTTACAAGTACAAACAAAATATCAAAGACTATTAGGTACTGGACAAATATGATCAAGCAAACAAATTGAAAAGCTATAAGTACTTAAATACATGTATAGCTTACTAGTTTACTCCCATAAGTTCAAAAGCAACTCCAACTAGGATTGTACATCTCACCTCCATTAAATGACTAAAGGCAGTCTCTTTCATCAAATCTATAACATCTCGAACAACAGATATTTGTATATAATTTCCTTCGACAGGATCTCTCTCGCTACAGCCAAGGAGGATGGGAATTATATGTCTGAGCTCATCATCTTGCCCCACCAATGACTTCAGAATAGTCTGAAAGGTAGTGAAAATCAATTACTTCAGCATAATTAACGGGAAAGCTGAAAAACAGACGAGGTAAGAAGCCAGTTAAAGCCACTTAAAAGTTTGAAGGTGCTAAAAGTGCAGATGCATTAAAGATAAATGGTCGGCATCACTTCATTCAAAGAATCCACCATTTACCTCAGAGTCACAACTACATTTAAATTTATTAGTTTATTACTACATATAAAAGAAACAAAACTTTGTTCAAAAACAACAAAAGAAGACAAATGAAATGCATCTAAATCTGAAAAATAGTCAAAAGACATTGCTAAAGGAGAAGCTCCAAACCCAAATTTACAACAAAAGGTCTCAATTATAAACCTTTAGAGAAAAAGAGAGAGAGAGAGAGAGAGATAGAGTCTCCTAAACAAGTAGAAGGCGGCCCAAAAAGTAAGCATTGAAGTAGATACTATGCAACTCCCCGAACCTCCTCCCAATCAAGAACCATGTTAAATTTTTTTCCCCAATTTCACTTCAACCAAGTATTCCAGAAAATAGTCGAGAAACCTGCCTCTAAATTTAATAAATAAAGAAGCTAAAAAAAACAGTGTTCTCAAAAACACTTCTGGCGTGCTTCTTACAAGATCAATATCCCTCCATCATCCATTAATATTAACAATAACCAGACATGATTGTAAATCGTTTCTTCCACCTTTTATTAAGCCTAGAGCCAATTTCTAGCTTAAGTTATTAGAATTTTCATGCGTGGAAAGTGGAATTTATTTAGTTGCGAAATGAAGGGGAAGAACAATTGAAAGATTGGAAACGAATGAAATGATCATTGTCGAATATACATTTCCATCGAAATTAAACAGCTAGTGGCCAAATATTGACATAGAGGCCACTTCCATCCTCTTGGAAGCATAAGAACAAAACATAACTAAATATATATAACCCATACACCTAAAACATTGGTCATAGAAGTCAACTATCGGGTTGCCTAATATACATGATCATAGAAGCTAACCAACTATACTTAGTTAACTTGAAATTTTTAAAAACATAAATAAAAAAATAAAAAAAAATTATGAAACCACAATATAATAGTATATTTCATAAAACAAAACCTGAATAACCAAACTGCCGAACTGATCAACTTGCAGGATCCTGACATCTTTTCTTGCACCCTTTAGCAACCCAAAGACAAGCCACTTCAGTGATTCTGGGAAGCCTATATGGAATCCACTATCTCCATTAAGCCAAGGTGCCTTGATATTCAACCGCTCTGCTACCACTTTAGATGATTTTCTGCTATGAAACTCTGAAGACTCTAGACCTACTCCTTTACAGAGATGAAGAAGGCTACGGAGAACATGAGAACCATAGCAGTTACACATCACATCCAGAGGATTGGATACAATTTCCTGAAAAACAATCATATGCTTAAGGTTACTTGTCTACAAGTATGGGCATATAATCTAATACACACAGGCAATAGGCACATTATTAATTACCCTAGTCAATGATTATTACCATCAAGAAACTTCATGCCTAAAGTAAGAAAAGTTCAAATGCTTTGTATGCATATAAAAACAAAGTAAAACCTTCACCATCCAAAAGCTAGGAAAAAACAAGTGACCAAAACTTCACACCTTACATATCGCAGTTAACGTGTCTTCAACCAAAGGATAAACATCTTTGTCTTGTAGGTGCATAGCTAAAGACTTGATAGCTGTTTCAGCAACATGTGAGCCAGATCTATCCATGGCAATAAATGGAAACTGCTTGGCACAGCCGTGGAGGAAATTGCAAAGGTCATCAACATTACAGCCTTCAAGAAGACTTTGCACAGTGTGACTTAGGATATAATCAGTGGCAAGTTCAAATTCCTTCCCCTCAGCTTCCGCTAGAGCATTACCACATATAACCGATCGTTCTTCAAAATCAACCGTATCACTTCCAAATAAATTAGAAATCTCTGTGAAGTATTTTGTTGTTTCGGGATCAACCTGCTTCCTACAGGACACTTTCCTCATGAGTATAGTAGAGAATAAGGAGCTAAAAAATGCACGAAATTAAAGAAAATCTCTACTGTGTGCTAATTGAATGTGCAATAAAATCAAGTTTACCGTAAAACGAGGAGCACTACCTAATGAATGAAGTTTGAGGTGCGGAAGTACTTTTCATCTTCGAAAACTTTTTGTCAGCGTTCAGGCTTCCACCATCTATCATCCCAAACGCGTTCTGGCGGGTGTCATACCGATCAAAGCCACCATGACCTCCTCGTTCAGCCTTCCTACTCATGCCGTTTTTCCTTCTCGCGCTTTTATACGTTGATTTATCCTCACCCATTGAGCAGTCTTCAACTGAAATAGAGCTTCTATGTCGCCTAGAAGCTAGAGCTTTCGAACCAACAGAAACCATATCCACCGAGCCACCAAGTTGAAAAGAGCTCCCACTGTACAGAAATGTAAATTGTTATTGGAGGAGCGGAAATCAATGCATAAAAAGTAGTGCTCGAAGATTTCACTGCAATTACAATAAAATAAGAACGCTCCATATTTCAAAATACCGATAGAGATTCTATCGATTCTAGCATGTGAAGAAAAGGAACTAAATCTCTAACACGTAATGTAACAAACGCATACTTCATCAAATTGGCAGAGACGGCAAACTAAACAAAATTTGGCCAGCAGCGTGAACGAAAAAAAAAAAAAGAAAAAAAAGAAAAAAAAAATCAAATCGATTAGCTCCTGACCAACACAATGCTAACTAAATAAATAAATCATCCATCATTCATATAAACTGCAGCACACAAATTTCGACCGACTGTCTAGAGAAGGACCAAACAAAGTAGAATTTCCAGCAAAACTAACAAACGTATTAATGGAAAACGGAGAAACTTACATTGAAACAGCTTGTTTTCAGAAACTCAAATCGCGAAGCGAAAGCAAGAAGAAGATGGCGAGAGAATTGGTGCTATGAGTCGCCGGAAAATTTTCGCCGTATAACCTCAATTCAGGGTTAAAATATTTTTTTCTTTTTTCTTGTTCAAAACCAAATTTAATTTAAAATAAATAATAAATAAAAATAATAATAAAAAAAAAAAAAGGTCACAAATGGGCTTAGGGTTTTAGAATTCTAGCGGACTTTGCCTTTGCCATTCCTTTCTGTTGGGCCTGTCTGCTTCAAACCCATTCGTTGGTTGGCTTTTTTTTTTCACATTAATTCCCATTTTTATTCCAAATAATTTAAGTCAGGGGACAATTATGGAATTTTTAATGTTTTTCTTATTTAAGACGTTTTTGGATTGACTTTAATTATTTATTTTAATTTATGTTAGAAGGCTCGTAGGTGATAATATATAGTAGGGGCGGTAATCCAAACAATTTGAATAGAGTTCGCACTCTACCCAAATCAATCTTTTATTTTGAAAGTTATTTTTTTAATTATTTAAAAAATTATAATACATATTAATTTAATAATTTTATAAGAGGGATTGTATCAGTCGAGTTGTAACCCTATTTTCAAGTTAGTCGCGTTGACATCATAATAAAAAATGTCAGCCTACAAATCGATCCAAAATTTTTTAGTTTTCAAAAAATTCAACCCAAAATTGAAGAAAAAAATATCTAACCCGACTCAATATCTATGATTTGGGTTTGACTATTCAGATTAGTCAAATTCTCGGGTAATATGAATTACATGTTTTTTTTTTAATATTATTCTTAATATTTTAATTATATTGACAAAAATTCAATTCAAATTTCAATGGCCAAGGACAATAGTGTAACTTTACGCAGTTTTCAACTTTCACCTAAAACACTTTATTATTATAATTATTGTTTTTCCTTCTTTTATTGATTTCATACCATTTTTCAAACCATTCTTAAATTCTAATTTTGAATCAAATTCGTTGTTCCTTCCAAACACGTCTCTTCTCAATATTCCTTCTCTAATTTATTTTGAAACGAAAAAAAAAATTAAATTAATAAAAATACCATTAAACTTTGAAATACTTAAGTACTTAATTTTAAATAGAAATAATTAATATTTTATTTTTAAAATGCCTTTAAATTTTTAGATATATTTAAAAAATGTTCTTGAAATTTCAAAATTACCTTATCTTAATAGATAGACGGAATCATTAATATCATGTTTCAAAAATACCTATGAACTTTTGAAATTAACGTTAATACATTGTATCTCTAGGAAAAAGTTTAACAAGTTCAACTTAGCGACAAATAAAATTAATAAAAAATATGATAGGTGTAAATAAACCTTTATTTATTTATTTATTTATTTTGTAAATGTGGAGTATTTTTTTAACTATACATTTTGAAACACTGTATTTAATCATTTCCCTCTAAAGATAGATATTATTGATTTTTTTAAGTTTAATTTTAAAGTTTAGAAGTATTGTTTTTTATTTATTATTAATTTAGCAAAAAAAAAAAAAAAAAAAAAAAAAAAAAAAAAAAAAAAAAAAAAAAAAAAAAAAAAAAAAAAAAAAAAAAAAAAAAGCACTTTCATGGTACTCTCCTTTTTAGTGTGATCCTCTTTGAAGCAAAAGAAGGGGTCACATTCTGAGCATAAGTCTAAGTAGCAAAGGTGTGACACTAGAGTGAAAGAGAGGTACATAAATGAATCTATACCACATTTAAATGAGAATGATCTTGATGATGCGATGACTAGCAAAGGTTTAGAAAAATTGAAAGTTAAGACCTATACGAACAATGTGTACCTTTCTTTTCAGTGACTCAATCACATGAACTACATGGTTAAACATACTTTTCTTTGAGCGATTCTATGTTGGGTGGCCTCTTATGAATTTTTTGGAATGCATGTGAGTGTGGATAAACATGTTGAAATGACTCGTATTGATAAAAGTGAGAGGTAGACAACGAGATCATGTTATAAAAAATGCAGAAAAAAATCGGATGATCGGGTATTCTACAAAGAACAAAGAACATGAAAGTTGACAAACACTCTATTAGGACAAGACTATTAACAAACAACCTCCTGCCAAATGTGTTTCTTCTGTTAAATGAATGGTCATTCCCCTTTATTTGTATTGATTTACTTTCATTTTGTCTGTTATTGGTGGCTTTGTATTCTGCTGCCACGTGTCGAATGGAAGTAGAAAATACAGGTATTCCGGTTGGATAGGATAGTTTTAAAAATCAATTTAATTGTTCGTAATTAATATTTAGATTATTTATTCAATTTTTTTTTGTTTAAAATATCAGTTCATAATACCTTTATTTATTTATTTTTAAATATTTAATTGAGATTACCTTCCATTTGAATATATATTTTAAAAAATTACTTTAAAATTGTTTTAAAGTTAAATGAATATATATATATATATATATATATATAAAATAAATTTGAGTTAGTTCGGTTTATCTCAATCTAATTTTAAGAAAATTGACGAATCAACCAACTTACTATAAAGTTTTCATTTATTTGAACTCAATCCAAACTCAATAAATTCATAATCCAACTTAAATTATACGAGTTGGGTTATGTTAATCGAGTTAATTAAATTAAAATATTGTAAAAATGAATTAAACTAAAATTGAATTTTTGTTTCTAAAAATCGACATTTGTGAAGATACGAAGAGGGCATGAGGTCGGAATAAAGTGAGCATGAGTACGAACACTTTAATTTTAAGGGAAAACAATGGACAATTGAAAAAACACATTGAAATATGTAACTGTGTAGCCTAATATTTTAATAGATTTTTCCCTCCCAAATATAATTTAAAAACATTAATGAAAATGTAACAAATAACATTACAATTTATTTATTTTGTTAATAATTTAGCCTTTATTTATTTATTTATTTTTATTATCCTATCACCTCTAAAATATAATAAGTCATCCTTTCACTTTCTCCACGTCATCATTACAATAAATTTTAGGTTCAAATGCAAATTTGGCAAAAAAAAAAAAAGAAAAGAAAAGTGTTTGCAAAATAATATGTTTTTATATCTGTAAATAATTAAAAAAAAAAACACTATTATTCTTTTTCCATTATTGCATTAAGCTTTATCCTAAATAAAAAATATATATTTTTATAGTAAATAAAATTCTCCAATTTTATATTATATGCTTAAGATTATTTAAATAATTTTTATAATCGATATCTTTTTTTTTCCTACTATTTTGGGTTTTTTAAATATTTAAATCTAGTTTAAAATTTTTTTTAATAAAATTATTAGGATCTAATTATAAAAATTATAATAGAAATCAAATTAATTTTAGGGGTTAAAAAAATAAAATAAAAAATTAAAAGTGGAGAAACCGACATCGGAAAACAGGTGGCTATAATGGTATGTTTTTTTTTTGAACTTCGCAGATATTTAATTATAAAATTTGAGGTGACGTGTTCATTTATTGGACAACTGCTACGTGTTTAAATTTTGCACGAACAAAACGAGAATTTAGCTTGGAATTTTCCCACTGCCATGTGCTTGTTGCCCAAGCTATGACCTAAAATAAAATGCTTTTCATCAAATGTCCATTTTGCCCCTGTTTTTTATTTTATTTTTCAAGCTTGTTTTTATATTATTTTCCGCTAAATGTCCATTTTGCCCATGTTTTTTATTTTATTTTTCAAGCTTGCTTTTATATATTTTTAATTTGTAAACTTAGTTTCATTTTTAAATATATATATGTATGAAAATTCCAAAATATTACTGACACAAACCTTTTACTTACATAAAATTGAAAAGCAATATAAATAAAATTAAAATATTATTTTCAAATTACCCTCTCATGTCAATTTCAAGTTTTTTTTTTTAATTTTTTTAATTGAAATTAGGTAAATAATAACAATAATTTTAAGGTAAAAATATACCGGATATATTTAAAAATTTTATTTAATAATTAAAAAGTATTATTTTGTTAAAAAAAGTTAACAATATTGCTCAGCCTTGTTATAGTATTTACCTTTAAATTTTAATAAATTTTATTTTAAAAATAGATAAAATAAATATTATCACGTGCACTAAATAATTATAAATTTTAAAAGCTAAATCTCTATAATCATTAATTTTAAAACTTAAATTTTAATAAAAATTCATACAATAAATCATTGCAAGCACTTCGAAATTAAGCTCGATTTCATGTAATATTTTATTTATGGTGATAATTACGAGCTTTGAAAATTTTAAAGAAATTTAAGTTTTAATTTTTAAAATTTTTGTTTATAATTTGTTAAAATTCTCATAATATTATATTAAAAATTAAAGCACTTTGAAAATAGTATTTTAATTTAATTAAAAATTAAATGTATTTGTGGAAGAAATTAACGGATTTTCTAAAAAAGGAAGGGAAAAAAAAAAACATTTTCGCAGCTCTGTTGGAGAAAGAGGAAATTGACGAAGCAAGAATTGAGATTGTAAATCAGTGAGATGCTTTGGCATGGCATGGAACGAGCTGGAATGGATTTCCATGGCGGAATGAATGGAGGAGGGATGAGAAGAACAGGGGCGCCGCTGTTCGGTATGGGAATTCGATGCAAAATGCATATCAATGTCGCAATCCATGTGCGGCTTCGTGACCAGACGAATTGGTCGGCTTTGACAGCGACAAACGCAGGTGCGTGTACCATCGACGAACTTTCCTTTTCACCCCCCCATTAAATCTTGACGCGGAAGTTCGAGGCCTGCGATTCTCAACCATTTCTTTTGAGCTATCCCATCAGATACAGTAGCGGCACCTGCTTCTTTCTCTCTCGTTCCTTCTCATTCGCTTCTTCATCCTTCTCTATGGCGTCTCTTTTGGAAAAACCTCTTCCGGTTTCCGTTCAGAACATCAATCCTAAGGTATACTTTGCATATTGATTTTGAACTGTTATTTTTACTGTTTGACGATTTGATGCACTGTTTGGATTGGATTTTCTACTTCCAGCTAAATCGTGATCGTGTTCTCTGTTATCGTTGTTGTTATCCTTGTTATCGTCGATCATGGCGGATCTGTGATGTTCCTTACTCATCTTGTGTTTGCGCTTTCTGTTATAGCTATGTTTCTTGTTGTTTTCGATGAGAGGGAATCCATTTTGATATACGGGAGTTTGATGGTCGTTCTGTAGGGTATCCAAAGCATTTTTCTTATGGTTATGTCGCTATCTTAATTCATTTCGTTGATCATTGCCATGGGTTTGCATATGTGCTCTTCTCTGACAGAGAAAATGAGTTCAGCATGTGTTGGAAAATGACAACTCCTTGATGTTTTGAGACAATCTCCCGTACTAGTATTAATCCTTTGATCAATATTTCCTTGTTGCTTTCAGATCGATTGTTTCACCGTATTGTTTTTCCACAGTTTCCAAAGGCCTAATTTTGGTTTTCTTCTATAGGTTCTGAAATGTGAATATGCTGTTCGTGGTGAGATTGTCGTCCTTGCTCAGGTAGCTTTGTGCGGATGTATTTATATTGACGTTAATATTTGTATGCTAATTTGAAGGGTTGACATTAGTAATAAGCAACCTGCAAGGTCAAGCAGGAAAGCATAGCAAAATTATGGCATCCGGTTGAATAAATTTGAGATCTGAGAGCTGGTTTTGCTTTGTTTTATTAGTTCTAAATCTGATCTGAATTGCTTACTTTGTGATTATCATCCTTCTACTTACTATCTTTTATTCTCTTAACAGAAACTGCAAGAAGAGCTACTGTCTAAACCAGGCTCACATCCTTTTGATGAGGTATGATTACTTTTGTCTACTCATTTCGTATTAGCATCATACCGCATTCATTCATACGTTCTCTTGCTCCCAATTGAGGCTAGCATGGGAAATTATCTGTTGATGCTATCCAAACTACATTCATTTTGAATATAGTGGAAGGCTTTTCGAGTCTAACGACACAGATCTTGCTGGTGATATAAGGTTTTTGTACGACCCACTTATACCATTATTGAATCACTTTGTATGCAGATACTGTACTGCAATATAGGAAATCCTCAGTCCCTTGGTCAGCAACCAATAACATTTTTCCGTGAGGTTTGCCGGAGTACTGACTGTTTGCACTTTCCATTGTGCCTTTAGCAATTTTATTCCTGATAATCCTTGTTTACTCAGGTTCTTGCATTATGTGACCATCCATCTTTACTGGATAGAAATGAAATTCAGGGTTTGTTCAGGTACTGCAGCTCAGAAAGCTACTAAATTTTTCCTCTACATGTTCTTTAAAATCCCCTGCCCGACTTTGGTAAATCATGAAAAGAATTTTATGTTTGATCACGTTGTTTTCAAGAAGGGTTATACAAACTTCATGGATAATTATTTCAGCTTATTTTATAAAACTGCATCAGCTTTACATCAATTTTGTTTTGCTCAAAGTAGACATCTTCCTTTGTTCTGAGTACTCAGATTTTTGGTAATAATGTTTTTTGTGTTTCCTACATGATTTTTTGTTCCAACTTGTTGCAGTGAAGATGCCATTAAGCGAGCGTCACAAATTCTGAAACAAATTCCTGGGAAAGCAACTGGTGCTTACAGCCATAGTCAGGTTGTTATCAAGAAAACAACAAAAAAGTTGGAGTTTTAGGTAACATAGAATTCAGGTTATCTGACTTTTGATCTATTTGTCACATCAGGGTATTAAGGGGTTGCGCGATGCGATTGCTGATGGAATTAAAGCTCGTGATGGTTTCCCTGCAGATCCTAATGATATATTTTTAACAGATGGTGCAAGCCCTGCAGTAAGTTTTAGTATCTGAGACTTGAGTCTTTCTGTTTGAAAGTGGACACAAGATATAAATTTCAGAGTAATAGCATGTCTAAGTGGCTCTTCTATCTGTCTGTTACCAGGTCCATATGATGATGCAATTGCTAATAAGTTCAGAGAAAGATGGAATACTCTGTCCCATTCCTCAGTACCCTCTGTACTCTGCTTCTATAGCTCTTCACGGCGGTACTCTTGTACGTTTCATATTATTTCCGAAAATCTTAATCGTTTGATTTGGTTCCTTCGATTAATGTGTTTACGACTTCATTTGTTCCAAACAGAGTTTTATAACTTTTGTGTGCTTCCAAATCTTTTGTTGTCGAGAGATCAAGCAGTTGACATTTATTGGTGGTTTGCAGGTCCCCTACTATCTTGATGAAGCATCGGGATGGGGATTGGAAATTTCTGATCTGAAGAAGCAATTGGAGTCTGCCAGGTCAAAGAATATTTCCGTTAGAGCATTGGTGGTTATAAATCCCGGAAATCCTACTGGGCAGGTATATTACTGGATAGGTTTTGAATGTAATCTTGGGATGGAATTATTTTCAGATTTGCTAGTTTGCAATATCTGATACTCTCATCTCTCTCAATGGGTTTCTTTCTGCTTCGCATATTTTGCTTCGTAATTCTTTAGATACTTTAATTTATTGTAGTATCTGTATGACTTTAGGTGCTCACTAAGGAAAACCAAGAGCAAATAGTGGAGTTCTGCAAGCAAGAGGGCCTCGTTCTTCTGGCAGATGAGGTAAATCTAGAACATCCATGGAAGTCTGCAACATAACTTTACTGGTTGTATTAATACATCACTGTGGCTTCTTAAGACCTGATAAATGTGGCAGGTATATCAAGAAAATATTTATGTTCCAGACAAGAAGTTCCACTCTTTTAAGAAGATTTCACGCACCATGGGTTATGGTGAAAAGGACATTTCCTTAGTATCATTCCAGTCTGTCTCTAAAGGTTTGTTGCCTTTGTACATATCTATTTTAAGCCTGCTGAGGTAAATTCTATGTGGACAACTGGGCTGATTTCATGCTTTACTTTGTCTTCCTGGCATTAGGATACTATGGTGAGTGTGGAAAACGAGGAGGTTACATGGAGATTACTGGGTTTAGTGCTGATGTAAGGGAACAAATATACAAAGTGGCATCCGTTAATCTTTGTTCTAATATTTCCGGCCAGATTCTTGCTAGCCTTGTAATGAACCCACCAAAGGTTAGGTTCTTCTGATTTCTATGCATTACTAAATTCATCCATTACAAGGCAAAAATGTCCGCAAGAAAGAGCTGAAGTGCAATGCGTAACTTTGTATCAATTTATTTTTCCTCTTTGGTTGAAGACTGTTGATGATTTGTGCAGGTTGGGGATCACATCTATGAATCGTATTGTGCAGAGAGAGATGGCATCCTCTCGTCTCTGGCAAAGCGTGCAAAGGTTTGTGGATTGAGTATACTCTTTTTGTTTTGAATAAATCTGTATGCTGTGGAGAAGAAAAAGAAAACGTTAGAATTCCCGAAATCTTGGTTCGACTAATCTTCGAACTTGTTATCACCAATCAGTCCATAATTGTTTATCTGTGATGCACAAACTTAAGGATTATACTCCATACAATTTATTGTCTGCAGACATTAGAAGCTGCATTCAATAGTTTAGAAAACGTAACATGCAATAAAGCAGAAGGCGCAATGTACCTATTCCCTCGTATTGAGCTGCCTGAAAAGGCAATAAAAGCAGCAGAAGCTGCAAATACGGCTCCTGATGCGTTCTATTGCCGCCAACTTCTCCACGCCACTGGAATAGTTGTCGTCCCCGGTTCTGGCTTTGGGCAGGTTTGTGATGTTGGCCTAACCTCTCAATCTATTTCCAAACCATCATCTTCTGTATTTGAATTTTCAACCATTTATACTACACAACTAAATGTTCCATTCTGCATTTGTTTTGACATAGGTGCCCGGTACATGGCACTTCAGGTGTACAATACTACCCCAAGAGCGAAAGATCCCGGCTGTTGTCTCTCGCCTGACCGACTTCCATAAAGCATTCATGAACGAATATTGCGACTAAGTTCCAGACTATCCAAAGCACTGGGGACTCACCAGGTGCAACTAATTCCCCATATTTCTTGGAAAATACGATGCCGAAGCATGTTATGTTTTTTCTTTTTGGGCTAATGAATAATGTGGGATCGGTTAACTAAATAACTTATCAAGGCGCAAGGTCTTTCTGTGCCCCTTAAAAATTTTGATTGTTCAGCAAAGTATCTTATCTTATCTTTAAACAGAGAATGAATACATCAAAGCAGCTATACAGCCTACAGGCTAATTGTAAGGCAAGCAAACAGAGATATCTCAGTGATCCCTGAGAGTTCAATTTCCTCTCTCCCTCTCTCTCTCCCTCTCACTCTCCCTCTCTCCTTTTGAATGAGTACAACAAATGTGAGGTGAAGATTTCAACTTTGGACATCATAGGAAAAATCTGTTAGGTTAGGTGGCCAGGAAAATTTAAAAACAGAATGAACCATCCAATGAGATTTTTTGCTCGAAGGGAGTTGGATAATTGAAATCACTGAGTGAGATCCCATATCAGTTGGAAAGGAGAATGAAACATTCTTTATAAGAGTGGAAACTTCTCTCTAGCAGGTGCGTTTTAAAAACTTAAGGGGAAGCCCGAGAGTGCCTTAAGGGAAAGTCTAAGCGGTTAAACAAAACGGTTCTCTACAAACAACCTGACATGGAACAAATCTCGGTCCACTTGATGGATGAATGACAGATGTGGGCTCCTTATTGCCCAAAACTATTCCCAAATATGCCATTTTCTTCAATCTATTTCAAGGAACTGTTTCCTTTTGGGGAGACAGAATATCAGAATATTCCACAGCATCACTACCAATGAGCACTATGCTCACTTGCTTCACACTCTACTCATAGCTTTACATCTTTACACGTAGTGATTAGAAAACCGTTGAAATGGTCATTGGAACAGAAAAGGTTTTAGGATCAGATTGAAGAAACATTCCATGTTGATAATAAGAAAAAGGAGGACGTGAAATGATGATTTTAGGGCACGGTTATCAGGAGCTTCTCAAAGCCATAAAAAAATGGGCTGCTATTCTCTTACAAAGAGGACTGTAACCAAACAAGCCTGTTAAGAGAAGAGATACTACCGAGTTATTACCATGTTACCGAGAATAAAAAGTACGAAAAACAGCAAAAAGGAAATTACACCACTAACTTTGAAAAGACCTCCCAGCCAATTACCAGAAAGAGAGAGGGAGAGGACTTTGTATAAAGACATGGTGGAGATATTGGATTCACCGGCAGCAACCGGTTGAAGATAAGCCACATCACGTGGGCCCTCACATTACAATATTATATATATGTATATATATATATATATATATATATATATATATTTCAATAATGCCCCATGATGAGACATAACCAATCTCCAATAATTGGAATATTTTTAACCTATACTTCGTTGTGTATAAAACTTGGGAAAACATTAAATATAAAAGGTTTCATATTCTTCTTCTTCTTCTTATGGCATTCACTTGTTGTTCTTCTTCTTCTCTCAATTTCTGTCTTCTGAAATCTGGACTTTCAGTCTCAGTTAGGGCTTCAAGCAGAATTCCGATGCTCAAACCTTCAAAGTTTCCTCTCAAGAAATGTCTCCCACTGCAGATCAGATCTTCCATTAACAACAAGGTCAACTTCTTCTCCTTTCATTTTCTCTCTTTGCTTTTCCCACATTCTTCTTTCATATATTCTTTTTTTTTATTCCTCCTAATCTTTAAAACCAATCCACTTTATTCAAGTAAATAATTGGTTGATATATGATCCAAGCTATTGATTTTGTTCTGTTTGTTATTGTCTTTTTTTATTTTTACCGAATTAAGGTGGTATAGTGATGGGATGACTATGATTTTATAGATCATTTGATCTTAGAATAGTTCGGGTTAGTATCTGATTATTAAGTTTGACGAAAAACAAACAGATTTTTGAGGATCAAGCGGAGGGAGTGATTTGCTACACAGACGAAAATGGGGAGATCGTCTGCGAAGGATACGACGAGGGTCCTCGCTTGCACCAAAACCATCTTGAAAAAGGCAACCATCATAGGTAAATCAATCATTATTCTAAACCTAAACGTATCTAAAGTTCTCAAAAGAAACTTTCTGTGAACCGCTTGATTGATATGTGTTTTTCTTTTTGTTTCATCTTTTGGCCACACTTAGAGAGAGTGAGATTCTTGATCTCCTACTAAAACAAAATTGGATTAATCGAGGAAAGGGTGGTGGTGGACGCCATGCTGAAAAAGGTGTATTGAACGTCAATGGCTTCAACTCGTACTACTAATCTAATTATGGTCTAACTCTTTCGAATCATACTCAGATGTCAAGGGTTCGTATTTCGTATGTTGAATGTATACAGACATAAGATGTTTTAATTTTAGTAGCTTTTGAGTAAATGTACTCTCTTCTATATCCGAATCACATAAATCAAATTCACTGCCCAAATTTCATTGTTTTCTTGCATTAATTTCCTCATGGTGATGAAATTCAAGCCCAAAATTGTATAGCTTCCATAGGTTTTGAGTCCAATTCTTGAACTGCTGAGCATTGGGATGATACTCTTCCATATTTAAGCACATACAAGTGTGATTCAAAATTTGGTTTCATTGAGGTAACTTATCTTGTAAAGTACAACGAATGGAGGTAATGTATTTTGGTGGAACAGAAGATTTTCACTGTAAATCTAGCTATAATAACACTAACCTACTTTATACAAAGATTTGAATCAAGAGGTGAACTAAAATCATACCTCCTTCCTTGATGGCTTTAGCAGCAGCCTTCTTTCACAACACCTCCGAACAAATTATCTTCACCGACCAAAAAGAATGTACATAAAAGAATTGATTATTACCCAACAAGATAATGAACAAAGAGATTCACTCACATAGATATCTACAAGGCAACAGACGCAGCATCCGATTTGCCATCCTGCGAGTTCTCGTTGCCTAAATCAGACTGAGAGTGGCTCGGAACGATAGACTGCGGAAGCCACTGGTCCGGGACCATTGGGAAGTAGGTTGTCATGGCTTTCCTGAACCTCTTCTTGTACTCCTTGGGGGAGATCACAGTTGGAGAGGAGTTTGCCCCACCAAGAATGCCTGTGGCCTTCACCCAAGTCTCAAGGTGTTTGTCCCATGTATACTGTCTCATGAAATCGATGATCCCCATTACCAGTTCATGTTTCTCCTCGTCCACCCCAACCAGCAGCGAGTAGTCCATTACACCGATCGACTGCATCACCACACCACAGGTTAACCAATGTGTGAGAATGTGTCAAATGAGCGTTTACAGAAGAAGCATATTCGTGAACTTACAGCAAGAAATGAAGTATCATTCCAGACAGCTCTCTCTAACAATCGTTTCGCTTTGTTTCCGACGAAAATTGGAGACGTTCGCATTGTTTCAATCAAGTTAAGGTCCAATAGAACCTTGTTCTTCCCAGTTGAATCAGCATTATAGCGTGATCTTGAAGATCCTTTTAGATCATAAAGCCGCCTAACATTCCTTCTAAACAGAAGATTCTCCATAACCAAAACGTCCATCTTTGATTCTTTCCCTCCTTTGAGGTGCTTTGCCGTAACCTTCCACCATGAAACCAACAAATAGAAAATTTCAGACAAGATAACCTCTCAATTATCATAAGTAAACCACAATATTATAATTGAAGTTCTTATCATAGAGTTAAAATTTGCATTTTATCATCTCCTCCATGTATCTGTCGAACGATGAATTAGTCATTTATAACAGACTAATTGTTGATGATGGAAGTCCCACTTGGATGATGGAAGTCCCACATCGGCTAATTTAAGGAATGATCATGAGTTTATAAATAAAGAATACTCTCTCCATTGGTATGAGGCTTTTGGGGAAACCTAAAGCAAAGCCATGAGAGCTTATGCTCAAAGTGAACAATATCATACCATTGTGGAAAGTCGTATTCATCTAACATGGTATCAGAGTCATGCCCTAAACTTGGTCGTGTCAATAGATTGGTAAATCCTCAAATGTCGAACAAAGGACTCCAGAAGAAAAGGAGACGACAAGCCTTCTCGAAGGCAGTAAAAAATGATTAAGACTCCAAAGGAGTCTAGGCTCGATTAAGGGGAGGCGTACTTTATTCGAGGGGAGGTGTTGATGATGGAAGTCCCACATTGGCTAATTTAGGGAATGATCATGGGTTTATAAACAAAGAATACTCTCTCCATTGGTATGAGGCCTTTAGGAAACCCAAAGCAAAGCCATGAGAGCTTATGCTCAACGTGGACAATATCATACTATTGTGGAGAGTCGTATTCATCTAACACTAATACTAATCTATCTTTGAAGAGCGCGTTTTTCTCAAGTACTGGAAAACTATATAAACATAGCTACAATTTTATAACACAATGACATCTTAAAGCCCAAGGATTAGAGGTACCTGATAAATTCCAAGAATCTTTGCTAGACATGTAGGACTTCTCATACTAACTGATTCAGATAAATACTTGAAATATTCAGGTGCAAATTTGATAAATGACTCCAGTTCTGTCTTGGTGACTTGCTTAATAATAAATCGATCGTCCCAAGTTTTGGCAAAGAAAACATTACTCTTACCACCTTGGGCTCCCCACTTCTTACAACGACTAAGGGACTTTATGAAGTCGAGTTCTGAACAACAAATCCTCCTCAAAGCTTCGAAACGTTTTGCATAGTAACAGGTAACAGAATATTTTGCTCCACCATGGGGGCCATAGTCTTCGAAAACGATTCTGGGATTAAGGGACTTTGGGTATAAGAGTGGATCCAAGCCAAGTGAGGTACGAGATCCAGAGATGGTTGAAAAACTATCATCCGAAGGCCCCGAAATTTTAGAAGTATCGAAGGAGAAGTCATCAGAGGACTGCAAAAATGATTCTGTGAAAGACGAGGAAGGCAACGAATCACCACAATCTCTTGGTTTTTCTGGCTCATCAATCAGCTGGGAGTGATATTCTGGTGACATTAAGGCGTAAGCAATGATACTTGAGGGTTCATCATCAAAGACTGGAACAACAGTTTCATTTACACCAAGGGGCAAGAACAGCTTAGCTCCACCTTGAAACTCTAGCTCCCAGAATGAAGACAGAAAGACAGGATTGTGTTTTGCTAGTGCTTCAAGTTTCTGACCAGTAGCTAGAAAATTCTCATTAAATAAATAATAGAAGTTTGAGGATGCCGTCTCTAACTGACTAGCAAAGTCCTCTGTATCATCAAGTGCCTTTGAAGGAAGCGACTGAGAAACAGAATGGCGATCTTCAGAACGATCATTCCGTGAAGTATCATCGATGCCTGATGAATCTGATACAGTTGAATTGGATAGAATATGAGAGTTATCTTTCGTTATTCCAACTACTGAACCATTTTCACCTGTCCATGCCGCCTCGAGTGTATCTGATAAAGTTAACAGCCTAGAAATCTGCCCATCAGCCTGAACAGCAAGAACATTTGCCCTTGATTCTACGGGTTCAGATGGAGCATTAATGCTTGTGCTGCATAAATCTTCTCCTTTATGTGAATCTGAATCTCCAACTTCTTTGATTTGAATGTCAGGTTGAGCCAGGCTGGTAACAAATTCTTCTCCTTTACTTTGGCCTCCATTACACTGTTGATAGACGAGACGAGAAGATTTAAGGTCTTCTACTGATTTTCCGGTGCCACTAATTTCAGAAAGCCTCTCTTCAGATTCCGAAAAAAAGCTGCCATTAGAGATACTGTTGTCTAAACTGGCAGCATGGATCAAGTGCTGGTCCCATACATAAGCTTGGACGAGTAACTTCCTACGCAGATAGTTGATCTCAAGAATGTCTACAGTAACCTGGCCCTGTTTTCCTTCCCCATTCATAGTCTTATGGAGTGATTCCTTAACCACAGGTAGCAGAACCAAAAAAATAAGCAAGAAATTGGATATTGTATGCATGAACTATCTAAAAGTAAAAAAAAAAAAGTTGCTTTACTTGTAAATTTAAGAATCAATTGTGGTGCTTAAGACACAAGAAAAGTTCTTTATGAACACGAGTTTGGTAATATCACCGAGAAGAATACATGTATGCATAAAATTTCAAAAAAAAAAAAAAAAAAAAAAATCACTGTCAAGATATTACTTCTTTTTCTTTTTTCTTTTAAATGTAATCTGGGGACAAGTCAAATTTTGTAAGACGTGTTATATGCAGAAGACAATAATACGGAACAAGAAGAGCCCAACCACTTTGGTCCATCCTAATTCCCAACTCCTAAGATACAAGCAGATAATGAAAATGAGCCATCAAATGGGTCAAAAAAGGCATATGCACCATACAGTAAAACAGTATGAGACGAGTTCAACCACTTTGGTTCATCCTTATTCCCAATTACTAAACAGATTGAGGAGTTGAAGAAAAACGCTTTGCCGGTCAAGTATAAAAAGATAAGCTCTGACAAATTCATCCCCTAAAGAGATTCGACTGAAAAGCACGGTGTAACCAAATTGAATTTCCATACAAATTTAGGATGCGTGGTAAGATGTTCAAAGAGATGTCTAGTTTCGACATTCACCTCAAATTTGGCCTTCTCTTTCTGTAACGTTGCCTCCAACCCAGCAATCTGGCGCCTTAGTTCCATTTTTCTCATGCTAGTAATGGTCCCTACACCAGATATTTTTTCTGCAATCTGACGAAGAGTATTCAACACTTCGGAAAATAAAAGCTCAGCCTTGTTCACCACCTGCTATGATCAGAGAATTAGATCATCCATGTGCAACAAAAACTACATCATAAACATCTCAAATCCAAAAGTTATCCACCTCATCCTTTTCTTTTTGTATCCACTCCTGATTCTCATAGTTGAAATCAAGTTTTGATGGCGGAAGGTATACAGAATGCACATTGATTGAAGCATAGCGAAAGCAAGCAGTCATTCTCCCATATCTGCACAAGTGAAGCAATGAGAGATAGTAAGTTTCAAATTCTGGCCAAAGGTTGAAAAAGAAGATGCACAAGTAATTAGAGAAGGTATCTTTTCCACTTTGACTAGTTTGATATCAACATAAGTTGAAAAAAAATAAGACAAGAAAGAGAACTCCTCACAATGAAATGCAATAAGAAGTGGCACCTCAGCTTCCAGAAGATGCAATTATCTTACATAACATATTGAAACGATGTAAAAAAAGTGGAGTAGCTGACATCCTCAAATTGGATTGGAGGCCTACTGTTTGATGATGTCAAGTAAAAATTAAGTAAATTTTGATTATTTTGGTGATGTTATATGGTTTACAGCCTCAAATTGGATTGGAGGCCTACTGTTTGATCCTCTCCAGAGGCATGAAACACCTCGTTCCATGGCCTTTAGGTTGTTTTGTTTGTCCTTTTTTAATGAATATCTCTTTCTGTTTCCTATAAAATAAAATTAATAAAAAAACCATTCCATTCCAATGATTTGTGGATCAAAAAGTAGGCCCTAAACCCTAAAATATATAAAAAGTTTCTGAATCAAGTGAAAAAAGAAGGGCACAAACAACTAACACCAAGAATAATAAAGGAACCAACTTCAGCACTCAAATTGTATGTTAAAAAATGAATATGCTTAGGAGACCAAAAACCAATATATAAAATTACATATATTATAAAGAATGACCTACATAAAACTATTTATGGATTTCAATTATAGACATAGCAAATGGACTATAATTAATATGAGATGATCTTGTCAAAAAAAAAAAAAAAAAAAAAAAAAAAAAAAAAAAAAAAAAAAAAAAAAAAAAAAAAAAAAACAATAATATTATGAAGATGACCACTTTCATGCAAGAAATACTATGTTTCGATAACTTTAAGACTATGGTTTCTCTCTTTTTAATAACTCCTGGAGGTGCAGTGATGAAAGTGAAACACAGATTAGTTCAATTTTGTATTGCCAGGTGTTTTTTGTATATGAATATTACTGGTTTTGTAAATTTTTTAAAACTAAAATACTTGCTGATTTGCCAAATGATTACCCATAAAAACGAAGGCAGTCTCTATGTAAAGAGTGGCCACAGCTTGCCACTCTGCTAGCAGCAACGTGGTTAGAAAAACTGAGCTCTAAGAACTTTCCAAATGAGAGTCCCCATGCAGCATCTGACATCACTACTCTTCGAGTAGCTGGAGGAAAACCATTTTTTCGTGGGCATCGCAGGCATCTGTGCCACATCCAGATCTTCCCTTCCCTTTCACCTGGCAAGATACAGTCTGGTAACTTTTTAACAGATATTGTGAGGGTGCCCTGTCTATGAGTATAACAATTCACATGTGCTTCTGCTGGCATGTTGCAAGAATCGCATCGGTAAGTCTGGAAAGGCATGAGAAATTGTCATTTTCCTTATGGATTTTTAAGTTTTCGATAGAGAGAAATCTGATGTACATTGAAGTAAGGCCGCTCACCTGATTTAATAAATAGTCCCTTAAGAATCGACCTAAAGGTTTATCGAAAGTCCCATAGTATTTGATTCTAAAGAGATGTGACCTCTCACTGACATTTCCTTTCAGTATGCACCTTGATGATAACGAGACCAAAATACTTTGATGGTCAGAAGATGCTGAAGGGAAGTCATCTTTTCCTGTTCCCAGCTCCTCTTTAGAAGTTCCAAGGTCTTGATGGTTTTGATTATTCTGTTGCACATTTAATGGCTCTGAGCCAATTGGCTGGCTAGATGCCACTGAGCTATCATCACCTTCAGCATCGATAGAAAACTTGTCATTCTCCAACAACTCAACAGATCCTAGTACCTGATGCTTTTGATAACCACTATTAGAAGATTCTTCTATTTCTCCCCTGGTACCCAAAGCATTTCTCTCCTTAGGACTTGGGTATGGAGAAGACTCATCACCATAAGACTCTGAGTTAGTAGTCCATGAAATGGGATCAGAAGAGAAAATGGCTGCTGAATTTGCTGCAGAGGAAGTTGGCCGTGAGAGCTGAGAAATAGGGCTGTTTCCTACAAAAGGTGAAGTGCTATTGCTTGATAAGATTAGATCTGAGATCGGTAAACTCTTAGATCTTTGTGACTCGTCAATAGGTAAGCTAGGTTTCTGCCCTGGGTAAGAAGGAAGACAGAAATCAGGCACCATTGATATGGATCTCTCAATAACAGACGATTTCAAGGGAATTGCAACAGTAATTGGGGAGTTCAATGGAAGTTCTGGTAGAGAGGCTCTTTCATCAGCAAGAAAAGATGTTTCCAAGGCCAAATGATAAGCAGCAAAAACTCCAAACTGAACAACTCGCTTTGCCTTCTTCAACTCATCCTCGTCGGCTCCCCTAAGCAAAATCTAAAGAAATAGACATACAAAAAGTTAGTACTTAAACCAACGGTTTTTAATCGCACCTCTATTCTGCAAGACGACACACCAACCAACAACCACATTAAGAAACTCATCCAGTGGATCACTGAAAAAATGAAACACTTATTTCTGCCATGCCGAAGCTCCCCCCCGCCTCCTCTTATTTCTAGAAATTCTTGGTACATTACTTTTCATTTCCACAAAGACGTGCATGCTTTTACACATTATTTTCAGTAGAAAAGATAATACGCCCAAATTTGGTGATAGGTATAGCAAGAACTTACAGTACAACCCAATGGCTTTGGGCAACCTTCAAAAAACATCAATGTCTTCACCGATCTTTTCCCTCCCTGTCCAGAAGAGCTCAGATCTTCTGTGAACCTTTCTACATGAAATGACTCACAATATCCCAATTTTGGAGATGACAGTAGATCAATCGAGGGAACTATCTGTGCACCTGTGCAGCGGGCTATACGCTCCAAAAGTGGTCTCTTGATATTGAGAACAAGCGATATATCTTTTGCAAGTAGGTACTCTTGTGCATATCTTGATACTGATTTTTCAACTAAAAGAACATCAGGGCAGTGTGCATCTATTTTTGCAACTGCCATCTTCAAATGGTCAATTTCCTATAAAGGTTTAAATCAAATTAGCACAAGACGAGGGGGGAAAATAAACAAATGAATGCAAATTATATACAAGCACTGGCAATTTGTCATTAATGACTATAGACTGAACTAAGAAGTTACAACCTGCTGCAAAAGTGTATCTAAACTCGATAAGTGATTGGAAACCCTTTGGTATTCAAGTGCACCTCCAAGAATCAGCAAGCGAGATTTCTCTATCTTTGAGGTCATTCTCCGATGAGCCACATTTTTCTTGCAAACCACCCCTTTTACCACCGAACTAAAAGATAAGTAATTGAACTCATTGTAAGAAGGTTTGAAGAACTAGAAGTATTAACTTTTGAAATCAAAAGTATATTCAATAAGTCCCTGTACAATTTACCATTACAACATGTGGTAAAAGTTAACATGATCGTTGAGGTCTAAATGAAGTAGTGGCAGATATGGTTTTTAAAGAATGAACAACAAATATGACAAAAGTAGTAATAACTATAAGACAATCATTGATATGGGGCAGGTTAAATAATGAATGACAAACATATCCTGAAAAGTGACTGTCTGGTGGTTACTGATCATTGTCACTTCGCTTCAAGTTTTAATACCCACATATGTCACTATTCTGTCCACAACTCAGCAACCGCATAAATCCGTTTCACTTATTTTAAGTGTAAAAGAGTTCAATGGCATATTTGAATCAATTTTAAAAGTCACAGGTAGAAGTGAAATTTTCAAAATGATAGGAATATAGTTAAAACTAACCTTCAAGTTTTAGGGTATTTCAAATAATTCAGCTAATTTTTTAAAACAACATTAGGATGTGAATGTAGTAAAAAAAATATTGCAGCCATAATTAAGGGACAACATACTATTTCAATAAAAATCAGTTTGAAGTGGCTAACTCTCAACAAAGTCAAACTTACAAGGAAAAATAATGATAGGTAAGGTTAATGAACTATAAGGAGTACAGAGAAGTCAATTTACAAATTACCATTTTACCAGCTCTCTTAAGGGAAATGTAAACCGAAGATCCAAGAACCATTTTTACAATAGGCTTTGCCTCTAACTCAGGAAAATGATTATAAATAACTTGTGGGCTATACTAGAAAGATGCAGAATCTTCTCATAGAAAACTAGCAGAACTGGTAACGAAGGAAAGATAATTTCATGATGCCATGAGAAGAATCAAGTTTCATCAGTCAAGAAAAAGCAGTCAAATAGATAGAATTGTGTAATAAAGCGTCACAAAATAAAATAGGACAATTTTTGTTATGAAAAGCCACACGCACAGAGTTAGGTGACATAAGTGAAATAAGACAGTTTTTTGACAGATGAAAAGCTATATATACACCATAAAAATTACCTACTGCGGCGAAATCCCGAAGCTATACATTTGACTTTCACATATCCGCCTGGGTCCATCTCACCGCCTCTACTCATATCTGGCTTTAGTAGTGTGGCAGCTTCCCAAGAGAGGGAAGTAATTATCTCCAGCCAACTCTCTTTATCACTGATCTCACCCAAAGGAAGGTTCTCCACCTGCATCAGTTGAGCTACTAAAGCCCTAAAATGTCCATCGACAACATTCTTCATGACATTGTTGTGCTCCTCACATGAATTATCCCTATTACGATATTCCCCATTCCCAAAATTGCTAGAGTCCCGAAAATATCCCCATTCACCTGCAACATGTCCCCCATCTTCATCATCATAGAATGTTTCCATCTCATCTTCTTCATCTTCAGGTTCAGGTGGGAGCCAGAGAAGGCCATTGTTTTCAAAATCAACAGGTTCATACTGGACATCATCCGTTAAGTCTAAAGAGGAATCCCCTTGATCTTCTCCGTAAATAAAACTTGTGTCTTCCTTATGGTCAAGATCTGGAATTCCTTCCAGACCATGTGAGTAAAAACTTTCCCCCAAGGGAGAGCTACTTAAACTCCTGGCGTCACTGATTTCTCCATCAAGCTGCTCATTATATGGTCCATGCTCATTGCCAATATCTTCAGATTCAGCTTGACCAAAGTAATTTGTGACTAGAGGAGATGGCCTTGCTTCAGTGTCTGACTTGTATACACCACCATAATCATACTTGCCAGCGCTCCTGATAACAAAGAAACCACAAGCCACATTAAGTAAAATAACCACAAAAGTTGTTTCACTCTATGCCTTCTTGCTAGAAGCTCCTACTACTTGCAACAACTACACAGGTAAAATCATATTTCAAAATGTGTGGCTCTTATCTATTTCAGAACTATGGTCAGATGATCAACTCCAAGGTTTATACCATTAAGGTTGACCCTTGAGGTTAAATCAATATCGACTCGTTAAAAATAGCGGAGGCCCTATAATAGAGGTGGTTGGAATAATCAAAATAACACAGGGATTCTAGAGGCCAAGTAAGAACCAAACTAAATGCAAACATTAGAGGCAAAACCTGTTCATGGAATAATTTTGTGGTATATCTATGCTGGAAAGAATGTCAGCGCTTCTCCCCGATGTCGATTCACCCTGTTGATCTCTGTCTGTTAAGATAATAGGTGAATGTTGTGGGCTTAGACCAGAATGGTCTTGAGCTTGTTGGTTGGTCTCAACTGAGTAGGGCACAGAAGCAAGAGTAGTCCAATTGCTGTCAGCAGTGCCGCTAGATCTAGTACTGGACAAACTTGCTGCTGATGATGAACTGCAGGTATCCTGGATCATCACCCTGATATCATGACCTGGAGCAGCTATGCCCTGATTCCATTGCTTGAAGCAATAGTTACAAACACGAATTCTCTCCCGGTCTTCACGAGGAGTCCTTGGATTACCTGATGGGGCAAGTATTGAGTTTGCAGTACACTTAGCACAAAATACTCGTCCACAAAGCCGGCAATGGTGTCTACGGTTTATAAGGGTAAATTGCGCGTCACAATCGTAGCATACCCGGCAGCTCTGATCAGGCATCCAAAAAGCCCTCGATACATTAGCTGATTCAGATCGCCAAGGGATCCACGACTTCCAGTTACCAAGTATATCAGTTAATGTCTTGTCGGGAGAATCCATTGACCAACAAACCCACGGTTCCGTTCATTATGACATGCTCATTTGATAGTAGCCCAAACAAATTCAATCTGAAAAAAAGAACTGATCATCCAAGGGAGATAACCTTCTCAAGATTCAAACCAGCGCCCACGATCAAACTAATTCCACCTTAACACAAAGGAAGAACAGGCAAAAGAAGAAAAAACATCGAAAAGGGAACTTCGCCTATTTAGGTCTACTTCCACTCTTTGCATCAACATTAATCCTCCAACAACGAAAGATGCAGTTTCGCCAATTAAAGAACCATGCCCCAATCTCAGACATAAATTGAATCGAATAAAGAAAGCGTGAACTAATTAAATCGAATAAGAACAGGGCAAGATCAAGCATCTTCTCAACTACCTTAAATGAGTTCAATCAAACTCCTCTGAACCGACCCAATACAGTTACGTCTAACTCCGATCACCTCCCTCGAACATCTCCTCAAATTCTCTGTAGAAAATAAATAGAAGTTACAAAAAAACAAAGCAAAAAAATTCACGGAACATCTTCATCATCATCAAATTCACCATAAAACACTGAAAGCTAGAAGAAATACACACAGTGTCGAATTCCAATCGGCCTCAACTTGAACTGAGCTTGACCACCCTCACTCCTCCTAAACGGAAAGGAAGAAGCCAGCACAAATCAGAGTTGAGCTCTGAAGAGAAAAAACCGCGATTCACTACCAATAAAAGCTCATGAAATAACGAGCAGTTGAAGAGAGTCTAGATGATTCCGAAAACCAACCAAGATTCACCGATCACCACCACCACAGAAATCAAAATTTTGCATTCATCCAGATTAAGCACCACTGCAAATCATTCCGCTAATTCAATGAATCATCAATTCTTAGCTAGTCAACCATGCGGTTTTCTGCATAATTTTGATTTTTTTTTTTCAAAAATCAGCATCAAAATAATGAAAGAGAGAGAGATTAGAATAATTTTTCAGTAAACTAACTACTTTCTTAAATAAATAGTTATTTAGATAATATTTTGTAAGCTTCAATAATTTTTTTAGTAAACTAATTATTTTTTTTAAATAAATAAATATTTAGATAATAGCTTTCAAATTAGACATTCTGAAGTATTTATCGGCTTTTTCTTTGGTCAGACATTTTCAACTAATTTAAAATTTAAAATTATTTTTTTGAGTGATTAAAGGTAAGTATTAATTGCAACTAATTTATTACCAAAAATAATAAAAAAATAATAAATTTTTATATTATATGTCAAAAATATAATATTGTTAGACTAAATTTAAACCTGATTAATTTGTTTAAAAATACCATTCAATTTAAAAAATAATAAAAAATATTTTTATCCTATTTAAAAAAATTAATATTTTTCTAGTTTAAGGATATTTTTTTTTAATTTAAACTGCAAGTTTTAAATATTTTTAAAACACAATATTTTTATTAGTTTTATAGTATAGTAAATTATATATATTATAAAAAAAATTAACTTAATTAATTTATTTATGAATTATCAAATTGAATAACATGTTTAAAATTAATCAATTTATTTTTTAAAATAGAAAGTCAAGACGGTAGGATATAGTTGTTAATTAGAAAACAATTAAGTCACTCAACCTTAAATTTTATTTTATTTAATTATAAGATAATTTAAAATTAATTATTAAATTGAAAATTTGTCTTTACAATTTGAAAAAATTATAATTCATTTCCAACCGGAAATTTTTATTGAATGAATTTCATCTGATCATAATAAAAATTTTATATTTTAAAATTATATGGACTAAGAACAAATTAACCGCCTAATTCTAATATTTTTTAATTAAAAAATATATAAAAACAAAAATGTAAAGAATATTTTTTAGTTTTAAAAAATAATAAAGAAATTGAGTCAACGTTGAAATTAAAACAATTAAAAACAAAAAAAAATCAATATTGGTTGTCAATATTATTAATTTTTTAAAGATTAAATAATTAATAAATATAAAATTCAATTTTCAGAAAATAAAAATGATATGAAAAAACGCGTATGGATTTGAATAAAATAAATATATGACAATAACGGTTATAATAAATTTGCCAGCTGTATTCAACCATAATCAAAACTTTGGTTTTATTAATATTGTGATTTATATTATACAATTATATTTAATAATCATATAGTATTTCTAATTTTGTTTTCCATTTTTGAAATTTTATTTTATAACTCTATAAAAAACTATATTTTAGACATTTTTATATTTAATTGTTTTACCAAATTAGCTAAATATATAATATTATATTGAAATTTCACAATTTTTAAAAAATATTTTATAATATTTTGAGAATCTTTTTATTAATGTTTTTTAATATTATGATCTAAAAAATAATTGTCGGTAAATATTTACATATCTTTAGTCTCGTTTGGAATTTACGTAATTATTTTTGTATAATTTTTTTATAAATTTTAAAGGATAAAAAAACTAATAAATTATAATCGAATTGCTAAAAAATAAAAAGTAATTTTTTTTTAATATTTTAGTAATTTTTCCAATTCATTGTTTCTCTATTTTTAAAATAAGTATTTTATTTTTAAAATTCAATAATTCCACCCTATATTATTTATTGTTGAAATATTTTATTTTTTAAAAAAATTAATTTATTATTTTTTTAGTTCGGCAAGAGGATTAGGCTATAGTATTATTTTTAATAAGATTTTATTTATCAAAATCATAGTTCTCAGTTAAAATTGATTTCGGCCGACAGAGACTCACGTCGCCGGAATCTCGATATCGGAGAGTAAGCGTAGATTCTATCACTTTCTCTCTTAAAAACCCGAATTTAGATTCTTCACGTCTGATTTTCGAACGTAAATGTGGTGGAGATCGGCTTCTTTCATCCTGGACAAGCAGCAAACTGAAGGCGTTTCAAAGCCACCTGAAACCCTTTCTATTTCCCCGCCCGTCGACGAATCTTCTATGGCGGACACTTTCCAGAACCCTAACCCTAAAATTTCTGCCTATTACCAAAGTAGGGCTTCTCACACCGCCGTCGTCACCAGTGATTGGCTCGCCCAGGCGCAAGCTGCTGTCGGATTCCCGACCGACGAACAATTGTTATCGGAAGCTGATGTTAAGGACTCTGAATCTGGAAAGCCTTTCAGTGTAATCGATGAGTTTAATAACTGGAGGAAACAGCCGGATTTGGCCGAGGCCGTCGCAGCTATTCGGTCTTTGGCGGCTGTAATACGGTCTAGTCAGGCCACGACAATGATGGAGCTCGAAATTGAGCTGAAAAAGGCCTCGGACTCTCTGAAGGTGAGTTATTGTACTGTATTTTGAGGTTTTAGAGGCATAATTGGGAGTCATATATGTTGTATTTTGAGGTTTTTAGGTTTTTAGGAAATGAATTATGTACGAAATCGTAGTGGTGTACAACTTTTTTGTTTAGAAAATAGTTCATACAAATAATGGATGATCTTTGCATGCTTTCAGTTGATAGGCTAACATAAATAACTTCTAGTTCATTTCATCTATCTGTTTATTTCCTCCAGTCATGGGATACAACTTCAATATCATTGACGGCTGGCTGTGATTTGTTCATGCGGTATGTAACTAGAACATCGGCTTTAGAATATGAGGATTTCAAGTCTGCTAAGTCTCGCCTGATTGAACGTGCAGAAAAGTTTGGGGAGATATCTTGTAAGGTAGAGCTTACCATGATGATCATTTGTAATGGCCGAACACCATGTAATTTGTAAAGGTATTTTAATGCTAAAACTGGTATTGCATTGCAGGCACGGAGAATTATTGCAATGCTCAGTCAGGATTTCATTTTTGATGGTTGTACAATTTTGGTCCATGGTTTCTCTAGAGTTGTTATGGAAGTTCTGAGGTTAGCTGCACAGAATAAGAAGCTCTTTAGAGTGTTTTGCACAGGTTCTGCTCTTTTAAATCTTTAACCACCTTGCAAATTGAGTTGTCATTTAAGTCTGTCTTACCAAGTCAAACTCTATAAATCTTGTGTTTGTGTTTTTTTCAAGGATTTGGACCTCTCCCTTTGATATACTGGATAAGGGACGTATTTATTTTTGTTTTCTTATGAATTTGATTGAAAGTAGCTCCTTGATATGCGAAGAAACATTTACAAAAGGACCCAAACACAAAACAATTATTAAGTTAGCCAGATTGAGGTGTGGCTAACATAGGTATTGAATGACAGAACAGAATCAACTTATTCCTCATTGGATTTCATACTCAACCCAGCACTCCTTTGGTGGAGTTATTCCCTTTTAAACCTCGCGGCTCATAAACGTCTATAATTGGTGACCTAACATTACTACCTTGTCCCCAAAGTGAAATTTAGGAGACAATTGCTGAATGGTTTCCAGAAGTACCTAGGATGGCTAGACGGGGAGGAACTGGAAGATCCTTTAATTGGACTAGTAGCTCCCAGGAATTGTTATTTGTGTGTTTTCTGAACTCCCAATACTTTCTTGGTTTCCATAATTGATTCCAAATTAGTTCTCAAATGAGGAAGAGAGATTATGCTACAACACCAATGCTAGCTATTTGTAAGTCACCAACTGCTTGTGGTTTATGAGGGGCCGAAGTAGTGGTTAAAGACACTTTAATTCATTTTTTGAGCAAAGAGTGTAGATAGGGTTACAGTTTCTAATACATTTCATCACCAACTACATATTTAACATCCTTATGGTGTTGGCTGATCATCTTTCATTTTATCTTGAGCACTGGTGAGATGGTGTTCAGAGGGCTGCTAAGTTTTGATCATGTTCTTGCAATTGCTGCTTAGGGTGAAATTGGGTGTATTTTATGTCTGCAATGGATAAGTGGAGAGTTGTGACTGTAGATAATTGAAATGGAGTTGTATCAGTTGAGGAGTGGACTATCATCTTATTTTTAATATTTTTGGCCATGGTAACCACCGATGCACTGTTTAGGTTTTGTCATAGAAAAGCACTTTTGATTTGATTTTTTCTGTCCATTTCTGTGTGATACGTGAAACTCTGATAGTGCTTTTCAACCTTTTTTTTTTTTTTTTTTTATTCATGGTTGAATATAANTTTTTTTTTTTTTTTTTTTATCATGGTTGAATATAAGAAATTGTTGAAACCCGTGAAAACCCACCACCTCATTCACAAAGGTTGCTTATTTTGTTTTGGCTTTAAGTGGGTGATTGGGGGAATGGAACAGGCGTACATGCTGAAAGAGTCCACGATGACAGAAATGGTATCAGGACCATTAGGTTTATGCAAATTGCAACTCTTTCATGAAATTTATCGATGCCATCCCATATTTGTTTTGAAAGACTCAAAAGGCTTGATGAGGATAGGTCTATTTTCTTGTTCTGTCGTCAAAACCTCAGATTCTGATACATATATTTCGACATCTCCTTTCATTCCTTACCTGTACAGTTTTCTCTGCAATAATATAGATCATCTGGCAGCTGTTTTTCTGGAAGTGTATAGAAGTGAAGGATTTATGAAAAAGGAGAAGGGGAATCATCCAACCTGCCTACCCAGAGTTTGTCATGTTGTAAGAAACATTTAGGACGGGAATTTGGGTCCGGCAACAATCCTTTTATTTATTTATGTTTTATTTTTGGAAAGATATGGATCTTTGTCAACCTGCTTGGAAAAGGTAGCCTGGACATCAATTAATGATGGTATTGGCATAGTTGATAGAGTAATCCCTATAGGCCAACACGATGAGGTATCAGTAGCCTTAATGGAGGCATCTAGTTTTAGAGCATTGGTAAAGAAAGTTCCCATGAGGCTGATATCGATAGGGTAATCATAGCCTGTTTAATTCTCTCAAATGCCTGGTTTTCCTTTGGAATCCAATAAAAGAACCTTCTTTACTGTCTTTTGAATTGACTGTCGCAATGTGGTTTCTCTATTAATTCTTACTGGAGTTTGCCTCTGCTCCTTCTGAGGATATCCAATGTTCCCAAAATTGTCTATCAGAAAATAGACACTTTTTTGTGCATGAATCTTATGAGACTCCAAATCAACTTCAATTCTTTTTTTTCTTTTTTTAAACCAAGAAAGTTGGTTCTTGGATTAGAATGGCATGAGCTCTTCACTTCTCCATGGAGCTTAGGCTCAATGCCTTCCTCTTGGAGAAGCAAGCAAAAGTCATAATTTAAGAAGAGTTGGCTTTATACGACGACTCTCCTGAGTGGTGGCATGGCATTGCTGAAGCTGTGTATGGGGGAGAAGCGGCTGAGGACATAAAGATGCACTATCAAATCCTCATCCACGATATCAACTAAATTCAGTCTGGCGAAGTGCCATTTGCGTACACTAAGAGAAGATTGGATAAGGAAAAAGGCTTACACTAAGATGAATTATGGCTGTAGCTGTTTGGCTTACGTTTCATGTCCCAACCTTTCTGTCTTTGGTTTTTGAATGTGGGGATAACAATTCACAATATTCCTAGGCCCCAGTACAAATCAGCAGCCAAGTTATTTCAAGAGGGCTTACGTCTCTTCCTACCACTATGGCACAAACAGAAAATACATGAATGATAAAACTAACTTATTACATACTATGTAAAGTAAGTACTCAGCCTAGCCAACTAACTAAAGAGAAGGTATTCTCCCTTTTTTCTTTTCCTCTAGTACACTTGCCTAACAGTATGATGAACTTTAATGCAACAAGAAACCAGTATTTTTTTTTTTTTTTAATCTTGTCCATCTCTTCCATGGCATCTACATTGTCTTTATTAACTTTCGATTTGTTGAAATTTGTTCGTAAAATATGCAGAAGGAAGACCAGACAGGACAGGGTTGCGTCTATCCAATGAGCTAGCTAAGCTTGATGTTCCTGTAAAGCTCCTAATTGACTCAGCAGTAGCATATACGATGGATGAGGTTGACATGGTTCTAGTTGGGGCTGATGGAGTTGTTGAAAGTGGAGGTATAATCAACATGATGGGCACCTATCAAATAGCATTAGTGGCACATAGCATGAACAAACCGATGTATGTAGCTGCTGAGAGTTATAAGGTTTGCCTCCATCTACTTGCCTTCATTAGATCATTTACAGTATTGGGATTATTAAATACCTTCTTACCTCTTATGATTATAGTTACTGGGGAAAAAACTGACTTGCAATTATTTTTGCAGTTTGCCCGACTCTACCCATTAGATCAGAAAGACATGGCCCCTGCCCTGCGTCCCATTGATTTTGGGGTTCCTATCCCATCCAAGGTTGAAGTGGAAAAATCTGCTCGTGATTATACTCCTCCTCAATACCTTACACTTCTCTTCACAGATTTGGGCGTTCTTTCTCCATCTGTGGTGAGTGACGAGCTCATCCAACTATATTTATAGTCAAATTCTGAAACAACCCTTCCTTTTCTTATAATGACCTCGAGCATGGATGCTTGAACTCTACAAAAAATTTTGTTTGTATTCATTGCTCCAAATGTAGTCTAGTTTGTGGCTTGTGAACTTTCTGCATGTCTGCTTATACATGAGTAGTGAACATTTGCTTTCTAAAAAACAGTGCAAAATTATGTTCTGCTGTAACATAGTTTTTTTTTGTGTTCTAACACGTGAAAGAGATTCAAATATATGACCTCTTAGTTGAGAGTATACATCTTATTTAGTTGATAGTTTTTGTGTTCAACATGTGTGAGAGAGATTCAGATATCTGACCTCTTAGTTGAGAGTATATATCTTATTTAGTTGAACTATACTCACAGAAAGAGATTCAAATATCTGACCTCTTAGTTGAGAGTATATATCTTATCTAGTTGAACTATACTCGGCAGAGAGAGATTCAAATATCTGACCTCTTAGTTGAGAGTATATATCTTATCTAGTTGAACTATACTCAAGGCAAAGAGAGATTCAAATATCTAATCTCTTAGTGGAGAGTATTATCTTATCTAATTGAATTATGTTCGACTTATTTTGAACATAGTTATAGTCCAACTTCTCAATATCTTTGTCATCTTGTTCTATCCCGGATGTATATCAGTATATATCAAGTTTCTCTCACTCTTAATGGTAGGAGTTGGAAAGAGGATATCATTTGTCACTAGAATGGACCCCCATTTTTCGTCTTAGCAAAGTAGGATATGGTCCCTTCTCAGAAAAGAGAGTGCTATCCTTTTCCTCTCTCTGCCCCGTATTAGAAGGAACTGGAGTGATAGGAATGTCATTAGGATGGTCCCTTCTAAATAAATAAATAATTGCAATAGATACCCGTTGAGATGTTTGTCCCTATTAATGTTGGTAACTCAACATATTTACTCATTTCCATTTTCCTACTCATCAGACTTGACCTGTGCAACTACCGATCTGGCAGTTTGCTTTCATTGATAAACATTATGAGATTCTGAGATTCCCTTCTTTCATCCATCATATTCATCATCTTTAAATTTGTAGGTATTCATTTGAGACTGAAACTGACAGATCAGAGAGAGAGAGAAAAAAAGTTCTGCTCAGTAGTTCTTCATTGTTCATATGCACATAACAAAGCTGAGAGCTTTCACTTGTTTTAGATCAGTTTCTTAGTTTTAGGCAGCAGTTTGTTTCTTCCCTCAATTCAGCCACATCTATCTCTTCAATGCCTTTCTCAGGAATCCCAGTTTCCATTCTTGTGTTCTTTCATCCAAAACGCCTCCTGTTCGCCTGCCTTAATATCGTCCGGGCCGCTTGTTTCCATGGTTGTCTCCACCATCGACGCAGTTGACTGTGCTTTAAGTTGCTCAGATGCAACCGAAGAGCTCAGTAGCCTGCTATGACATCGCTAAATTAGACAAGAACATGAAACAAAACCTACCTTATAAAGTAAAGACGATTTCCAGTAAGTTATTGTGAGGGCTGAGAATACTAAGACCTTTTCTATTGATTTGGAAGGATAAATACTGTTGCAAATTGGAATTTTATTATGAAGATAAGCCCCACTTGATATGGAAATCAATCCAAGGGAAAGTATGGAACGGATTACTTTGATGATCAAGATCAAGAGTAAAGAAAACTCGTAATTTGAATCACTCCACAAGCAAGTTCTAAACACAAGAATTTGCAAAGAAAAACTTCGTTTTCAACACAGGTAAAATAGAAATTCTATTTTTAATTCTAAAGTCTGATGTCTTTAATCAAAGAAAAGAAAGCTTTATATAACCTTTATAACTTTAACTTATGTGATACATAACTCCCTCTATATTAAAATGGCTAGTCAACGGTGGAATATGGTAACATGCTGTTACAATATAACCTTAACTTCTATATTGGTAACATGCTGTTACAATATAACCTTAACTCCTATATTGGTAACATGCTGTTACAATATAACCTTAACTCCTATATTGGTAACATGCTGTTACAATATAACCTTAACTCCTATATTTAAAACTAGTTTAACTATGACAAACAAATAGTTAAATTATAATTGTGCCATGAATGAAATGTGTTTATTAGTCATTCTTGGACTAGTGTCATAAATTTAGTTGAATTCATTAAATACAACTTAAAGTGCATTTAATTCATCTTTTTCTAGAAGCTCAACTTTGCACAATATATAGGGGAGGTCTCCAACGTCTTTTAAAATTTCCTTTGATGAGCTCATCTCCATCTCCAACGTCTTCTAGAATTTCCTTGAATGAGCTCATCCTAGCTTGAATATAAATGTAAGGTTTGTTATAGGTTCTTGGCTCTTGTCCTTGTAATTGGACCTTGAGGTATGAAAATTACTTGGTCGTGGTTCATATCACCACTGCTACTAATTTTCTGATTGTATTATTTTAATATCAATATGCTTATAACTTAACTTAGAGGGGCTTTTACTTTTAAAAAAGTGTTTAAATTAATTAATTAATAAATCCATTGGATAGGGTTTTAAGAACTCATTCTTATGATTAAAAAGGAAAGCATAATGTGTTCATACTCTCATAAATATATCATCTTTATTTATTTTCTATTTAGGTGAATTATAAGTGCAAGAAAATGTGTCAATTCTATCATCCAATCTCTATTGAGAAGAATCAAATGCAAAAAAAAAAAAAAAAAAAAAAAAAAAAAAAAAAAAAAAAAAAAAAAAAAAAAANAAAAAATTTGAAAAAATATATATTTTAATAAAATTTGGAGTGCTTGGTAACTATTCTTAATAAAATATTTTTAAATTTTCAATTTTTTTAATAAATTTTAAAAAAATATATCTAAAAAATACTTGAAAGTAATGGTGAGAACTTTATTTAAAAAATACTTTTAAATTTGTTTCATTAATACATTTCAACTCTTTTTAAACCATTCAAAAATATTTTTAGCGTGAATACTCTATTTAATAAATACCTATATAATTTTAAAAGTAATATTAACCGAGAGAACTTTATAAGAATTTTATTTTTTTTAAAAAAATCTTATATCTATATATCGATGAAAAACTGTCAATCCATCCCTCATATATAATTGGCGAACCTTTTAATATTATTTTAGAAAGTTCGTTGAAACTCACATTAAAGGTAATTTTGAATATTTTTTTAAACAAGCTTAAAAGGCCTTTTTTAAATTTTTAAGGAAGTTTAAAATATTTTTTAAGGTTAATAGAGGATATTAAAGAAAATTTTGAAAATTAAAAAGTGTTTTTAAACATTTTTTTTTAAAATTAAAGGATATTTTCTAAATTATTTTAAAAGTTCAAAATTATTTTTTATTACAAAATATTATTTTTTATTATTTTTTAAATATTAATATTATTTTTTAAATTATAAATGTACTTTGACTTTTTTTTTTTTTTTTTTTTTTTNGTTTAAGATTTTTTTTGAACTTTTTGAAACTTTATATTTTTTAAATTGTTTTGAAAGTATTATTAAAACTTTTGAAAATTTATTAATAATTTTTAGAAAAAAAATGTAAATTTCAAAGAGTATTTTTATCAATTTTGTAATAACCTAAAATAATGATAATATGTATTTTGTATTTATTTGTGGTTGGGTTTGTTAATAATAATAATAATAATAATAATAATAAAATAATTAAAAAAACACAAAACGAAAAACACAGCAGCTGCTTGAAAGTAATGGTGTGGAAGTGAATTAGGGACTTTATTAGGCTAAATTCTGAGATTTCGAGTTTGGGTTGCTTAAGTTTGGTTGTCAATCGAGGGTAAGGAAAGAGAGGTTGTCTCTGAGGAATCCTTTGAGGAAGGGGATACGGCCACGAGCTGAATCGGACGGTTATTCAAAGGTAACGAAAAATCCATATCACCGAACCTTTAAATCTCGATATCTTGGTTCATATTGCATAATAAATTATGAAATAGGGTTTGTTAGAACCGTAATTAGGAGATCTATAAAGTTCTAGAAGAAATCAAAACGAAATCCGAAATCCGAGCTGTAAAGATGGAATATTGTTTGGGACACAACGGGTATTATTAAAGGAAAAGTTTGGGAAAAAATTGCAGGAAACAGAGGTTGAAGACGAGCGCGTGAGGGACACGCGAGGTGCGTGGGAGGCCGCGAGTGAAAGTGCGACTGTGCGCGGACCAGGTGCGTGAGAAACTATCCCCCAAACTTGTGTTGGCGCATGAGAAATTATTTTGGCTCCCGGTTTGTCCCGTTCCGACTCCTTTTGACCTGTCCTATCAAAATTGGTCTATACTTATGTTGAAATTGGAAAAATATAGGTCTAATAGGAAGGAAATTGTGTTGGAATACCTATTAAACGTACATTCAAGGGGAAAAGGAGTTCGAAACCAAGTAAGTAGCATATCGATCTTTGAACTAGTTCTTAATTTATTTTACAACATGTGAGTATGTTGTTTACCTGATTAAGAGCTTAGTATGTTAAAATGAGCTTTGATGATATTGAATGTTTATTGTATATTGTGATTACTTGCATGTGATATAAGCATGCTATAAATGATTACTAGAATGTTCTATGTGTTGAACATGATAAATGTATGAAAGCATGCAGTAAATGTGAGTAAGTTATCCATGTTAATGGAAAGGTTATGACTCTGGGATATGCTTGTTGGTTGTTGAGCCGTGACTTATTTATATGAGTATGATAGTCTACTAATTTCCGCGGAGTTCCTGACCAACGCGTTGTGTACTAAGTTAGGGAGCATGAGTATTCCTGACCGTTAGTATATAAGATAAACAAGCCGCCAGAGAAATTAGTAGACGGGCCGTATTTGACCGAGAGCGCGTCTTACATACGAGTCCGAAAATTCTAGATAAGCTTATCAAAAGAGAGTTAGTAACCTAAGCTGAAGGTAGCTGAGATACCTCATTAATGAACAAATGACCCTAGTAAGAGAAACTAGAAGTCAATAACTAATAAAACTTAAAAACACTCGTAAATATTAGTTATGAATGAATGATAAGGTAGCTATTACTAGGTAATCTAATTACTCATCAAAATTATTTTTTCTTTCCTGATTTAGATGATGCAAGCCAATCGAGGACAAGACTACTGGGAATCCATGTTTGTGTCTATTTATGTAATTATGCTTTCGTTGTCAAGAATTCACTTTTTAAATGTTTTTAAGGATGTTTTTTTTTAAAATATTTTGAGATTTATGATGGATATCAGAGTTTGTAATCGTTATCGATGGTAACTCCTGTTAATCGCATTGTCGATGAGCAGGTGTTACAAATTTAGTCTAAAAAAATACTAAAAATCAAAATTTTTGAAACAATGTTTTTAGATGTTGCAAGCCCTTCTCAAATTTTCACGAGATATAAAAAGACTAAAATACCCTTCACTTTCACATTCACTTCATTTTTCTTACTTCTAGTCACTTCAATGATTTGCTCGCCCTAAAAATTGTATGTAGAATTTGAAAACGAAGCAAACCAAAGTTTTAGAATATTTCAATTTTAAGAAACAAAAAAAACTTGGGCTTACCAAACATAAGAAAGCACATTAGAGATGTTTAATGATTAATAATGAAAAGGAAAGCATTGGCAACTATATTACCTTAAAAGGAATAAATTAAAGATTTTTCAACCATTAATAAACACGTCTACTTACCATTGTTTGTTTACCACTTCATTAGTTTTGTTTTGAATTCAATAAAGGTGGGCACTATAAAGTTGAAAAAATATGTACTTTGAGTACCTATAATTATAAGAATTGACTCCATCTCAAACTATTTGTAAAGTTTTATCCTTAGTGAATAACACATGAGAATCTGTATTTGTAGAGCAAATTATAAAGATGTGAAATCTCACCTCGATGGTAGAGAAAAACAAAGCATTTTTTATAAGACAGTTTAGGGTTTAAGACTTAACCCGTCATAAATAGTATCAAAGCTAAACATCATAGCTTTTAAATGAATGGATTTTGAGATACCACATCGATTGAAGAAGAGGGAACAAAACATTATTTTTAAGGGCGTAGAAATCTCTCCTTAACAAACCCGTTTTAAAATCGTGAAACTAACTTTTTTTTTTTTTTTTTTTTTTTTTTTTTTTT
>NW_019272036.1:2896661-2934093 GCF_002738345.1 Cucurbita maxima
AAACACATGAAGAACAGTAATTTTTGGTAGGCAATCACCGTCCATAGTGGAAAGCATGTACAGGCCAGGTGTTAGCTCTATTTCTCCATAGCATAAAAGAGAATAAACTATTTTTTAACCATCCCCTCCTCATTTTCCACGTTTTCATTGTACAACAAAGCCCACAGCTTTTGTTCTGTTCTGTTCTGTTCTGTTGTGTACCAAAAAAAAAAAAAAACATCATGGTGGAAACCAGATGTCGGGTAGTGAAACCACGTCGTTTTATATTTCTTATTGTTTTCTGCTTCACTCTGTCCCCTTTACTCTCCTTTTTCTTTTCTGTGGGTATTCATGTTCTTCTATATATCCGCCATATCCAAATCCTTCACATCCTCACACCATCTTCCTGTGATTCTACCCTTTACAAATGCTTCCCAAATTGGGGAGACCCTTTAGAATGAAGGAGAGAAATGGTAAGCTAAGAGAAACTGACAATAATCCCAGAAATTCGAAGGCTGTTGGGTTAGGAATCCTTGTTCATCGCTCACCACAACCAAATCTCCTGCTTAAACACTCCACAAAACTTGCTTCTTCCACTCAAATCATTTCCAACAATTCATGTTTTCTCAAAACATGTCTTCTTTGCCACAAGAATCTGGACCCCCACGAAGATATTTACATGTATAGGTACTCTACTTTTGATCTATATACCTTAGTTTTTGCTTATTTCTTTAGATTTTTCCAAGGAAATATGTCATTTCTTTATACTGGTTCAGTTTTTTTATGGTATTTGGTGTTGTTCATAGGGGCGATCAAGGTTATTGCAGCATAAAGTGCAGAAACCAGCAGATTGAAAATGATGAAAACAGAGAATTAGAAGATTCCACCAGGAAAATACTTGAATCTTTCAGACAATGTCATAAAAATGAACCAATTGAAACTCACCTTCTCTTAGAGGATCTCCAGCACCAACATAACCGCCTTCCTGTTTCATAGTCTTATTGTCTTTTCCACCTGCTTCATGTTTCAGAAAATGTAAAGTAAAATGGTCATTAGCATTTAGCAATAAAAGAAAACAAGAGAAGTTGGATCTTTGTTGTCTTTGTATTCATTGGCAGATTGATGTTGTATCAGAAAAGGAAAAGGGTGTAAGATTTGAAGCTCTTTTAGATAATTTAATTTTTGACTGTGATGAACTGATGATTATGTAAGGCTGAAAAAACATATGAAAGAGATAAGCTATGAAGGGTTGCTACAATAGCTGAGCTAAATGAAGTCAAATGTTTATGAATGCATGAACTGGAGAAGTTGATCTTAACATATGCTTAAAACTTATTGCATGGTTCAATAACATGGTCTGGATTACCTTAGACAATTTCATCTGGTTTATGTGTTTGTGGGTCATCGTTTTCTAGTGCAATAGATATGGGATACATCTATCTTTAAAAGGGAGGAGTACATTGTAACAATTCAAGCCCACTGCTAGCAGATATTATCCTCTTTGAGCTTTCTATTCAAGGTTTTTAAAGCACGTCTGTTAAGGAGAAGTTTTCACACCCTCATAAAGAACGTTTCGTTCCCCTCTCCAATCGATGTGAGATCTCACAATCCACCCCTTTAGGAGGCCAGCATTCTCGTTGGCACTCATTCCTCTTTCTAATTGATGTGGGATCTCACAATTCACCTCTCTTTGGGGCTTAGCGTCCTCGTTAGCCCTCGTTTCTCTCTCTAATCGATCTGAGATCTCACAACCCACCCCCTCGGGGCCTAATGTCTTTCCTGGCACACCGCACAGTGTCCACCCTCCTACGTGGCTCAGCGTCCTCTTTGGTTCACTAACCAGTGTCTGACTCTAATATCATTTACAAGCTCAAGCTCATCACTAACATATATTGTCCTTTTTGGATTTTCTCTTTCGAGCTTTGAAGAAAGTTTTAAAACGCGTATGCTAGGGTTTCCACACCCTTATAAAGAACGATTCTCCTCTTCAACCGATGTGAGATCTCACAATGTACCTTCCATTAGTGCTGGCTGAGTTACAGCTGATGTTGATAATATCATCAGAAGAAGCCTGTGTACTTATGTGCGTATGTAAATATATTGTCTGGTCGAGTAACCAATGGCATAGAAGTGTACCTTAGCCTGCAACTTTTCTGCGAGATCTAAATGTGACAGACCAACCATCTCTTGCCAAGTGTTCCATACATATGCACTAATTTGTAGAATCTTGGCGCATGTGAATCACAGTCCATGCATGGTCTCATTAGCAATGAATGGTATAAATTGAGATGGAATTTGAAGAAAAAAGAAGTTTTTGATACTGGCTCTTTGAAACAGGGCAAAAGAAGATGCATTCAGCTAAGTCCCAAGAGGAACCACTGCCTCCTCCTGTTTCTGCACCTTGAAAGAGAGCAAACCAAGATGCTTATGCACTATTTTATTCAACCAATTTACTGAAATAACAAACACCAAATAAAAAAACTTGCTAGATATACTTGTATTGCAATCCCCTGTTGGAGTTGGAGTGTTCCTGAAGATAAAAGTAAGAGGATTATTCAAATGATCATCAGAGATACCCTTTTCCACAATTTCATGAACAAATAAATCTATTGACAAAGGAAATTATGTTAGCATCGCACAACATCACACTCGATCTAGATGAACACAAAGAACAAGAGAGAAATACAAAAAGGAATATTGGCTAAAAGGTTTATGTTGATGACTTCATGTATATACAAATAGAATATAGAGAATAGAAAAGTACACTCAATGAATATATATAGTTTCAATTTACACCATATATATCTCTATCAGCAAATTGAGTTGATAAAGATTTTGGAACTGATAAGAAACATGGGATAGTTCATCTAATTGCTAACCCGCAGGTATTCGACCTGAAAATTTAGATTGATTTCTACTTAATCTTCTTGAACCCAAAGCTGTGCCAAAATACTTGTTTCCTTCACAACCTGTACAGGGAGGTAAGCTGCTTTCTCTCAGTTAGAATCATGGATATAGAGTGTACTGTACACTAGTTGGAATATTCCAGAATGGATGCTGCTGATCAGGTGGTTTCAAGAGGTGGGTTTTGTGATGGAAATGTTATTAACTCAATAATGGGCGAGTATAACATGACCGCTCAGCGTTCTGTTAGAAATCACGAACCTCCACAATAGTATGATATTGTCTACTTTGAGCATAAGCTCTAATGGCTTTACTTTTGGTTTCTCCAAAATGCCTCATACCAATGGAGATCTATTCCTGGCTTGTAAACCCACGATCATTCCCTTAATTAGTCGAGGTGAGACTCCTCAACAATCCTCCTCTCGAATAAAGTACGTCATAGAGCCTCCCTTGAGGCCTATGGAGCCCTCGAATAGCCTCCCCTCAATCAAGACTCGACTTCTTCTCTAGAACCCTCGAACAAAGTACACCATTTGTTCGACACTTGAGTCACTTTTTACTATACCTTCGAGTCTCACAACTTCTTTGTAGGGCATGACTCTAATACCATGTTAGGAATCACGAACCTTCACGATGGTATGATATTGTCCACTTTGAACATAAGCTCTCATGACTTTGTTTTTGGTTCTCCTAAAAGGCCTCACACCAATAGAGATGTATTCCTTACTTATAAACCCATGATCAACTTTTAATTAGCCGATGTGGGACTTCTCTCCCAACAATCCTCAAACACTTTCATGTCTAACAACACAATCCTTCTCCTCTGATGATCATTTAGTTTGGTGTAACTGTTTAATCTTGAATATCTAGAATGTTGTATATGCATAAACAAATAATGGCAATGTTGTTTCTTGATGCTCATAAGAAGAGCCAAAGAGCTCAGGTGACAGAAAATGGCAACTAATTCTCCTGCAGGGTGCTGGAAACAAAATTGAACCTTTATTTGATTTCTAAGACTAAAGTTACCCTTTCAACAAAATTGAATTACATAGAAAGTGTATTGGTCAAATGAAAGCATTAAGGCAAGACAGGTTAGGGACGTGATGGGAAAATCTAAAAGAAAAAAGGTGATGCTTTAATGAAATTTACTTTGGAGGTTTGAAATTTCTTTGAATCACCGACGGATGTTGAGGATTGGATTGTTCATCTCAAACCAGTGGCCTTGTCTGTCTGGCTTTATTGGTGTGTTGTTGACCTCTTCCTCTGACTTCATGCTTTACCAAATTTTTACTTGCTAAATGCTAATTTAACCTTTATTTGAATGCTATCACTGCCGCTTCTCCCTTTGTCCTTTCTCTCTACTGAAAGGGAATTACTTGTTTAAAATATGAACAGAACCAGAGCCTTTCATGGTCCTGCTTCCAGCTAAATTGAGAGAAAGACCCCATTTGGTTAGGTGGTAGAACGAAACATTTTTTATAAGGGTGTGAAAATCACTTTCTAGTAGACGCGTTTTAAAACTCTTGAAGACAATATATACTAGCGGTAGACTTAGACTATTATAAATGGTATAAGAGCTAAGACACCAGGTGATATGTTAGCAAAGAAGCTGAGTCCGAAGGGGGTGGATACGAGACGGTGTGCCAGTAAGAATGTTGGACCTTGAAGGGGAGTGGATTAGGAGTTCCACATCGATTGGAGAAGAGAATGAGTGTCAGTAAAGACGCTGAATTTTGAAAATAGTAGATTGTAAGGTCGAAGTTCGTACGAGGAGGGAGGAGAGACATCATAAGCAGAGATTCAAAGAAGAATGATGGCTCGCGGATGGGTCCAGTTTTTGTTTCTGATGACAATATGGCCCACACCTTCATTACAATGAACCACACTGTCCTTCCTTCCATGCGCAATTTTTTCACCTTACATTGGGCTCCACCTCACACACAATCTAGCCAAATTCTAGCCAAATTATACAGCAGCTTTCAATCCAAGTACTGTTCATCTCATATACACACAAAACAAAATTTGACTAACAACAAATATTTCTTGCCCCCACTATAAATCAAATCAGCTTCCATTCTAAATGATTCATATAATCCTATAGATATTATCAATCCCATTCAGAAATGTTGGTGGGTTATTCCACCCGATCATAACAGTACTAGATATTCCAGTTATGTTTTAATTGAATAGATGAGTTAGTATTTTATAATAATCATAATATAGTTCAACTAGTTAAGAGGTATGTCATCGATCATGAATGTCTCGATCAACTTGGTGAACTCGAAAACAATATTAATAATACATATTCTATAGTTGTTGCGATAAATATATTCATTTAAACATGAAGGTTTTGGAGTTTTTCCTCCCCTCATTGAATGCTTCCAATAAAATTCACTAGTGAGATGCATTGGAATATGTTAAAGATTAGTCCGCTTTGATACTAAAACCTAAATTTGGTTCTAAATAAAACATTGGAATATGTTAAGAACTACGAACCTCCACAATAGTATGAGATTATCCACTTTGAGCATAAACTCTAGTAGCTTTATTTATTTTTTTTCCCCAAAAAGCCTTATACCAACGGAGATATGTTACTTACTTATAAACCCTTGATCAATCCCTTTATTAGGGGATATAGGACTCCTCTTCCAACAATTTGTATGATATTGTCTACTTTGAGCATAAATTTTCATGGCTTTGCTTTGGAGTTCCCTAAAAAGTCTCATTCCTTACTTATAAACTCATGATCATTTCCTAAATTAGCCAATATAGGACTCCCTCCCAACAATCCTCAACAGAGTACAAACTACGAGTCGTACATGAAGATGAAATTATTAATGCAAATGTGTTACCTATTGAAGGGGGTTGGTGGGGGTGGTTAAGGAGGAGAATTAATGCAAATGCATTATCGGTTGAAGGGTTGGATTTCTTGAGGTTCGAAGGAACTTAGTAGGAACAAAGTAGAGTCTGGATGTACCTCCAAATGTGTGGTCCTAAGTGATACACAAAAATAATTGAACTTTCGCCTATTTATGGCCATGTGGCCTCAAAATAATACATCTTTAATGGAGGTCTCTGAACTAAAATCTTTAACTCTTCAACTCAACTAATTCACTTATTGAAGACAAATTAATTAGGGTTTTAATAAGATATTTAATATTACGCACATGTTGGTTATCTCGGACAGCTAAAGATTTGTGGGGCAGCCTTCATTCTTGTGTCCATTAACATTGAATTTCCTTCACAACTTCTCTCTGGTCTTATCCAACCAATTCGTTTCTCCAATATTTATTTTATACTTCAACACCATCCAACTATTAATAGTCTTTGGATCAGTGTCCTAAACTAAGGTCTATGTCTCCATCTTACGTTTTTAAAAACTTGAACAAAAAATAGTTTTTAAAAATATATTTTTATTTTGGAATTCAAAGAGAGAAAAACTATAATAAAAGAAAAAAAAAATGAAGAAACAAGAATCATATATTTTAATTTGGTCTCCTTTATTTAAAAATTTTCAATTTAATCCTCTTATGTTCTAAAATTTTCAAATATTATTCTAACATTTTTCAACACAAAATTTACATTACTTTTAAATAAATGAGTCTAATTGAAATTTAGAAAATAAAATAAAACTTTTTTTTTATCAAGAATAAAATATATTTTTAGTCATTTGCACTTCATTCTATTTTAATCAATCCTATTTTCAAATATCCAAATTTTCAAACACACTATGAACACATTCTTAAAATTTGTAGAGAAAAAAATTATTTAACTAATTTTTTTAATTAAAAAAAAAAGTTAACAATAAAGAATTTTAAGTTTTATTGAAAATAAAGAGACTAAATTTACCTTTTTAGAATGACAAGAACTAAAATAGAGTTAACCTAAAATCTATTTAAACCGAGCTGATTAGAGGAATTAGAAACTATTTTAACCCTTCTAATATTTCTCTAAATTTCTATTAACTAGCTAAATCTCACTCCATTACCATTTACTTTTAGTATTAATCATCGACCAAAGAATAATGTACTTGTTAAATGATTAGTTTTATTTAACTTTTAAAAAAAAATGTTTTAAAATTTAAACTGTGAAAATCCAAAAAAATATTATTGAAGGTTATATGATATTTTTAAAAATTCAAATAGACTTTAAAACATTGTCTTGAAAAATTGATTACGCAAACTAATAGACTTTAAACAAATCTGTTTAATAATCATTTTAGTTTTAGTCCACAATTTGTTTTGTCACTACCCTAATCAAATTAACAAAAAAAAAAAAAAAATTATTTTAAAATTTTCAACTAAGAAACCCAAAATATTTCTAGGAACAATTTAAAAACAAAATCATTGTCAATCCATCACAACATATCAAACCCGACAATAAAAAATGGTTCTAAAATATCTCTAGAGCCTTAGAATTCAAAAATTTTAACTTGATGAATAGGGTATGGCTAATGGAATGGATGGGACTTTCTTCCTTTTGACCTTTTTTTTGCCAACTAATTTCCCCTAAATTCCAAGGAATAGAAGTCCCAGAGTACTCTTACTTGCAAATTAAATTTATACCAAAAGTTATCTAAAATAAGGAGTCCGAGTCCTTACTCTGCCCCTCGTCAAAGTTCGAACTTTCAGCATTCTACGCGGTTTTATTACTACAACTGTTGCCTCACTCACTCCAACTACAGCTACACTCCACATCCCCACGCATCTCTGCGTGCACTTCCTTTTTAAAGTTTTTCAGTGACAGTGAGTGACAGGGCGTCGGCAGACCAGTGCCTGACCACCATCACCTCCTCCCTCCTCCATTGCTAAACCCTTCATTTCTCTCCTCTTTCTTTCTCTCTCTGTTCTCTCCCATGGCTGCTGCTCTTCTTCGAGCACTCGTCCTCTTCTCTCTCCTTCTCCCACTTTATTCTTCTTCTTCTTCTTCTTCTTCTTCCGCCGATGCTTCCAAGAAAACTTTCATTGTGCAGGTTCACGGAGATTCCAAGCCTTCCATTTTTCCAACTCACAAGCACTGGTACGAGTCATCTCTAGCCTCCATCACTTCCAATAAGGCTACAGATGCTACTTCATCTTCTTCCAATGGACCCATCCTTCACACTTATGAAAATGTATTCCATGGCTTCTCTGCAAAGCTCTCACCTTCTGAGGTTGAGAAGCTTCAAACCCTCCCTCACATCGCCTCCATCATCCCCGAACAGGTTCGCCATCCTCACACAACTCGTTCCCCTGAGTTCCTTGGCCTCAAGACTACCGATAGTGCTGGCTTGCTCAAAGAGTCCGACTTTGGATCTGACCTTGTGATCGGAGTTATCGATACGGGTATTTGGCCGGAGAGGCAGAGTTTCAACGACCGAGATCTGGGTCCTATTCCTTCCGAATGGAAAGGGCAGTGTGTTGCGGCTAAGGACTTTCCAGCCACTTCTTGCAACCGTAAACTTATTGGGGCTCGATTCTTCTGCAGTGGGTACGAGGCCACCAATGGAAAGATGAACGAGACCTCTGAGTACCGCTCGCCTCGAGATTCTGATGGTCATGGTACTCATACAGCGTCCATTGCTGCAGGCCGTTATGTGTTTCCAGCTTCAACTTTAGGCTATGCTCGTGGTAAAGCGGCCGGAATGGCTCCTAAGGCTCGTCTTGCTGCCTATAAAGTCTGCTGGAACGCCGGCTGCTACGACTCTGACATTCTTGCTGCGTTTGATGCTGCCGTTTCCGATGGTGTCGATGTTGTATCACTCAGCGTCGGCGGTGTGGTTGTGCCATACTACCTCGATGCCATCGCTATAGGGGCTTTTAGAGCGGTGGAAGCCGGCGTTTTTGTCTCGGCATCAGCCGGTAACGGTGGTCCAGGTGGGCTCACTGTGACTAATGTAGCACCATGGGTTACAACAGTAGGAGCTGGAACCATGGATAGGGATTTTCCTGCTGATGTTAAATTGGGAAATGGAAGGGTTATACTTGGTACCAGTGTCTATGGCGGACCGGCTTTGGTTCCGGGTCGTTTGTATCCTCTTATTTATGCAGGAACTGAAGGCGGGGATGGGTATTCTTCGTCTCTATGCTTAGAAGGTTCATTAAACCCCAATTCGGTGAACGGAAAGATAGTACTTTGTGATAGGGGCATCAATTCAAGAGCTGCTAAAGGTGAGGTTGTGAAGAAGGCTGGAGGATTGGGAATGATTTTAGCTAATGGGGTCTTTGACGGCGAGGGTTTAGTAGCTGACTGCCACGTACTACCTGCCACCGCCGTCGGTGCAACCGGCGGCGACGAGATTCGTAAGTATATTGCAGAAGCAGTGAAGTCTCAGTCACCGCCAACCGCAACAATTTTGTTCAAGGGAACTCGGCTTGGGGTCAGGCCAGCACCGGTTGTTGCTTCCTTTTCATCTCGAGGTCCTAATCCAGAGTCCCCTGAAATCGTGAAGCCTGATGTGATTGCGCCTGGTTTGAACATTCTTGCTGCTTGGCCTGATAAAATTGGACCTTCTGGAATTCCTACTGACAAGCGTGCCATAGAGTTCAACATACTTTCCGGCACGTCCATGGCCTGTCCTCATGTCTCTGGCTTGGCTGCTCTACTTAAGGCCGCACATCCAGGATGGAGTCCAGCAGCTATAAAATCAGCCCTAATGACCACTGCTTATACTTTGGACAACCGGGGTGAGACAATGTTGGACGAATCTTCAGGCAATACTTCCACGGTCTTGGACTTTGGAGCTGGTCATGTTCACCCACAAAAGGCAATGGACCCTGGTTTAATCTATGACCTGAACACATATGATTATGTTGATTTCTTGTGTAATTCCAACTACACCGCTAAGAATATCCAAGTAATTACGGGGAAGATAGCAGATTGTAGCGGGGCAAAAAGGGCTGGCCATACTGGAAATTTGAATTACCCTTCATTGTCTGTGGTGTTTCAACAATATGGTAAGCATAAGATGTCTACACATTTCATAAGAACTGTGACCAACGTTGGGGACGCCAATTCAATCTATAAGGTAACAATAAAGCCACCAAGTGGAATTTCAGTGACAGTGGAGCCAGAAAGGCTGGCGTTTAGAAGGGTTGGGCAAAAGTTGAGCTTTTTGGTTAGGGTCCATGCAATGGCTGTTAAACTTTCCGCTGGAAGCTCTAGCATGAAGAGTGGCTATGTAGTTTGGACTGATGGAAAGCACGTAGTCACAAGTACTTTGGTTGTCACCATGCAGCAACCTCTGCAGTAGGATTCCATAATTTTGCTCCTTCCAACTACCTAGTTTTCTTCTCTGTATGTACAATGGAAATGCTTTTCCTCTCTTCTTTTCTCTTAATATTTTTTGCTCTTTTTAAGTTTTCAATATCAGAAAACTGGTGGGGTTTGGTTTTGACACACGATTAAGGATGATGAGTATCTTTGGTTGTAAGACTATGGAGAATGTTTGTAAAATAGTGTGTTTAGAAGCATAGACCAGAGATCAATGTGAAAAGTCTTTTCCCCGTAATCATGTTTTTCTCCGGAATCATCATGTCGGTTGAATTTCGCTTTCATCTAAAAGAACTGCTTTAAACAGCAAATGTGCTTTTGCTAATCCAATTTTTCAGTCAAAAGAGCATAGGCACACGTATGCTGAAAGCATTAAAAGCTTGTGGGATTCCCTGTAAAGGCGAATGGCCTGTCTAAGTAACCCCATTTTTTATTTTCTATTTGTAAGCTTGGAGTTGCTGCTTGCATTTCGGTTTTCCCTTTCCTAGTCCAGGAAACTCAAGAATGTATCTCTATATGATCGGTGAGTAATTTAGAATTTTGGATGTCGTTTCTTTTCACATGAATCCAGATTCCAGAGACTGTTTCTATAAAAATTAACACGATTCATACGAGATTGACTATGGTGAAGTCTAGTACACTACCCTTCCATTAATCAAGCCTTTTCTCAAGTAAAGTACGCAGATATAAACAAGTGATCACAAACTGTTTGATTAAATTCCTCTTAGTAGGTTCAAATTGCGAGAGAAGAAAGATACCTGGCGATGGTCCACAGTCAATCATCAGTGTAAAAGGCTGCATAACAGAAGATTATGAACTGGAAAAGAAAGTAAAAACATAAGCAACCGCCATATACCGATTGAATACGAACGAACAAGATGAAAAAATGAGGAACCAATAATTATGAGAAGAAAATCATACTACCTTTCCAGCTATTTGTTGGAATCGAATCCTCGATTGGCATGATCAGTTGTCGTTTCACTGTGAATTGAAATTATGAAAGCAAATCAACAAGAAAACAGCCTCCAATCCATAGCTTCGCTTTATACCCGTGACCATAACAAACGCGTTTTCATGATGATATGTGTCCGATTCTGCGAAACAAAAAGCTCACTCATCGAAAACAAGAAGGAAACATTACCTCTTCTGCAGTCTTCAATCTGAAAAAAAAAAAGATTCAGAACTGTTCTTTCAGCCATTTCCCACCGAACGATATTTTTCCCTCCATTTCTTCCCCCCTATGAACCGTCCCAGCAATTTTGTCTCGGCCCGTAATTGGGCCCATAAATATATTCTAAATGGGCTTTGCAGTCTCAATGAAGCCCAGTAAATGAATTCACTGCTACAGTAGCCTGGCCCACAACATGCTTCTGAATGTTACAATAATACCCCTAAAGTTGTGCACATGGGCACCTCTCCTAATAAGACAATTTTTTATATGGACAACCTATTTTTTATTATTATTATTAAATTATAAATTTTGTTAATATATTTTTATCCATAAAATAATAATAATAATAATAAATAAATCAATAAAATAATATTTGTTGACTTGTATACTAGACAATATAAATTTATTTCAATTATTTTATTTTCTTTTATTTCGTGCAGTCAAATGGTCAACCAATGGGTTAGTTACGGGGAAGTTAAAAAACAGTGACGGGACGAAACTTGTCGTGATGTTATTGGATGGTGACCGAAGGAGACACTGTCGCTGTCACTTTATCTCGAGAGATTATAATTTTGAAAAGCCCAAGCCCATAATCGAATATTTTATTGTTTTTTTAATATAAATATATTTAGATTTTCTTAATTAAACGTTATTAAAATTTGTATATATAGTTTTAAATTTTTTTTTTACCTAAAATATAATATATGAAGTATTAATTAGTTTGTTGACGGTCAATTATGGATCAAACAGGTTGATCAATAAGCTCAAAGAGATTGAACCAGTTAAACTTTAATTTTAGGTCAAGTTTGGATCGAGTCTAGGCTATACTTCAAGCTCATATATGAGGTCGTATCGAATGATTCATCGACCAACTTGGTTACACAATTCCAAAGTCATCTATTTAATTCACGTTACTAATTTGTACATTTTTTATAATTTAGTGTTTAGAATATTCATAAATAATAAATAAAAATAAAATACGAAAATACTATTGAATGAAAATGGAAGTAAAAGAATATAAATAAATTTGAAATTAAGGACCAAATAAAAAATATATTGAAAATGTATTTAATTTTTATTATTAATTATTTTTAAGGTGTGGCTTCATTTAAATAATATTAATAACAATTTCAATGGAGGAAGGAAAATCGGGGTTTGTTGGATTTTGTTGCCTTATTATTATTATGACTCATAATTAAATTATAAACAGATAAAAATTAGAATATTCATTTACTCCAATATTTTTTAGTCAACGACGCGTCGTTTGTTTTTCGTGTAATTTCAACGCCGCTAATTCAATAGAACTATTCAAATTTATACTAATTTCCAGCTCATTTTTAATAAATTTCATATTTATAATTACAAAAATTAGAATTTAAATTAGTCTTCTTTAATAAAATTTTGATTAAATAGGAAAGTTCTGACTTTTTAAATTGAATTATTTTTTCAAAGGGTATGAATTAAATATGTAATTATTTATTTATTATTTTTAAAAAGTCATTTATTATTAATTTTAAATGTTGGAAATTCAAAGAGAATAGGTAATGGTATGTTTCGATCCATCGCTGTCAGATATTATCGTCTTTAGGCTTTTCCCTCAAACATTTAAAACGCGTCTGTTAGGGGAAGATTTTCACTCCCTTGTAGAGGGTGTTTTGTTATCCTCCCCAACCAATGTAGAACATCACCATCCACCCCCCTTCAAGGCCCAGCGTCCTCAGGTGTTTTGTTTTCCTCTCCAACCCATGTGGGACATCACAATCCATCCCCTTCAGGGCCCAGCAGCTACTTGAGTGTTTTGTTCTCCTCCCCAACCAATGTGGGACATCACAATCCACCCCCTTCAAGGCCCAGCGTCCTCGAGTGTTTTGTTCTCATCCCCAACCAATGTGGGACATCACAATCCACCCCCTTTTAGGGCCCAACGTCCTCGCTGGCACTCGTTCATTTCTCCAATTCGATATGCTACCCCCACCAAATCCACCCCTTTGGGGCCCAGTGTCCTTATTGGCACACCGCCTCGTGTCAACCCCCTTGGGGGAACAACGAGAAGGCTGACATATCGTTCGATGTCTGACTCTAATACCATTTGTAACGACCCAAATCCACCACTAGCAGATATTGTCCTTTTTGGGCTTTTCCATTCGGTGCTAGAGGAAGGTTTCCACTCCCTTGTAAAGGGTGTTTTGCTCTCCTCCCCAACCAATGTAGGACATAACAGTCATTACATGAAAAAATAAAAAATAAAATGATTAAAAAAAAAAGTGTTAATTGAGTAACATGAAGAATAATATATTTTATTTTTCAAAGTAAAAAAGAAAATTACAATTTAATTTGAATAAGTAATGAAAGTGAGGCTGCTCCTTCGAATCCCACAACCCATGAAGTGTACCACATGCAAATGCTTCAAACTGAGAGAAAAACATTATGTGAATACCCATTTTACCCTCACATATATTTTTAGTATTTAATCTTTTGTTTTTTATTTGATAGAGAATTGAGGAATTTGACCACCTCATCAATTATATATATTTTAAAAAAATAGATTTTTAAAATAATTTAGGATGGTTTTTAAAAGTAATTATATATATTTTTAGGAATTGGAAAATTAAATTATTATTAAATAAATTATAATAAGTATTATTATTTTCGTGTATATTATATAATATAGTGATCTGGCCATTTATTAATCATGTAAATTAATATAATAATTTATTATAGAATTTATGGGTAATTAATAACTGAAATAGAAACTGCGGAGTTTATGGACAAGTCAAAATTAAAATTGGAGTAAAAATGTATTTTTCTCTAAAATAAGAAAGAAGTTAAATAATTTCATATTTGGAAAAATAAAAATGAAAATGAAAATGAAAATGAAAATGAAAATGCTGTTTTGTCGTGGAGTCGACTACGTAAAGTATATGACGACATAAAGGTGAGGGGTAAAATGGGGATTTTGCAGTAGATGGGCCCCACGAGTAATGTGCCAACTCTTCCGACTTTCTTACCAAGAAACCTAAGCTTTGATTAAAACCCTAAAATTAATTCACTTCCCGACAACCAATATTCCATTTCATTTCAAAGTTCTTCAAATTTTTCTCTCAGATTTCGGTAAACCATCAATTTTTCCACTCTTTTTCTCTGTCAAAATCTTTTTCAGTTCAACTCTTTTCCTTCTTGAATAATGTGTGGAGGGGCTTTAATTTCCGGTTTCATTCCGACGACTCGCTCCCGGCGAGTCACCGGTGAACACCTTTGGCCCAATTTGAATAAACCTGGCTTCGGAAATCAGTTGTCGAAGCCGGTTAAGTCCAGTATTGTTGATATTGACGATGATTTCGAGGCCGATTTCCAGCACTTCAAGGACGAATCAGATTTGGAATTGGACGATGGAGAGCTCGTCGATGTCAAACCCTTTGCATTCTCTGCTGGTAGAAATCCTTCCGTTCCATCTGCTCGTGGTAACTTTCTTTCTCTAATTCGTTTGTTTTTACGCTTTGTCTTCTGGTATTGATTTTGAGCCTTACTGCTTTTTTGAAGTTGATCGTTTATCTGATTTCTGTTGAATTAATAGTGGTTTTTGATGCATGGCCTTCGGTTGTTCACTTTCTGTTTCAACATTCTGCTGGTTTGAGGTAGATCTGTTTTGGCCGTCAGGATTTTGGTGGATGTTTGGGATACTATGGTCTTATGTGAGGAAATTTCACTTTCTGATCATTCGGTCTCAAAGTGCAGAAGCGAATTCTTTTGAGGAACAAACTGAGACCATTTTATTGATTTAAAAAGAAAAAAATCAGGACGGGGCACCAGATCCAGCCAATAGCTGTGGATTATCATTTTTATTTGATTGCAATCAAGCTTCTCCCTTCCAATTGAACACATATTGATGAAATTAACACATAATTGAACATATTTTATGATGTTCACTGCTTTTCGAAATTTTTTATCCATTTAATTTTCTATATAAATGAAAATTCGTTTGAGTTGTCAATATTTCTGGATCGGCTAACGTAATTGCTAGACAAGTCGTTGCTTAGTGGTATTCATCTAAATGGTTGGTCATTCATAAAATGCTTGAAACCTAATTCTTGGACTCTCGCTTTATTCTTTCTTTCTATCTTTCTTTCTTTTTTGGTGGTCCTTCCAATTATTCATCTTACTGTAGCTAATGAGTGTTTTGAAAAACGTGAATCATCAGTAAACTTTTCCAAACATTTTCAACATATCTGTCGTTTGTAGTTTCTAGATCCCTTAAATTCCTTTATTTCGTCGTTATAGGAATTGATTCAATTTTGTTAGTATGTTTTTCTCTCCTCCTGATATGTGCATTCTTTCTTCCTCACTGTTTTAATAAGATTTATATACTCTGCAGCCTCAAAATCTGTAGAATTCTCTGGACAAGCTGAAAAATCTGCAAAAAGAAAGCGAAAGAATCAGTACAGGGGAATCCGACAGCGACCATGGGGTAAATGGGCAGCAGAAATTCGTGACCCCCAGAAAGGAGTCCGTGTGTGGCTTGGAACCTTCAACACTGCTGAAGAAGCTGCTCGAGCATATGATGCTGAAGCACGACGAATTCGAGGAAAGAAAGCTAAGGTCAATTTCCCCAATGAAGCTCCACAAACTAGTGGAAAGCGTTCAGCAAAAACAAACCTTCAGGAACCACTTGGCAAAACTAGCTTGACAAGGACCCAACCAAATCTAATCCAGAACAATGATTTTGTGAATAGCTCTGATGAAGAATACTATAGAACCATGGGATTCCTGGAGGAAAAACCACTTGCAAATCAACTCGTCAACATGAACTCATTCCATGGCAATGGAGACGTTGCAATAAAAGCCAGCCCACCTTCTTCTGATGTTTCCCCCATGTACTTCAATTCGGATCAAGGGAGCAACTCCTTTGATTACTCTGACTTTGGATGGGGAGAGCAGGGTGCAAAAACTCCTGAAATCTCGTCTACTCTTTCAGCTGCCATGGAAAATCAGGATTCTTACTTTGTGGAGTCTGCTTCTCCAAGGAAAAAAGTCAAGTATATCTCAGAGAATATGGTACCTCAAGGTTCTGAAAAGACCCTATCTGAGGAGCTGTCTTCTTTTGAGTCTGAGATGAAAAATTTCCAGATGCCATATCTTGATGGTGGCTGGGATACATCCATGGATGCCTTCCTTGCTGGAGAGACGGAGAACCAGGATGGCGAAAATTCAGTCGACCTTTGGACATTTGACGATCTTACAGCAATGATCGGCAGTGTCTTCTAAGCAATTCTTGTCCACCTTGCTAGGTTATGTAAATAAAAGCTACATATTAGTGAGTTCGACATCTTTATCAGTTTCTCCCAAGTCTTCCGGATTGTTTATAAAACTGCATACTCCTTCAGGATGAATCTCGTTTATTTTGCTTGTTAAAACTTGAAATGTCTCACATAAAAACTTATTGCAGGAACATTTGTCTGCCATCTGTCACGGGAATGGACGAGAGAAAGAGATCTGCCTGCATAAGCAATGACCTAACGAACATGGCCATTGGTGTGTATGTTCAATGTGAGGGCACATAGTAACTACTTGGTAGGCTCCTTTTCATGTTTCGAGACCACACTATGGGAAACTCAAAACTAATATATGCTTGTACTTATAAACTATGCTATGGATGTTGAAAACTTGTTGAATCTCAATTCTACCTTTTGTGTTTGTATGAATGATGGATGGTTGTTCCCATTCCCTTACTTCCATATCTCTTCCATATTCCATAATATTCATAAACAGAAACCGAAAAGGTTCTATTTTTGTTCTGTACTAAGGAAATGTGCAATAAAAATGTCTGTTTGGTGCATAAGTTTCTGAATGAAACTTCTCTGACCCAAAGGAAGCCAGCCATAGCTAGAGTTTTAGATCATTTTCATTGTTTCATCTTTGTCAGTAATTGCGAGTATTTTCTTTTTCTTTTTTTATAAATGAGTTGCAGCTTGAAAAGCCTGTAAGATCTGTGGAGAAGGGCATGGGGAATTCAGAGGAAAGGCAGTGGACAATCAGTGGCTATGGTTAGTTCAAAACTCAACAAAGCCAGTGATGTGCCGTTCCTTGAGCATCCCATCCCATCATCCCATCGTACTGCTTGGCCCTACTCTCCCACTCACGTGCTTTCTTCTGTAAGAGGTACTTCTTCCTATACTCTAAGCTGTTTGTTCATTGATGCATGTGATTTGATTCGTCCTTTTTCCACTCTGAATATTTTATTATTTTGCTTTTTCTGTAAAATGCCATAGTTTTTATTTTCAGGGTTTAGATTTTAAAAGAAATGTTTCCTTTAGAGAGAGATGATAGGACAATGACATCTCATCCGAAATTCTCTAAATACTTCAAAAGTTGTTTTTAATCTGTCCTTGACCGTTTTGAGATTCAAAATGAACAAGAAGTTGCTCTTTTTTGTCAAAATACCAAAATCATTGCTTTTCTTTTTTTATCAACTTTAATATTCTTATCTTGCGTGATTGAGTTGCTTTCTTTATTTCTCTTTTGAAATATGGTTCTTATTGTAATGTTACCAAATTAGTGTTTGCCATTTGTAGATATAGCAACTTTTTTAGAAAAAAATTTACAAGTATGGTAGGTCTCTTCAATGATTTTTCCTTATTTTAAAGAGGTGAGAAGCTGGAGGTTGTCGGTGGTCCAACTCCAAGATTGTAGACATAGTAAGATTTAACAGTTGAATGAACAACCTTTATACATACCAAACAGCCTCTACCTCCTATGCTAACCACGGCGATGCCTTCTCCGGTCGTTTCCCCTCTAATTCCAACTCAATTGTCACCCTCACCCCCGCTCCGAAATCTCCATCTCCGACGACTGGTTTGCCGATCATTGCTCCTCCAAGCTCCAGTCCTACTTATTGCTTCTCCTCTCCATCTGCGCCCAAAGGATTACCAAAAGAAAATCTAACTCGATTGGCATCACACATCCTATGGATTCAAATTCTAGCTTCTCCAAGCTCCAGTCCTACTCCTTCTAGGTCTCCTGTTGATTGTCCTATTGTCCCTCCCATTGCTTCTCCTCCATCTATGAACCTAACTCAATTGGCATCACACATCCTATGGATTCAAGTTCTCACTCCCACGTGTTTTTGAATTTAAAAACAAAATTTACAATTTTGAAATGGAGTTACAATTTTAAAAGTCGAACTCAATTTATTTTAATTTGAGAATATTTAAATGAGTAAGACCTCGAGGCCCAATTACTATTTCAACATCCCATTATATGAATTAATATATATATATATATATATATGTGTGTGTATGTGTATGTATGTATATACATATTTATTTATATTTCAATTTTATTTGAAATGATTAGCTTTTATGGTTGATTATAATCGTGGAGTCTTTTTCTTGTCATTCATTTATCTCAAAGCACCTTTCAGATTCTTCGTAGTGCATAATCGGTAGCTTTTTAAATCAACTTTATACAAAATTTGTATATTCACTGATTAAAATTTAAATGTAATAATCTTATCCTTCTCTCTATATATATATATATTCACATCTATTTCATCATAAGTCAATAACATTTTGATTTGATACAATCGTTTTTATGACAATTACATTTTCTAAACTTTTATTAATTAACTTATATTAATTTTTAGGGTTAAATGTTAAATGTTAATATAAAAAATGTATACTATTGAAAATTTTCCTAGTAGGCACGCTTTGTGTTAAAGACGGTCGATAGGTATATTTTTCCTAGTAGAGTATGCATCAAAAATTCAGTTAAGATTAGGGCGCTATAACTAATGCGATTTAACATATAGAACCATAGGTTAGACCTATGTGCACCTAGGGATTGGTTAAGCCAAGGGCTAACCCAGAGTGTCCTAGAATTGAGAAATGGAGTTTAAACCGCTTGAACGCTTTAAGAACCTAATAAACCTCCACGGTGTCTTAATATGATTTTAAGTAGCTTATAGAATCATGAAATTAGTTTAGTTACTATTGAGTGTAGAGTCGAGTTAGGGTTAATGCTCTAATCCCGTTAAACCGGTTCCTGAGAAGAACTAGGGAGTACATGAGTAGTTAGTTCAAGATATGGACCCCTATTGAGCATAGAAGCAGGTGAATGTATAAACTAGTCCTAGTTAGACTAAGGACTACACAAGTAAGTGCCAGGATGAAAGCCCCTATTGAGTGTAGGAACGAGTTAAGGTCGACGTCATGACTTCGTAAACTGATCTTGGAAGAGATCAGGGACTGTGGGTAAGTGGTTAGTATGAACATTTCTATTGAGTGTAGGAACGGGTCAAGGCCAACATCGTGACGCTGTAAACCAGTCCCAAAGAGGGACTAGGGACTACATAAATAGACAATCAATGAAGAATCAATTGGAGCTTCGAGACCTACACAGTAGCTTAGAGAAGTGTAACAGTTGAGTCCAAACTTCTTATAGACCAGAGGAAAGTTGAGGGAACCTATTAAGAGAAGGAAGCAATGAGAGCTAGGTTGATTGCTTACTGGGTATATTTTTTATACTCACTCATTTCCCTCTCCCCTTTAGTACTAAGAGAAGGAAGCAATGAGAGCCTACAGGTTGATTGTTTATATTTTTTATACTTACTCCTTTCTCCTTTCTTATTCATGTACAGGTCAAAATGGGGGAAGTTCTCGGGAGCTACACTGTCACAAACGGGTGCATTCCGGAGTATCAATCCATTTTTACATTTTGGATTCTTTTATATTTTGTTTTATAATTTTCCATCATGTATTTAATTTTGGTGTTGTTGATTGTTTTTCTAATTTCGATTTGATTTTCAAAACCTAAAAGATTTGTGTCACAACTAAAAAATAAATGGCAAATAAATGAATTAAAACCACATCTAACTTAAAACAAACCCGACAATTGATGCATTTTTTTGGTAGCTCAATTATATAAACTCGAGTAAATTTGTTTATGAATACGAACATAAAATTTTAAATGGATGATCCTTAAAATCATTAGGTACAAAATATATATCTATATATATATATATATATATTTCTCATATAGTACAAAACAATCAACCTGATTGCAATGACTTCTTCAAATAATAATTTTCCACTATAATCCATAAAATGAGTCAATAATATTCGGTCATTAGGATATAAAAATATAAAAATTATTTTTTAAAAAATAATTATTTTATTTTAAATTCAATTAGAATATCATAATAATGTTCGAGTTCACTCTGTTCTACTATATCGTTACAAGAACACGAAAAGAATAATACCTCTCCGTTGATTAATTCTGAAGAGATGAAGATTTCAAACGTCCATTTCTTTTTCAAAATCTTCTTCACAATTCTCTTCACCTCACATGGATCTCAAATCGGCGATGTTCCTTCATCGCATAATGGCGTCGCCTTCTTCGTCTTCGGCGATTCCCTTCTCGATCCTGGCAACAACAACTTCATCAACACTACCGAGGATTTCCGCGCCAATTTCACGCCCTACGGCGAAACTTTCTTCAACTCTCCGATCGGAAGATTCTCCGATGGCCGTCTCATTCCAGACTTCATCGGTAAATCTCAAAACAGACACTGAACTAAAACTCCAACTAGTTTCATTTTCGTTCTTACAGGATTCTTTTCTTTCAGCGGAGTACGCCAATCTGCCTCTGATTCCAGCGTATTTAGATCCTCACAGCAATCTCTACATCCATGGCGTCAATTTTGCATCCGGTGGAGGCGGCGCTTTAGTCGAAACTCACCAAGGATTCGTACGAATCAATATCAGCGATCGATCAAACCGCATCGACTTTCTCTTCGCGTTTTTCTTTTACTCTGCGGATTTGAAAGCATTTTCCGGAAATTGACTGCATCGATTTGAATTTCAGGCTATAAACATTGAAACTCAACTTCGTTATTTCAAGAAGGTGGAGAGGTCGTTAAGGAAGAAGCTCGGTGGTGCCAGAGCCAGTAGCTTGCTCTCGGACTCTGTTTATATGTTCAGTATCGGAGGAAACGATTACATCGTCGCTTTTGAAGGTTCTCCTGTTCTTGAAAAGTTCACTGAAATCGAGTACGTGAACATGGTGATCGGGAACGTAACATCCGTCCTCCAAGTAAGTTCGACTCTGATTATTTTCCCTCCTCAATTCCATCTAATCTCAAGTTTCAATTCCGTTCTTATTGCTAATTAAATTTAAATTTAGTTTAGAAGATTTCATTTGTTTCAATTTGATCCAAACTTATCCCGTAAAACTATATTCCATAGGAATTGTATGATCAATTATTGATGTTTAGTTTTTTGTTCTTAGAATTTGGGTTAGTTTTCTCACAATATCGATTCAACTTTTAATCACTAGTTGACATCGAAACTAGAGCCAAATGATTAAAAAAAAAAAAAAAAAACTAGTTGATCTTCCGATGGAGTAGAACACAATTTAAACTAGTCCTGAAATTTAACCAAATCATAGAAAGAAAAATTGTTAAATTAAATCATAAACACCAAATTGAACATTTCAGAACCTTGCCGATTTGAATTTGAAATTATTTCAGAAGATTTATGAATATGGTTTGATTTTAGTAATGTAATCGTTTGATGAGATAGGAAATATACAAGAAAGGAGGAAGGAAATTTGCATTTCTGGCAGTGCCTCCTTTAGGTTGTATGCCGCACACGAGATTGATGAAAGTGGGCGGCCATGGAAGCTGTTGGGATGAAGCTTCAGCGCTTGCAAGGCTTCACAACAAACTGCTTCCTGCTGCTCTTCAAAAGCTTACCCACGATCTCCAAGGATTCAAATACACCCTCGCGGATACCTACAATATGCTTCAAAACAGAATCGACAACCCTTCAAAATATGGTAACCAACTCTTTTCCTGTTCCATTAATCTTTCCATGTTTCTTAAATTTTCTCTATTAAGATTTGTCTCTAAAAAATAATTATAATCTTACTCTAGATCTAGATCTAATATATGGAGTTGAATCTTTTGAGTCAATGTTTACATCTTTACCTTTATGGGTAAAGATTAAAGATTTTGAGTTATGAATTATTGAGGATTAAATTAGGGTTTGTGAGATTTACATTGGTTTGAGAGAGGAACGAAGCATTCGAGGGTGGAAATCTCTACTTAGTAGACACGTTTTAAAACCGTGAAGCCGATGACGATACATAACGGCTAAAGCAGACAATATCTGCTAACGGTGGGTTTGTGCTGTTACAAATTGTATCAGAGCCGGACACTATGCCTCGCTGGGCTCCCAAGTGGAGTGGATTGTGAAATCCCATATTGGGTTGGAGAGAGGAATGAAGTATTTTTTATAAGGGTGTGTAAACCTATTCGTAGTAGGAGGGTTCTAAAAATTTTAGAATGAAGCATTATTTTTAAGGGTGTGTAAACCTCTTACTAGAATACGTTTTAAAAATCTTGAGGTGAAGTCGGAAAGAAAAGCCCAAGTGGGTTTGTACTGTTATAAATAGTATCAGAGCCAGACATTGTATGGTGTGTCAGCAAGCACGTTGGGCTCCTAAGGGGAGTGGATTGTCAGCAAGAACGCTAGGCTCACAAGGAAGATGGATTGTGAGATCCCACATCGGTTGGAGAAAGAAACGAAGTATCTCCCTAGTAAACGTGTTTTAAAAATCTTAAAAGAAAGTCCGAAAGAAAAGTGTAAAGAGAACAATATTTACGTGCGGTGATCTTGAACGGAATTATTGAGGCTAAAATGGGAGAAGTTGTGATGTGTTTGGATGAAGGTTTCAAGGATGGAAGAACAGCATGCTGTGGAAGTGGAGAGTTGAGGGGAATATATAGCTGTGGAGGAATGAGAGGACAAAGAGAATTTGAATTATGTGAAAATCCCAATGAGTATCTGTTCTTCGACTCTTACCATCCCAATGAAAGAGCTTATGAGCAGTTTGCAAAGCTGATATGGAATGGAGATGACCAATTCATTAACCCTTCCAACCTCAAACAATTCTTTCAATGTGGATCATCACAAGCTTGAACTCTATGTATACCTATCACTAAATAAAGTTTCAAAATTCACGAACTCGTGGGATATTAGACTAAGAAATCGAGTTAATGTTTGATACGTAGATCATTTGCTTATCCTAAACTAAATGTTTAATTCTTGTTGTATAAACATTGGTATTTGAAATTTATCACCATTATAAATTGTGTCCCATCTGAATATAGTTCAATAGATAAAACATCAATTATAGATATCATCTATCAAGTCAACATTTCAACTCCACGGGTAAAACTTAATAGTTAAGATATATTTTCAAAATGTTTTTAAAAAGTGGAGTTTATTTTATTATTATTATTATTTTTTTTAATTTAGGGATATTATCATGAAAAAATTTATAATTTAGAGGTGCTATCCATAATATAGCCAAAAATATATATATTGTGTTATTAGATTATGAATTTGAGATTTTAAGTCATAGTGAAAATTAAGTTTTTTTTCATAAGTATAATAATATTAATTTACTTATATTATATAATAAGTTAATTTTGTGTTTTTATATATATATATATATATATATATATATAAAACAAATTTATTATTATTATTATTATTATTATTATTATTATTATTTCCTGTTTAAAATTATTGTCAGAGATGAAGGGATCTTCCTATGAAAAACTTTATTTTATTTTTTAATAAACTGATTAATATTGATTCTCTACAGAGTTTTCTATTTCCTGTTTAATAACAATCACATGTGAATCACATCCAACTTGTCCTCTCTCACGTTCATCAACCTCTAACTCCCATTCCTTTTTTCATTATCTACAATATTTTTATGGTTTATTTTTTAAATAAAATTCAAATTGACGGTTTAATTTAGTCGGTGGGAGACCTTATCCTCTACATCGTGCTCAGATTGATACCAAATTTAAGCTTCAAATCTTTTGATCGAGGGCACATCGAACTATGTTCACTTTTGACTATGTATTTATAAGAATTAAGGGTGTTCATATGACTCGATAACTTGACTAACTCGAACTACTCAACCCAACTCATAAAGATTAGGTTGGATTATTATTATTTTTTTTTTGTCCAGTTTGGGTTGGATCGATTTTTTTAAAAATCGAAAATTCAATTTGATTTATAGGCATTTTTTTGGTCGTGTCAACTCAACTCACTCGAAAATAGGGTCCCAACCCTACTTGACTTTTTAAAAAAATTAAGAATGTTTAATATTTATAACAAATGTTATTGATGCGTTGTCACTCGTAGTTAGTTTCATATTTGAATTTTATAAAATTTTAATTATTAATATAACATGTATTTTTTTTTTTATAAAAAAAATAATTAAAGAATAATCCGACAACCCAACCCAACCCAACCTAACCCATTTTGAAAATAGACGGTTGGGTTGGATTGAGTTGTGAATTCTAATCGAATTCCTCGAGTCACCAACCTAATCATCCCGAAAATTTAGATCAGTCTAAAAGATTTTTCCAATTCAACTCGTATACACCTCTAATAATAACTATACAAAAAATACGATAAGACCACACCCACACGTTTAGTATCGTGATCACAATAACAAAGACTTTAATCATATAAATTATTATTTCGGTTAATGAATTAAGCAATCTATTAGTTATAATAAGCATTTGAAACGAACTCTATAACATTTTTTGAGTCATTTTCCAAAAAGATAAAGAATCTAAAATGAAGAATATAACAATATAATGTATATCTTCAAAGTGAAGGCATCAAATATATTTTTTTTAAAGCATATAATAAAATAGAATATTTCATAAAATAATTGTACATATTCCATTTTTTTTAACTTAGGCTCAAAATCACTCAAATAAATAAACAAATAAAACTCTCTCTATCTTTATATATATATATATATATATATATAAATATTTATTTATTTAAATTATGATTTAAAGAAGTAAAGGCTGCAAGTGGGAGATCCCACTTTCCCCAACCCTTTCAATCTCAAATCCCCAAGTATTGGTCTGTGTCATCTTATTAGGTAACCCATTCATTTATTTATTTATTTATTTATTTATTTAGCTTAACCTGACCAACCGGAGAATGGAGAATCGACCGACTCGAACTATCTAATCCAAATCATAAAGGTTGAATTGGGTTAGATTTTTTTCACTTTGGGTTAATTTAGGTTCGTGGGTTGGCACTTTTTTAGTTAAGTCAATCTGCGTAAGTCAAAAATAAAGCTACAATTCAACCCTATTTACTGTACAATATTATTATTAAGATTAAAAATATTTTATTTTTGTAATTAATATTAGTAATGTGTTATGACTTGTAAATGTTTGATATTTGAATTTCATCGTATTTTAGTTATTAATATAATATATATCGTGAATAAATAATATAACAATTTCACCATTCAACTCAGCCCGACTCAAAAATAGATGATTGGGTTGAGTTGGATTGAGTTTGAAGCTATATTCGAGTTGCTCACTTCTATTTAAAATTAAAAATAAATAAACACGGAATAAATTCAAGCTTGAACCATTTATTTTTTTTTTAATATCAAAATCAAAAGCACTTTTTCCATAAATTGAGGGTGACTTCCAAATTTTAAATATGCATATTCAAATAAATAAAAATAAACTCAAAATTATAATAGACAAAATTCCAAGAATTTTTCTATTATTGTTTTCTTGGGGTTATTTATTGTTTATTAAAAGGGTTGAAATTATTAAGCATATTTTATCTAAAATACAAAAAAATATATTTTTTATTTAAATTTTATCCAACAAAAAGTATAATAAACTCGTTTAATTAAAAAAAAAATATATAAAAATAGTAAAAATCTATTAAAAAATTTTAAAATTTATGTACGTGTTAAATATAAAATTGGATGATTAAATTTGTAATTAATTTTTTTTTTTTTTTTATAATTTGAAGAAATCTTTTAAATTCGAATAATTTTTAAAAAAATTTCTGACTTGGATTTTAATACAAATAATAAAAATAAAATAAAAAAATTAATTTTATTTATTTATTTATTTTCAATTTAGGGAAGTCAAATTTATAACATTTACATGTGAATTTCCAAGTCAAGATAGATTGGAATTTCGAATCACTCAAAAAGCCTCTTTGACTTTTTTTCTTTTTCTATTTTTTCTTTTTAAATTTTTAATTATTGCTCGACAACTATTTTTAATTATTCAAAATTAATGGGTTTTGTTATGGTCACCTTTGTACCTACCAGAGTTGCTCACCCACAGTCACCTGACTTTTATAAATTTATTTCTTGTATTTTAAAAAATACAAAAATATTAAAATTAAATTTTTTTAAAAAAAATCAATTTTCATTTATAATAATGTCCGACTTCTTTGTTACGAACCAATTTATGAGATTTCGAGAAATTGGACTGTGTCAAAAATACAAAATCAAACCCAAATAAAATAAAGCAAAACATTGAAAATGTATAAAATACGGTAAAATTTTGTGTAGTTTTAAAATACATGCATTACAAGTGTAAAAAATTCCAAGTGACTGTGCAATTCTAAAAGAATATAACTAACTAACGCCTTGTGTTGACACCCCTTTGTGACAGTGCAATTCTCGAGCACCTCCCCACCTCGACCGGTACCTAAAAAGAGAAAGAAAAATGAGTGAGTATATCATCCAAATCCCACCGCTAGTAGACATTATCTATTTTGACCCGTTACAAATAATATCAGAGCTAGTCATCAAACAGTGGGGTCGAAGTAGAGTAGACTCTCTTTATGATAGAGAGGGGTCCACTTTTTATCCCGAAAAACGGATCCGGAGAAGGCCACGTGGCACATAAATCAAGCGCGTACAAAAAGTGGTCTGTAGACATGAGAGTGTGGTATATCTATTATCTCCAAGTGGGAACCTGAGAAAATGATTTGTTTCTCAACCCATCACAGATAGGACACGTGGTCTCATGTCGGCCGAGGAAGAAAGACAAAAATTAGTTGTGGCTTGCACATTTTCACGTTGTGGAAATTAAAAGGTCCACGTATTTGCCACATCAACCGCCAGCTGTCTCCAGCAAAGCCGGAGATCTGGCCACGTTTGAAAATGTCAATTTCCCCTTGCCGTACGATGTAGATCATACGGTCAACATCTTACCTCCATATAATTTAATTAAAACACAAATCATTTTCCACATAATAAATCCACCAACATTATTATAATAAGGTTTGACATAAATAATAATATTAAAAAAATAATAAAATTCAATTTCTTGGCCAGCTTTGCTTCCTTTGATTAGTTCTCAAATTTGATTAAGCATCATGTTTGATGGTTGTGCAAGCAAAGAATTTCATTTATGCCCCTCCATATAATAATATTTTTTATTTTATTTTTTTAGTAATATTTATAGCGTTTCAAATCTGGAAAAAACGTTCCACGCCCAAAATTTATATTGGTACCTGATAGCCCCGACATTCCCTTATCAAACTAGTCACATCACCGAACAGTCATTTTCAATTCTTTTAAGTCTTTTCTAGCCAACTTATCATAGGATCGCTCTCATTCAAACGTGGTCTCGGTTTATTCATACACTTCTCATTTACTCGAGTGTTACATGCTCAACCGCTTCCGATTTAGTTCATCCCTAAATCACATTCTATCAGAAGAGGGACTGTTCTCCTACTTTAAAATTTAATAATATATTATAAATTATAATTACAATTTTACCTTATATGCATTATATTAGCAAATTGTGTATGATTAGAGCATCATTAATTCATTAAATACCATTTAATCAATAATTAGTCTATAATTATTTAGTAAGTTTATAATTCAAACCGCTTGAACATCTGACCTATTAATTAATAGTTCATGTCAATTAAAAAAATGCTGGTAGTCTTTATCGTAACTATAACGGTCCTAAGGTAGCGAAATTCCTTGTCGGGTAAGTTCCGACCCGCACGAAAGGCGTAACGATTTGGGCACTATCTCGGAGAGAGGCTCGGTGAAATATACATGTCTGTGAAGATGCGGACTACCTGCACCTGGACAGAAAGACCCCTATGAAGCTTCACTGTTCCCTAGGATTGACTTTTGGCCTTTCCTGTGCAGCTTAGGTGGAGGGCGAAGAAGGCCCCCTTCCAGGGGGGTCCGAGCCATCAGTGAGATACCACTCTAGAAGAGCTAGAATTCTAACCTTGTGTCAGAACCTACGGGCCAAGGGACAGTCTCAGGTAGACAATTTCTATGGGGTATAAGCCTCCCAAACGGCTATCATTTCAAAATTCAAAATTTGAAAATACGCTCGTATATTTGAACGTTATATTCTCGTAGAGTTTTATTTTACAAGATAATAATAATAATATTTTTTATTACCTTTTATATTAGCTAATGGGAAGACTAGAAGCAAGGAAGGTAGGCAACGGAAGGCACATAGGCATATTCGCTTATAATTTCTCAATATATTTCTCTTTCTTTATTCCTTTTATTAATTGTTAAATTATTGACTTATTTTTTTTTTCATTTTAAAAAAATATTTTAATGTAATTTTTTTTAAGTGAATTATGAGGACATTCCTCCACGCAAGGGATGGAAATTATAAATAATTGCAATAAAGTGAAAAGACAAAATAGCCCTAACAAACGGAGTAATAAAAAATTAAAAAGAAATAATAATAATAATAATAAAGCTTGCTTTAAAACGTGAACCCCAAAATCATCTTGAGCCGTGTTAAGTCGGTCGGTTAAAATGGGGAAGCGGTTGAGTTGACTCAGTGACTCGGCCGGTTCGGTAATTGAGTTACCCACCAATGGAAGTGTTTCCAGAAAGAACACAATGATTGGGCGGCCTATAATTAGTATGACGGCGGATTAATTACCATTTTACAATTTATTTTTTTTTTACTTAAATAAAAGGAAGAAAAAGAAAAAAAAAAAAAAAAAAAAACCCGGAATTTTATTTTATTTAATTTTCTCTGTTTTATCAATTAATATTATTACCTTAATTTGTGTGGATACAGTCTTCGAAGCTGTTTTCTGCCATTGTTCTGCTGCAGCCTCCCTTGTTCTTCTTCATCCTTCGAGTACGATCTGCTTGTTTTCATCTCTATTTCTTCAAAAAAGCTGTTCATCTTTGTATTTTCATTAGCGGTTCGATTTCTTCTACTTGTTGTGTTGCGTCATTTCTCCTCTTCCTTCACTTATTATGTTGAATTCTGTTCTGTTATCGTTTTGGTGGTCTGATTCTATGGAGTTGTTGTTCTTGAGCATTTTTTTCTTTTGTCTTCGTCTTGCGAGGGTAGATGTGTGTTGACTGCTTTACTGATTGAGGTTTTTTTGAGGATTTTTGTGCAGCGAGGGAAGTTTGTTTTTGAGTTTGAGTTTTTGAGTTTTGCGTGGTTGGGAGTTTGGTTTTTGGTGGTGAGGCCGGGCCTTGAGGCTCGGAGATCGAAACTATGGGTGCGGAGACTGAGCAACAAAGCTTGATTCATGATACACTCGATCCCAATTCTCACTGCTTGCAGAAATTCAGGCTCTACGAGACGCGTTCGGTAAATATCTCTTACTTGAAAATTCAAAACGCGTTTCCTTTATCTGTAATCTGATTCTGCAGGATTTTTGTGGTCATTTCCGTAAGTTTTTGAAGTTCTGAATCAGTTATTCAACTTGTTTATGATTGAGTATGATTTTGATTTCTACTCTTGATTTGTCGGGTCGACTTCGGCGATTTCCGTTTAATTCTCCTCATGGGTATTTCAAAATTGATCCGTGGCCTCCTTGAGCTCGATTTGTGCGATTTTAGAGTCTGAGGATCTGCGTTAGAGGAGGAAATCGTTATGTTCAGAAGATGTGCTATCTTCAATACGAACTGGATTTCGCCCTATCTGAACTTACATAGACCTGCTCAAAGTTTTTCTTGTATGCATTGGTTCCTTTTGAAAATTTTTGAGGTAGCAGGAGTCTCTGATTGGATTCTTACCTAGTTTCTCTAAATGGGTTGGTTCGATATATCGTTGCTGATTTCTTTTGTTTACGCTGTAATCATATTTTACAAAATGCCTGCCATAATCATATGCCTTCTTGGTGGACCAGAATTTTTACATGATTGGAAGAGACAAGAACCGAACGTTCTGGAGAGTGTTAAAGATCAGCAGACTGGAGCCTAGCGATCTAAATATTCTTGAAGATTCTACCGCATACACAGATAATGAGTGTTTTGACCTGCTGAAGCGGATACATGAAGGAAACAAACTGACGGGTGGGCTTAAATTTGTGACCACCTGTTATGGAATTGTTGGTATGTTAGCGCCATGTGTTCGTATTTGCACATTTTTCGATCTTCTTTCTTCAGAACTTATGGTTTCAACCGTTACAGGTATCATCAAGTTTTTAGGACCGCATTACATGTTATTGATAACAAAGCGAAGAAAGATTGGAACTATTTGCGGCCATCCAATTTATGCAATTTCGAAGAGCGAAATGATTCCAATTCCAAATTCTACTGCACGGTCCAATTTGGCTATTTCTAAGGATGAAAACAGGTCTTTAGTCCATTTTTCATGTAAATGTAATGTCCTTGGTTCTTAAAGGAAACCTAAGGGGTAGCTTTCAGAAATAGTGTCCATATGTACTGACATTTAGATTTTTGTTGTCCTATCTTACTCTGATGACATTGACAATTGAAATCTTGGAAATAATTCTTTTATTTGTTATTTGTTAGGAGTAGTTGAGTTCAACACCATGGAGGTGGTAATATATTTGTAGTCTATTTTGTTAATACACCCTTTGGTGTAAAGTTATTGATTCAAGTTCGTGTACAAATGATGCCATACTTCTCTTGGTTCTCATTCCTTACCTTTTTTTTTTTATATGAGATCTTTCGTATTTTAAGTTAGAAATATGAATATAGCTCTATATGTATCCTTCCTTTTAGAAGTTTCATATAAATAATGTAGTACCTCTTTATTACCTGTCAAGTGTACCAGGATGTGATGTTTGTAATACGTGTCGAATAACGCAAGGTAGTATGAATTTAGAGGGGAAAGTTACTTACTTGCCTTCCCTTTACTTTTTTTGTTTAGCATTTGAATAAATTTCTGTCTTTCACTTAATTATTTGTTTTTTTAATTTGATGCTAATATGTTTCTTGTTGTCTCCTTATTGATTTAGATACAAGAAGCTCTTACGCACAGTGGATCTTAGGAAAGACTTCTTTTTCAGCTACTCATACAATGTCATGCGTAGCCTTCAAAAGAACATGTGTGATAATAAGACAGGGCATGTACTTTATGATACAATGTTTGTCTGGAACGAGTTTTTAACTCGTGGAATCCGGAATATTCTCAAGAATACCATCTGGACTGTTGCGTTAGTGTATGGTTTCTTTAAACAGGTATGGTTTTATGATTTATAGATATTGGCTGTTGCACATCAATAGATACTTTACATAAGTAAATTGTTTCTGATTTCAGCCCTTTTTGTTGACATCAGGAATTGAAGTGCTTTTGCCTTTTCATATTTGAGTTCATAATTGCATTCATCTATTACTCTGACTGCATTTTCTATGTTTGTTACTTTTGTTGCATTGTTCTTTTCCTCGCCATGGCTTTTTGTTAAGGCAATAATTACATTTTCAATCCAGCTCTAGTACAGGTTTTACTGCATTTTGGTGCAGTATCAGGGTTTTTCAGACAATAAATACTTTGTGCTTTGTTTGTCCAGGTTGATCTTTCTCTTTCAGGCAGAGATTTCAAGTTGACACTCATTGCTAGACGATCACGTCATTATGCTGGTACACGGTATGTACTTATTGCCTTTGCGGACACTTGCAATAAGATTAAGTTCATATTTGACTTTTGATCTGAATCTGACTACAATGCTTTGTGTTGTGCATGCCCACTCACGCAGAAGCATCTACTATCTTGATCACATAGATCCTATTATTAAATATTTGCTGATTCTTTCCTTTATATCCAATTGTTTTTTAGCTATAATTACGGAATTATGTCTAAAGAACTGCGGATTATCCATTTTCCTGCAAGCCATCTTATATTTTATTGTTCTGTTATTTTGTGAAGATTTCTAAAAAGAGGTGTTAACGAGAAGGGAAGAGTAGCTAATGATGTCGAAACAGAACAAATTGTTTTCGAAGAAGATGCTTCTGATGGGCGACCAACTCAAATAAGTTCAGTGGTGCAAAACCGGGGATCGATCCCTCTCTTTTGGTCTCAGGAGACCTCACGGCTGAATATTAGGCCCGATATCATATGTATGATTGTAGCCTGTTTATGTTGTGTTCTTTTATTGGTAATTTCTCAAACCTGTCGCTGCAATCGTTTTTTCCTTCCAGTGTCAAAGAAGGACCAGAATTACGAAGCTACAAGACTACATTTTGAGAATCTTGTTTTGAGATATGGAAACCCAATAATTATATTGAATTTGATTAAGGTATTTCCTTGTTAATAATTTTGTTTTTAGTTCTATGCTCTAAGCTATTGCGTTCATTATTTATGTTCCTGTGACCTATGTTATTCGATCTTTTGTCTTCTGTTTTAATCCATTCTCTTTCTACTATATGTAAAATCATTTGTGAAATAGACGCGCGAGAAGAAGCCGCGAGAAAGCATCCTACGTGCTGAGTTTTCAAATGCTATAAAGTATATAAATAAGAGTTTATCTGCAGAGAACCGCCTAAGATTCCTCCATTGGGATTTGAACAAGCATGCGAAAAGGTATTATAGCCATTCTGTGGTTGGCAGTAACGTTTTTCTATTGAAACTGATTATTTATACGTGATTATAATTTTTATGAGAACTGTTTCTGCAGCAAAGCTTCCAATGTTTTGATGCTGCTTGGAAGGGTTGCTACATATGCATTGAACTTAACTGGCATCTTCTACTGTCAAATAGATTCAAATTTAGGCTCAGAGGAGTTGTTAAGCTGGACCAACCTTAAGTAAGTCTTACAGAGTAGTTTATTGCTTGTATGAAACTTATTCCCTCATACTTGCTTATTTGGATGTAAGGATTGTTCCAGGTTACCCCATTTTGCATGATATGTCTGACCAACATTGCCTATGTTTCAATGCATCAGGAAAAATCAGGGTATTGATTCTTCCGGGGAGAATCTATCAACAGAAGAAGAAAATGGGGAAAATTCAGAAAAAGATGTTAGTAGGGCGTATGGTATTGATATACTTGAAAATCATCCAGTTGCAATGTTTCAAAACGGTGTCCTAAGGACCAATTGTATAGACTGTTTAGACCGGACAAATGTTGCCCAATATGCCTATGGGCTAGTTGCTTTAGGACGTCAATTACATACTTTAGGGTTAACTGATTCCCCAAATATTGATCTGGACAACCCTTTGGCGGAGGATTTGATGCGGGCTTATGAGAACATGGGTGACACCCTTGCATTACAGTATGGTGGCTCTGCTGCACATAATAAGGTACTTCTATATGGATCATAAAGGCTTCTATAATATTTTGACTAGCATGAAAAATCTTAGTCACGCATTAATTATGCTTCTTTAACAAGTTGTATAGTTCAACTATTTAGTTAGATTTGAGTATTCTTAGTCAGGTCGAAGACTCGTTTTGCTGGGTAACAATAGGCTTGATACAAACAACTAAACTGATTAATCTGTCGACACCCTCATGTAGAGTTTTAATACTTATGGTTTTATCATGTGGTTCCCTAATACTAAGGATTTTTACCCCACATTTGTTTGTTGCAGCATTGATACTCCCTGACCAAAAAGTTATATACTATTTAAGCTGTTGTTGTTACCTTTTGCTTGGATGCTTTATAACACCATCTTCAATCTCTCACTCACTCTTGCTTTCAAACTTTCTTTCCAAAATCTCTCCGCCTTGTCTTCTAAAACCTTTTTCTCAAATCGAGGCCAAAGGCTTGAGTATACGTTGCCTGGCCGTAGGCGACGCGATCGAAAGTTGGCTTGACTCACTCAGTGCTGAGAGTGAGTGCCGCACAATCAGTAAATCCGCTGCCAAGAAAAAGGCGATTGTGACAGTTAACTGTTTTGAAGTCCGATAATATTTTTTGGTTGTGAAGTCCCTACTTGAATGGCCTTAAGGCATGTCCTGTGCTTTTCATGCTTGTGCTTGACCTGCTACTCTGAGTTGCCTGTCATCTATATATAATTTTTTATTCACATCCCACAGATATTTTCCCAGAGGAGAGGCCAGTGGAAAGCTGCAACGCAGTCTCAGGAGTTTTTTAGAACACTACAACGTTATTGCAGCAATGCATATCTAGATGCTGAGAAGCAACGTGCCATTAACGTGTAAGTCAGAGATTCATAGTGTCCGCAAGTTGTATAAATTTTGCACCTGGAAGAAATAACGGACTATTTGACATGGTATTTGGTCAGGTTCTTAGGTTACTATCAACCACAGCCGGGAAAGCCAGCATTGTGGGAATTAGACTCCGACCAACATTACGATCTTGGGAAACGCTTTCCTGATCTTATTGATGATAATGTCAGGTACATCTTTATGCTCTATGAATTTAACCGACATTCTGCAGATTGCATATTGAGTGTAGCATAGAAGGAAACATGAGAAATAACACTACGCACTCTATGCTATCTTTTGTTATTCTTGGTTAAAGAGTTGACTGGTAATTAGTATTTTAAATGGAAATTTTCACCCTTCTGAAGGACGTCTTTTAAAAGATCACTATCAGATGGCAATATACTTGGTCAGAGTGAGTCTGATCTTGTACATGACGGAAGCAGCAGGGGCTTTCCTCATTTGAACGAAAAATGTAATACAGGCTTCTCAGACCCTGCACCAGAGGTCTCAACTTGCGAATCTGATGTATCTCTTTGCAGGTATGGAACATCAAATTTCCTATACTTTTTCTTGTTACATTATAGGATTTGTTATGTGATAATAACAAAATGTAATTATCCTAAAATTTCTCCAAGTAAGCTTTTAAGATTTCAACTCTTTTCTTGTGCATTGTGCAATAGACTGTTCTCGACTTGACTAATAAACAAGTATCTACAAATTTATGTATTGTCATGTTTCACCAAATGATGACGCTTGAAATATTTTGGTCATTGTCATAGGTATACTCCCTCTATGTGCCGTACACATACTCATGAAAACGTGCAGGATGATCAAATGCTTGAAATTGATCATATTTGTCACGATGAACGTAGAGATTCAGGCAGCTGGTCAAATTTTCTGGATATGGACTGGATTTCTTCGTCTGGGAATTCTTGTGAAGATGAGTTATGTGAAAGGTATTTCTATTTTTTTGTGCATTCTGTTCTAAGATATGAAAAGCATTATTATTGCTTTTGCTCGCCTCTCAATTCTCACTGTCATTACGACTTTTTTGCTTCTTCCTGCCATCGATTCACATTGATTTTCCTTGGAACAATTTTATTTTGGATTCCATGATGTGCGAACTGAAACCTTAAAAGAAGTATCAATGAAGTCTGTCTAAGAATTATAATCGACCTTTGATTATTTACTGTTTTTTATTGCCTTCTGTAGCTTTTGGTTTCTTAAGCAGGAATCTGTTTACTAATTATTATACATGGTTGATAGGTCTGTCGCCAGTCTTTCATCGGAAAATGTTGCAAGTGAGATGAAGATTGACTTTATGTCATCTGCAAGTGAGTCTGGATCAAGCTCAAAGGTCAGTTGTTTATATTTAATCTCACCCATTTGGCGCTTGACATATTATGTCTGTATGCTTTTGTTAGTGGATGGAAACCAATTCCATTGGATTCAGTACAATTTTCCCCAACCAAACACTAGGAATCACTGCATCACTCATAAGATAGAAAGTTACTATGAACAATTCAGGATACTTAATCAATTGTGCAGTTCAGATTTAGAACAACCTTATTAACTTGGCCCTTTCTTCTTCCTGCAAAAACTGGATAAAAAAACATCTTACTAATCAGTTCATTTGTGTTCTTTAGGTTAAACAACGGTGTGGAACTGACCTTAGTCACGACGATATCAATATGAAATACTCCGAACACTTTGTCGACTGGGTCAGTCATGGTGGGATACTCTTCTGGTGAAAAGCTTACTCAAAGTCACTAATCAACATTGATATCTTTCATCTGATTAATTACATCCGAAGGATGTAATTTCTGTAGCCAAAAGTGAAAACATAACATCATCAGTCAGCTCGACATGGCGGTAAAAAACGACGGTAAGATGGTCTGCAGAAAGAGGGAGGAGGGAGAGATGAATAGTTGCTATTATGCAGAAATTTTTGTTGGAGTTCAATCTTCAGGTCACCTGGGAGGGAGTAGCAGTGAATGATCTGAGTGTAGACCAGACCTCTCCCCCCTTAAAAAGAGGCAAAAAGAAAGGTGGAAGTAGAAGAAGAATAAGAGTATATGAAGCGCTAACTCTCTATGTATCTGGAGCCGCACAATAAAATCCAGGTTCTTAATTCTCATAGTTTTCATCTTGTAAATATTTCTCCAAATTAACAATTGCAGACATAATCTCTTCTTCAACTCCCTATTTGTGAATTATTGACAACAGTTATATATAAATCTGTGACAAACAAAAAAATAAGGTATTTTTCATATGCAGCCGTCAGAAGATCAGTTCATTATCTTTGTTTTACCCTTTTATCTCTTTATGTAAAGTACATACCCGCCCACTACTAGCTAGCAGATATTGTCTTCTTTGGATTTTTTCTTTCGGGCTTCCCCTCAAGGCTTCAAAACGCGTCTGCTAGGAGAAGGTTTCTACACTCTTATAAAGAGAGTTTCGTTCTCCTCTCCAACCAATGTAGGACTCTCACACTTTATTACACCAACACCTTGTGTTCATGTACAGTTTTCGGTCTAATAAGGTTGTTTGGAAGTTTTGATTGGGTTTTTTTTATGAAATTTTGATTTTGTTTGTTATGTGATTGAGTTTTTTTATGTAGTTTTTGTCTATATAATCTCTCTTTTTGATAAGAGTGAGCTATAATCATCTGTGACATGCCTACGCTACAACTGCATTTCTTGTTTACTTAGATATATTCATTTTTTAAATTTAAAATTTAGTTGAAATATAAATACATATTTTTTTTAAATATATATATATTAAAAATTAAAAAAAATTAAAAAAAAAATTAAAATATTAACTATGGTGTACAATAAAATATTATGTCAACAAAAATGGTTTAGATGAGAGTTTTTTTTTTTTTTTTTTTT
>NW_019272036.1:2934103-2971042 GCF_002738345.1 Cucurbita maxima
TTTTTTTTTTTTTAAATATTTAAATGGGTGAAATACATACATTAAAACTTTGAAAATAAATTATCTATATTGTTTATTTTGTTATAATTAATTTCTGCCTATATTTTTTTAATATCAAATAGAGTGATTAATAATAAATGATATTAATTATTTTTATTTAAAATATTGATAATTATGAAAAAGAAAATAAGTTATGTTTCTTATTATTTTTTAACCTACTTTCTCTATCAAATTATTGTCATGACAAGTTGTTGATTTAAATTATTATTGAGAAATCAATTTTATAATAAATGTATAGTCGTCAACTTTCATACCTTATATCCAAATAAATTATTATAATTTTTTACTAAATAATTCAAATAAAATTAAAATGACAAACGTATCATTAATATTTATACACGATTAAAACGAAAAATATAATAACCTTTGAAATGTGAGTTGTCTAATATTATATAGTTTATTATTTATTTAAAAAATTAAGTTTAATACAGTACTCAAGTATTTTTAATAGGATATATATTAATATATTTGAAGTAACTATTTCTTATTATTTAGAAATAAATATATACTCATTCAAATTATATATGATTATTTATTTATTTATTCTACATTTTTATCTATGTATCAAAAAAAATTATGTATCTATTTATTCGTCTTAAATTTGAAAATAGTTTTTCACATTTATTTAACAATATATTTTTAAATGAGAGCAACAGGTTTATATTACAATTTTTTTAAAAAAATTACATAATGTCTGGAAAAATTAATTTGATGCTTAATAAATTTTTAAAATTTTAAATTTTGTAAAAAAAAAAAATAATAAAAAAAAAATTTATCTACTCCATATAAACTTATTTTTTTTTTTTTATATTCAATTTGAGCGTGAAATTTTAATTTTATGTCACAATGAATTAAAAAAATTAAAATTTAATGTATTCAAATTGTAATTTTGATAAGATGAGATATTAAATATTTAATGTTTGAAAATTTAATTTTATGTTTAATAAATTTTTAAAAAGCATTTATCATTTACATAAGAGTGGTTAGTAAGGAAAATAAAATAAAATAAAACCATCCTTATCAAAATTAGAATTTTAATATAAATGCAAACAAAAAAAATATTAAAAAAATTATTAATTGACCAAACATAACTTTATTAAATAAGGAAAAATTAGTTGACCAAGCAATTGGTCTCACATTATCTTCCAATTATACTTAGCCACGTAACAAAATAAATATTTAAGAATAAATTAGATTAAATCATATAATAATTTATTGTCTAATAATTATAAATAAAGTACATGGATTTCACAATCCTAACTAATTTATTAAAAAAAAACTAAAAATAAAATAAAATTGGTGGAAAATAGAATTGGAATGAAAGACTGGGCCTAACTATTAAGTTAAGAAAAGAAAAATGGAATAAAATAGGAATTTTTAATTTATAAAAATAAATAAATAAATAAAATATATAAACAAACAAAAATCATAATAAGAATCAGAAAAGTTTTATTCGTGCGGTTGTAATGGTGAGCGTTAAAACATTTTTCTTTTTTCTCTAATTGTTTGTTTGGTTGTTTTTTTTTGTTGTTTTTTTGTTTTGTTTTTTTTTTTTTCATTCTCGTTCTAAATTTTGGAGTTTCCGTTTGATCGGATTCTTAGTTTGTTAATTTATTTTTGGTTATAATCAATCAACCTTTAACTCTGGAATTCGTTTTTCAATAGAGATTTGGATTCCAAATCCGTCTAGCTTCTTCCAAATCTCATTGTAAATGCATTTGTGGCGGGAAGGTTTAGAGGTTTTTGCTGAGGAGCTACGAAAGGATTTTGCTATTTTAGACTTTTTTTTTACGTTAATCGACGATATCCTTGCATCTAGCAGCATTGTTTGTAATTGTTGTTGATCGAGCTTCAGCAATTTGTAAATAGGTTTAATTGTTAATGGAATCGTCGGACTCCAGCATGTTCGACGTTCAGAAATTCTGGCTCTACCAGACATTTGCGGTATGATTTTCTTACTCTTCTTTCTCTTCCTGTTGCGAAGCTACACTGGCTTGTTTGAAATCGTATAGTTGTATTGATTTAATCCATATGTGTACATTTTTTTTGTGTATCGACGTTTTGGAATGCTGCATTGTATTTTTGAAGCACAAATTTCATCCTATCGAATTGCGTTGGTTGAAAAATGGATTCGGAAGTTTAATTACGAAGGTGTTTATAATGTGTTTGCAGGAGAAATACTTTTTCCCTCAAACCTCAATTTGTTCATGACGTTTTAGGATAAAGTTGTTCTAATTAGAGAGTGAGTTTGTATGCGATTCTATTGAACAATCATCGTTCAAACGAACCGTATGCCAATTGAATGAAACAAAAATGGAATTGGCTTCCATTGATGCTTAAATTGAGCATAGGAGTCATTTCCTTTCTGTATTCGTTGAATGAGTTTAAACTGGAGATCGTAAAGGACCAAATGCTTGTTTAAGAATATGCCATACCTTGCCTGAGAATAAATTTAGTCTCGGACTTTTATGTACTTTTTAGACGGCAACTTTTGGATGAAAGTAATGCTAGAATCAATGATTGGTGGTTTTTGTTATAGACTTATATGACAATAATGACATTAAATATGTGCAAGTTCATGTGAGACTCGGCATGACGAGATTCTTCATTCAATGCTAGAAAGTCCTATAAAGTTATTTTCTGTTCCTTTACGTTAAATGAACTCGAGTTTATAAGTTTTAGACCCAACAGCTTCTTCCCCTATAGTGCTCCTGCTATCTGTTACCAGTTTCTGGCTAATAAAATTCTAGTTAATTGAAAAATATAATTGCCTTCCATTTTTTCCATACAAGTATAGGGAATGATTTGAGAATATGCCATATATTAAGATTCGTGACTATCCACACTGGTATGATATTGTCTACTTTGAGCATGAGCTCTCATGAGTTTGCTTTGGACTTTTTCCGAAATGTCTCATACCAATAGAGATGCATTTCTTATTTATAAACCCATGATCATTCCCTAAATTAGCTAATGTGTGACTCTCTCCCAACAATCCTCAACTCGAATAAAGTATAGTATAGAGCTTCTCCTGAGGCCTATTGAACCCTTGACACAATCAACTCTCCATGTGGAATGTAATGTATTGTAATTGACAGCCGAATATCCTCTGTTGTTGCTGGTTTTTGTAAAATGGTTGAAAATTAAAATATTAACCCGAGTTCACAATGTGATTATAATACAGCGTTATTACATAGTGGGAAGAGGTAGGAAGAGAACAGTGTGGAGGTTGTTTTCGATTGACAGAATGGAGCCTTCTGAGCTTAACATTTTTGAAGATCATACAACCTATACCACGGAAGAGTGCTTCGATCTTCTAAAAAGAATACATCAGGGGAACAGGTCTATGGGTGGACTCAAGTTAATATCTATTGGCTATGGAATAGTCGGTAAGCTTTCAAGCCTATGTTCTTTTTTTTCTTTTTTTTTGCTATCATCTCAATGTTTTTATTGTTCGTCCTTCTTGGTTTAACTTAGGATTCATAAAGTTTAAAGAACCATACTACATGCTGATGATAACAGAGAGAAAGAAGATAGGGTCCATGCTCGGGGCAAAAGTATATAGCGTTTCTAAGAGCATGATGGTTATAATTCCAAATCCTGTTGTGCGCTCTAAACTGGCTTATTGCAGTACCGAGAAAAGGTGCACTTCCATGTTCTTTTTTGAAAGACTTCTATCAGTCTTCGAATCTGAATGACTGGATGGAAAGTGTTCACTCATTCCTTCAATTACTAACCATTTTTACATTTTCCCCCATACTAATTTATTTTGTTCCTTTCAAAGCAGATATCAAAAGCTTCTTAACTCGGTAGATCTCACCAAAGATTTCTTTTTCAGCTACTCATATAATGTTATGCGTAGCCTTCAAGACAATTTAAATAGAAATAAAACAGATCAAAGTGTTTATAAATCAATGTTCGTGTGGAATGAATATTTAACTAGAGGCATTCGAAAGCAGCTCAAGAACAATATCTGGACAGTTGCTTTAGTGTACGGCTTCTTCAAACAGGTATGCAACACCATTTTCTTTTCAACTTTTTTTTCTAAATAAATAGAAACCAATTTTTTAAAAACACGTTTCGAATAGAAACTTTTTTGTCATTATTTTTGCTAATAAAAATTCGTTTTCTATAACTTTTGATTACATGTTTGGAACATTGCAGATTAAACTTTCCGTATCTGGCAGGGATTTTGATTTGACTCTCATTGCCCGACGTTCACGTCATTACGCCGGCACTAGGTATGCATTTTGGAATTTTATATGGATCTAAAATAAATAAATAAGTTTGAAAATGCACTAGGTAAACTATAATCATACTCCTTTAAACACACTAATATCAATTAAGATGTATTCTTTATTTATAAACTATGATCATCCTCTCAATTAGTCGAGCAGACGTGGGACTCTCCACCAACCATCCTCTAACAAAACAAAAAAAAAATGTTTTCATAAAATTTAAAATTTGTATTATGATTATTCAAAAAAAATTTGTTCAGATTTTTAAGACGAGGGGTAAATGAGAATGGAAAAGTTGCAAATGATGTTGAGACAGAACAAGTTGTTAGCGAGGATAGAGCTGAAGGACGAACAGTGCAAATAAGCTCCATCGTGCAGAATCGAGGCTCCATTCCAGTTTTCTGGTCCCAGGAAACCTCGTTATTGAAAATATTCAATCCAGTTGTTATAAGTATGCGTTGCCTAAACCTTTTTTCTTTTAGTTGATTTCACTGTATTATTTTTCTTACACACTACCGATCTCTTTACCCTCAGTACCAAAGCAAGAAGATTACAAAGCCACAAAACTCCACTTCAAGAATCTTGGCGATAGATACGGAAACCCTATAATCGTCTTAGATTTAACAAAGGTAACTCGTTTTTCTTTTTGGTTTTACAATTTATTTTTAACCCATGTAATGTTACATTTCATAAATATTTCAAAATTATTTTTGTCTAAATGTTGTCTTTTAGACTTAATCTAATCGTTGTAATGTCCATTTTTGGTCGAGAATTATTACATATTTTTATTTTAAGTATACTTTGTAATACGCAGACGCGAGAAAAGAAGCCTAGAGAAACTCTACTGCATGCAGAATATGTAAATGCTTTAGGATGCATCAATGCGGAGCGTTTAGAGGAAAATCGTCTAAAATTTCTTCAGTGGGATTTGAAGCAACACTCAAGATGGTTATCTTTATTTTCCTCACACAAATATTTATTATTTCTAAACTTAAACAACAAAAGATCATTCACTTTCTGCAGCAAAGCTATCGTGGTATTGTCAAAGCTAAAAGAATTGACGAAGTTAGCAATGGAATTGAATGACACATTCCATTGTCAAGTGACTCGAAGCTCACCATTAGAGGGCTCGACTCGACCCTATCTCGAGTAAGTTTCAAGATATCTACTCGAACTAACTTGAATGTAGTTCGACCGGTAAAAACAGAACTTGTGGTGCAGGGATGTAAATATTAGCGAGAATGCAAATAATGGTAGATGTAATGTAAAAATAAAAAGGTTTCAAAAGGGAGTTCTGAGGACGAATTGCTTCGACTGCTTGGATCGAACAAACATCGCTCAATATGCTTACGGGCTTGCGGCTCTAGGATATCAGCTTCAAACTTTTGGGTATTTAGAATCCCCAGATATTGATCTGGATGACCCTCTGGCAAGGCACTTGATGGATATTTATGAGATTATGGGCGACAAACTTGCTCTCCAATATGGTGGTTCACCTGCCCACAATAAGGTAACATAATACTTTTAAGCCTTCAATCTTCAACTTTCATTTATGAATCAATCGGTGTTGTTTTGTTACAGTTGTTTTCTGAGAGAAGAGGACAATGGAAACCAACGATTGAGTACGTTGATATCATTAAAACTTTTCAAAGATTTGTAAACAATGTGTATATGGACGAACAGAAACAGAACGGCATTGATCTGTGAGTCAGTCTGGCCTCATTCATTTGTTACAAATATAGTAGAAGAAACTGATGTGGATCTTGTTTCAATCTGGTGGCAGGTTTTTGGGGAACCCTCCCCCTCAGAAACGCATGCTCGTGCTGGATCCTGTCAAGCATAGTAAATGGAGATCTACCATGAAAAGGTCGCTTTCAGACAGCAATATTTTCGTGGAGAACGACATTCTCGCAGCCAAACAACTTCTGCGCCAAGAGTCCATGGGACATAACAAATGTCTCGTAGAATTAATGCCAGAAATCCCAAATTATTGCAGATACACAAGCCCAGAATTTCCCGAGGTGGTTTCCGCTTCTGAATCCATGGATTCTGGTAACGAAGAAATAGATCAAGAAAGGTAATATTTTTTCATAATTTCTCTGCAATATATAACTCTATTGTTCGGTTAGAAACTACGACTCTCCACGCTAGTATGATATTGTCTACTTTGAGCATAAGTTTTCATAGCCTCGTAGAAATAGACTCTTTAATTAGTTGATCTGAGACTCCTTTCTTAATAATCTTCAACAATCCTCTTCTCGAACAAAGTACACCATAGAGCCTTAATTAAGGCTCGACTCCTTCTCTAGAGCCCTCGAACAAAGTGCATCCTATGTTTGACACTTGAGTCATTTTGTACTAAACCTTCAAGGCTCACAACTAATTTGTTCGACATTTGAGAATTCTATTGACATGGCTAAGTTAAGGGTATGATTCTGATACCATGTTATGAGCCCTGACTCTTTACAATGACATGATATTGTCCACCTTGAACATAAGCTCTCATGGCTATACTTTTGGTTTTGCCAAGAGGCTTTATACCAACGAAGAAGATGTATTCTTACTTATAAACTCATGATCAATCTCTTTCCCAACAATCTTGTCCAAACCCAGTAAAATTGTTGAGCTCTGTTTGGTTAATTGTTGGCAGAACAACCTCGAGGTTTCTAATGGCGGATTGGTATTCGGATTCAGTTTATTCATGCGAAGAGGAACTATACAACAAGTAAGTTACAGAGAATCAAAAGTAAATTGCATTTTATGTAGTAGGATTTTGAATGGTTATAATTTGGACAGAATTCTGAGCTTCTCAAGTGAGAATGGAGATGATAATTGTTTTTCGATGTTTGATTTTGGGAGATGGATTACACGGGGAGGCACGTTTTACCTTTGAGCTCTCTAACCACAACACTTTAACTTTAATTTTACCTTTACCCTTACCCTTACCCTTACCTTTCCCAGAGGGTGTAGTGTACATAATACAGTTGTAAACATCGGGGGGAAAGTTGCTAACCAAGTTACTACCCAGCTAGGACAGATCCAAATCTCGTTGCTAAATGTATAATCTATATGTATGTATATTTCTTATTATTTATTTTTAACCTATGTTAATATTTAGATGATTTAATTCATCTTCAAATCTTTATAATATGTATATAGAAAAAAAGAATATATTTAGACGGGTTAGATACTCATCTCTGTCCCCATCCCGGTCCCTGCAACTCACAACTCAAACAAAAATTGAAATTTTTTTATTAGACAATTTAAAATATTAGATGGAAAAAAACCCGAGTTGAGATTAATAATTTTTAATTTTATTGTACCAATTATTTAAATAAATTTTATCAAATTGAGGGACATTGTAGTTTTTTACCCGTTATAGTCAATATTTTTCAATTTTGTTGTGTATCAAGAAATACATTTCTAATAGTTTTTTATTATTATTATTATCTATTTCCATTAAATACATTTCTAAAAATTGTATGACAACTTTTGAGGGTGAATAGAATTAAAAAAAAATTACTATTTCAATCTTTTTAGATAATTGAAAGTCAAAATAAACACAATTATAAAAATATAATTCAATTCAAAATAATAAACAAGGAAGGAAAAACTTAGAAATTATCGTAATAATTTCAAAATTAAATAAGATATAGTTAGAAAAAATTATGCGAAGCAAAACGGCAACACTGCTCTATTTATGAGTTTAAAGAGCAAACTCAATCTTTTCTATAAAATCGGTACAAATATTATAATTTTAAAAATATACTACAACTAAATTTACAATTTAAAAACTCACAACAATATTTTAAGCCGAAACAAAAATTGGAAGCTCGAGCAACACTAAATACTTTTATGATTAAAATTGATACAAAAATTGTGTGAATGAGAAGATTACGATTAAGAACGGTAGAAAAATTGTGTGAAGCAGAAAATGTGATTAAATAAGAAGAGTGACAATGCTTAATTTAAAATTTTCTTTTATTTAATTTTTTTTAATTTTAAATAATAATGATATTAATGAATGGTCATCATTTTGAATTTCTTGCCTTTTTTATATTATAATAATAAAAATTATGATAACCATGGCCATTAAATTTAAATTTCTTTTGTTTTGTTTTCTTAAATTAATAATAATTAAAAATAGTAAGTTTAAATTTATTTATTTTAAATTTTTAAATATAATTGTTTTATTTTAAAAACAACTAAACCAACGTGGATTATAGTTTGATTGGTCCATGATTAATAATTTATAATTCATTTTCATCGGATTATAATTTCAAAAGAGGTTGAAATCGCTTTGTGAGTAAATAAATAATTTTTTTTAAATATTAAAAGTGACGTAATATTAAAATTATGTCCATTAAAAAATTATTTGAAATATATATAAGTTACGTAAACACGACTCTCTACAATGGTATAAAATTGTCCACTTTGACCCTAAGCTCTCATGGTTTTACGTTGCGGTTCTTTAAAATGTCTCATACCAATGGAGTGCATCCAACACCTCCCCTCGAAAAAAATATGCCTCCCCTTAATCGATGCTCGACTCCTTTTCTTTTGGAGTCTTAGTCATTTTTACTACGCCTTCGAGGAGCCTCGACTCATTTTTATTTTGGAGTCCTTCGTTCGACATTTGAGAATTCCATTGACATGACTAAATTTAGGGTATGACTCTGATACCAGGTTAGAAATCATATATCTCAACAACCATGACTCTTTGCTTCTCTTCATTGATAAAATTCATCAGCTTGGGGAGTTAAAGAGACGAGGAATCCATGGCAACTCAGGAAGGTTGAAGACCGCCAAACGATTGTCTGTAAAGCCCACGAATGGTCCCAACCGTGTTGACTGCAAAACCCAATCGAGAAAGCCGACGTAGGGCAATTAGCCCTGGCTTTGAAACGAACTACAACCCAAATGAAGTTTGTTAGGCCTGAACTAATTTAGAAAATGATCGTGAGCTTATAATAAAAAAAAAATATTATTTCCATTGGTGTGAGAGATTTTGAGGGAGCCGGAGAGAGTCCGGTTCATCTAACTAATTATAGCGACAGCGACGTGGCCACCTTCCTTTTCACCATCAGCGAATGGGCCGCCGTAGTTCCAGGCCCATTCTCTTTTAGTGTTTGGGTGCAATTATGGGCCGAACTTTAGGCCCAATAATCGATCAAAACGGGCCATTTCTCGGTCCAATATCTGATCCGAGACCTTTCAAACTCCCAAATTGTTTCACAGAACTCGTTAAAACTTAAAACCCTGTCCCCCGTCCTGCTGCGAAAAAACTTCACGAGCTCTGCAACAATGGCGGCTAATGCAGCCACCAGCAAAGCTTCAAACAATACGGATGACATAGACACTCTCAAAGCCGACATAGCTTCATTCGCTTCTTCGCTTGGCCTCGCATCTTCAGCACCATCTTCAGGGTTCAACGATGTCGATTTTCGGAAACAAGGTCCTCTAAAGGCAATCAAACACCAAAATAAGGCAAAACGAATTCCACAGGAAGGCCCTACCAAAAGCCAGAATCCTAAATCTCTCAATCCCAAAGCCAAGGAACAACCGAAGCGTAAGCCCCCTGTTCTCGCGCTCGACGATGGCAACGATAAGCCTCGAAGTTTTGATAAATTCAAGAACCTTCCGAAGCTTCCATTAGTGAAAGCTAGTGTACTGGGTGCGTGGTACGTTGATGCTGCGGAACTGGAAGGGAAAGTTATGGGAAATGAGAAGAAGATGGCATTGGAAAACTTGGAGGAGTGGAAGAAAGTGGTGGAGAAGAAGAGACAGCTTGGGGAGAGATTAATGGCGCAATATGCACAGGATTATGAGGCTTCCAGAGGCAAGAGTGGAGATATTAGAATGTTGGTCACCACACAAAGGTCGGGTACTGCTGCTGATAAGGTTTCGGCATTTTCAGTTATGGTGGGGGACAATCCAGTTGCCAATTTGAGGTCTCTTGATGCATTGTTAGGTATGTTTTAGGGTTTTTGTTGTGAAGAACGTTTTATTTGAGATTTTGGAATTTTCACTGTTTATGCTGCGGATGTTGGTTTTTCATGTTATTGTTCTTCATTGAGCCTGATGTATGTTATAATATTTTTACTTCTTTATGGCCTAATGGCTAAATTAGGATACTGGGAACTTTGTATTCTTTCTTTCTTGCATTATGGACATACATTCTCATTATAGAGGAGCATTTTGATTGCAGGCTTTGAACGTTTGGATATTTGTAGCTTGAAATTGACGAATTGTTGCTTTCTAAGCATCTTTTTGGGCTTTAGAAGTGATTAAAATTCTATTGTTTGTGGCCACCTACTTATCATTTAATATCCTACGAGCTATCTTGGTGATCAAATGTTGTAGGGTCTCAAGAAGTTGTGTCGTAAGAATGTTTAGTGGCAAATTTAGGTACAAAATTTTAGGCTCTCTTGGATTTTTAGACTAGAAAATGAAGATGAGTTTTGATTATTTGACCTGTTGTTGCATAATGAAACATGTTATTTTAGGTTTGTTTAGCATGGTCAGTTAAATTAATAGGGAGGATTTGATGGTTACTTTGGAGACTTGCATCACATTTTGTTATGAAACGGTGTTTTTGGTTTGGTTTTTGAAGGGATGGTCACGTCAAAAGTTGGGAAGCGCCATGCATTGACGGGTTTTGAAGCGTTGATGGAACTCTTTATCTCAAGGTGGCGTCTTTAATTGTGGTATCTGTTGTGCAGTAATGGTGTGTGAGTTTCATGGATTAGCTTATCATAAACTTACCTCTTCTCTCTTATCAGTTTGTTGCCTGATCGGAAACTGAAGAATTTACTACAACGGCCGTTAAATCATCTTCCTGATACAAAGGATGGAAACTCTCTATTGCTATTTTGGTATTGGGAGGAATGTCTGAAGCAAAGGTACTTTGCACTTCAATATATTTCTGAGCGGAATGCCTCGTTCTTGTTTGTTAAAATGTCAACTGATGAAATATTTTTACTTGTTTTGCTTAATATATTTGGTTCATTGTTTATTTCCAAAATAGATTTATTTCATCATACTAAACTGTCTTGTAGTAATTACACTACTTCTTAGCTCTTTCAATTGGAGCTTCTCTTTTCTTAATCTCTTTTGTTGGGGACTTTCTAATTTCTTGTCTGATGTTAAATGTACAAGGTATGAAAGATTTGTTATTGCACTTGAGGAAGCATCAAGAGATGACCTACCAGCACTAAAAAACAAGGCATTGAAGGTTGTTTTTCTGACTCTAACTCAGTTTCACACAATCTCTTCCCACCTTTTCTCTTCATTGATTTAGTCATATTCTAAGATTCTTGAGCATTTCAGTCTCGGAAACAATAATATGTCATCGATATTCAACTTAACTTTATGAATAGGTTATGGTAAGACCTACCTAAAGTGCTTACATTTCATTATTGTTCCAGACCATTTATGTGCTGCTTAAGAGTAAATCTGAACAAGAGCGCAGGTTACTGTCAGCACTAGTTAACAAAGTGAGTTGAACAGCACTTTATTTCTTTCTTATTTCGTATCTAATATTTATATATTTGTAAAATGATCATATTGCTAATATTCACATAATATTATCTTCCAGTTGGGTGATCCTGAAAATAAGACGGCTTCTAGTGCTGATTATCATTTATCAAATCTTTTGTCTGACCATCCAAACATGAAGGTATTATGTTAGACTTGGACATTCCTGGTATCTCATCACTCCGTTTTCCATCATCCAAGAAAATGATGCTTTATTTTAGGGTGGTTCTTTTACAAGTTTTTGAACCTGACAGATCTGCAAATATATCTGATATAGAACTTTTGTACAGTCTTTTTCACGTTTTACACAAAAAATGTTTTTGTATAGGCCGTGGTTATTGACGAGGTGGACACTTTCCTTTTTCGACCTCATTTGGGATTACGAGCAAAGTATCATGCTGTATGTATCTTTTACTGTGGTTTTCTATCCTGACTTTTTATATGAGATTGTGCAGCAAATTAGTTGACCTACTGTAAATATTTTTGTTATATATATGCAGGTAAATTTCTTGAGCCAAATGCGCCTCAGCCAGAAAGGAGATGGACCGCAAGTGGCCAAACGTCTGATAGATGTTTACTTTGCATTGTTCAAGGTATTTGCAGAATTAGTTTCTACTTCTGTTGTTTAGTATCAATCTTTGCATCGATTCTAAATATTTGGATAAATTGAAAGTTAGCAAACATGAAAAATTTCCGATTACTTTTAAAAGTCCTTGTTATCAATGGAATTGTCTAATGATATGATGCTTGACTCCTTATTGGACCATCAATGGCTAATTTGGTACGCATGACAGATAAATGGAAAAATAAGGTTGATTTATTTGTTGATCCAATCATATCATCTCAAATATCTAGTTCCATTATTTGGGACTCATCGTATGGTCATTTGAATAAAATGGTTTTTATGTAATCATTGCAGGTATTGGTTGCTTCTGAAGATCAAAAGAAGCAAAAAAGTGGCGAAGACAAGAAAAAAGCTTCAAGGTCTTCAAAAGACATACAAGCAAAAAATCCTTTAGAATCTCATGTCGAAATGGATTCTAGGATTTTGTCTGCTCTTCTAACTGTTAGTATTCTGTTTATTTTCTTCAAAAAGTACACATTTTCTATAACCAAATTCAATGTTTTTTTTTTCCTGATACTATTTTTGGGAATTCTCTCTCTGTTCTTGTTTTGAACTTCCTCACTGTGGGGATGTCTTATAGGGAGTAAATAGAGCGTTTCCCTTCGTCTTGAGCAAGGAAGCCGATGACATCATTGAGGTCCAATCGCCAATGCTTTTCCAGCTAGTAAGCTCGATGACATACTTCAATTTTATTTTAAGCTTTTCGAGGTACATTATCAAAGTGCTCTTTCAGTTAACACCTGCCTTTTCAGGTTCATTCAAAAAATTTCAATGTAGCAGTTCAAGGATTTATGCTTCTTGATAAAGTATCATCCAAGAATCAGATTGTCAGTGATCGCTTCTACCGTGCCTTGTACTCGAAATTATTACTTCCAGCTGCCATGAACTCTTCTAAGGCAAGCAATTCCTTTCTTTTTGAACTTTGGTACTTGCTGATTTTTACTTCGGAAATTTTAACAGCACTCCATCATTATCATAATTTTACATACCCAATCTTTTTCTTCGAGCATCAAAATTTGAAAAAGGTCTTCTTTGATTTATTTTCAGGCAGAAATGTTTATTGGACTTCTTCTGAGAGCAATGAAGAATGATGTGAACTTGAAGCGTGTAGCTGCTTATGCGAAGCGTATCTTGCAGGCAATTTTCACTCTCTTTTTATCTTTCTTCCAATATTGTTTACATTTTTGTTCGTGGGAGTTTAGATTTGTTGTGTAATTACTATATCCCAATCTATTATGATCAGGTTGCTCTTCAACAACCACCTCAATACGCATGTGGATGCCTATTTCTCCTTTCGGAAGCTCTTAAAGCTAGGCCTTCTTTATGGTAATGCTGTTTGTTTCCAAGCGTCGATGGATCGATTATTCTAAGTTTGAGTTTAATGAGTAATAATATTCGTCCATTTCAGTTAAATCTAATACAGTCTTGTTTTACAGGAATATGGTTCTCCAGAATGAGTCAGTTGATGATGAACTTGAACATTTTGAAGATGTAGTTGAAGAAGAAAATATAAAGGAAACAAGCACCGAACTAAAAGAACATAAAGACGATGTCGAGCTTGTTCGTGGCAGTGATGCTGCTTCCTCCGAAAGTGATTCTTCTGGCGAAGAGGATGAGTCACCAGTCTCTTATTCTGAAGACGAAATGTCAGATGATGACGGGGATTTGCTCATGAGAGATGATTCTAAAGACACTGCTGAACCTGCCATAAAAAAACCTGGTGAAAACAAGCCACAGTCTCACACACCTTGTAAGGGGCTGTCACTTCCTGGAGGATACAATCCACGGCACAGGGAGCCATCTTACTGGTAAACTTGCTTTCTCAACAGCCATCATTTTGAATGCTGAATCTAATAAATTTACAGTTTTCACTTCTAATTCTTTTGTTCATTTTTGCCAAGTGTCGACTTTCGCTCATTAATTCTTAATGAACCACCAGTAATGCAGATCATGCAAGCTGGTGGGAGCTTGTAGTTTTAGCTTCTCATGTGCACCCTTCCGTCGCTACCATGGCTCAAACGCTTCTTTCCGGTGCTAATATTGTCTACAATGGGAACCCACTGAACGACTTATCACTTACAGCTTTCTTGGACAAGTTCATGGAGAAGAAACCAAAAGCAAGCACATGGCATGGTGGTTCCCAAATAGAACCAGCCAAGAAGGTGCTCATTTGGCTTCGTTTTTATACAGTTTTTTGCTTCTGATGCTTTCATGTTCTTTTATTCTTGTCGAGTGACTTCACAAAATGAATCGGATTTCGGTAGATGACTCATGTTTTGTTTCCCTCAGTTGGACATGAACAACCATTTAATTGGACCTGAAATCTTGTCATTGGCTGAAGAAGATGTGCCACCAGAAGATCTTGTGTTCCACAAGTTCTATACGTTCAAAATGAACTCCTCAAAGAAACCGAAGAAGAAAAAGAAGAAAGGAGCAGATGAGGAGGCTGCAGAAGATTTGGTTGGTGAGGCTGACTACAATGATGATGCCGCCGAAGATCTGTCCGATGTTGACATGGTTGGTGGGGATGAGAGTGATAACGAAGAGATCGAGAACTTGTTGGACTCTGCCGATCCTTCTGGTGAAGCAGATGGTGACTATGACTATGATGACTTGGATCAAATTGCTGATGAAGATGATGAAGACTTGATTGGTAATATGAGTGACGAGGAGATGGATATTCACTCTGACATTGCAGGAGGAGAAGATGTAGGTTCTAGCAGTGATGAAATGCTAAGCGGTGATGACGAAGACAACGTAGGACAGGATTCTGACGACGAACCCAAAAAGAAGAAGAAAACAAAAGCATCCCCCTTTGCAAGCCTTGAGGATTACGAGCACTTAATTAACGAGGACAATACTCATAAAAAGAACTCTACTAAAACGAAGTCAAAGTCGTCAAAGTCAAAATCAAATTCGAAAGCAAGGAAGAGGAAGAGAGGCTCTCGCCAGTAGTAGGTAATTCCTATTCTTTCTTCAGCACCCACCCCCATACAAACACAAAATGATAGAAACCAGTAAAATTCTCTATATTCGATTTTAGCTCAAATCAACACGAGCCAACATGGCCATGTTGGTTGTTTGGCTCTTGATATCAGGTTTGCCAAGATATTCTCTATCAGAATTTTATTTGTTGTCTCCTATGATTCCTAAATCTCGATCGATTTTGTCTCAATTTCTCTGAAATTTTTGTTTTTTTCTTTCAAATTCATGAAACCCATATTACTGATTGATTGATCTCCAAGATTCCAAGCTGCAATCTCTGATTGATTGATCGATCGATCGATCTCCAAGGAGATAGTTTCTTGTTTTGATATGATGCTTAGTTCAATGATTGGATCGAAATGATCTTGTTCTGATATATGAATGATTAGTTCAATGATTGGATCGAAATGATCTTGTTCTGATATATGATGATTAGTTCAATGATTGGATCGAAATGATCCCAATCTATTGTATTGGGACCGAGCTGTAAAGTTCCGTGACCAAACAAACACAGAATAAGGATAGGACAGGCTTTAGTTGCTACAAAACAAATGAACCCAATAGAAAAACTCAAAAAAGAAACAAAGGAGGGGGCGGCATTGTTTGTGCTTGATGAAACATAGGTGGCAGAACCATCACTTTGTATATTGGATAACACCTTGTCACACATTACTCTTTACATTACATCCATTCAACTTCTCTGCTTTTTATTGTCTTCTTCATTTGGACCATTCAAGGAATGCCCCTTATATGATTAGCTATGGAGGTGAGTGAGGGCTTTCCAGGGTTGGATTGTTGTGCAAGCAACGTCGATGCTGAACCGAACTAACTTTGAATAATGAATATCGTTATCATTCTTTCGGTTTCGGCCAACCTGTGGGGTTAGGAATTCAAACTCGAGATGGTAATTAAAGTTGAACCCGGTTGATCTTGCATTGTAAAATTTGGGGCGGGTTGCCGATAATTGGGAGAAAGATCCATATTTACTGAAGTTGATGTGTTACCCAATTCTTTTGAATACTGGCTCGGTTTATCCCCACTAACCAATAAATTACGTTACGACCACTGAACAAACTTGGTTGACGAACATGGTTTATGTGCAGTTAGTGTAGCGGCTTGTTGAGCATTGACAAACTCACACCATCTATTTCAAATGGGATTTGTCTCGTGGACACACGAGCAACTCAACCCGTAGGATTTCCTTTTCCTCTTCCCATTCTGACTTTTGTAGGTTTTCTGATAATAGGGAGATCCGTGAGTCAAGACAGGACAAAGGATATGGATTTGAATGATGTTTGGTTGGAGAAATGAATAAATAAAAACATTAAAAATAAAAAAATAAAACACAAAAAAAGGCAATCAATTTTTTTTTCCAACATTCTTTTTAATTATTATTATTTTGCAGGATTCCTTTTTCTTAAATATTATATAATTCCTTTTTATTTTTAATTCCCTTTCAATTTTCAACGACAACGCGGATTAATAATTTAATTAATTTTTAAATTATATTTTTTGCTAAAAAAAAAAAGAACTTTGGTTGTGATTGATGAAGTTGGTGAGTGGAAATCTTGTACGTATTTTGATTATATTGTCGTAATTGTAATCATATATATATATATAATTATAATGGAATGTTTTTTAAATTAAATATTTTAAAATAAATTACAGACAATTTTCCTTTTATTTATTTAACAAAATGCGTGGGCCATGCACGTAAAGTCATTGTTTTATATAGCGAAGCTTCCTCTTCCCTTTCCCTCACACCCTTCTCTAAACCTCTCTCTCTCTCTACAATTTTATGAGCCATGGTCAAACCTGGAACTCTCACCAAGCTAAAGTCAGCCATGAAACGATGGCCCTCGATCGCCAAGCTTGGTCGGACCTCTAGCTCAGTATCGGTTGCCACGGTGAGCGACAGTGGTGCGGAGGGTGAAAACATCTCCAGCGAGCTTCACACGGTCTACGTCGGTAAGTCCCGACGACCCTATTTCGTTAGGCTTGATGTCATAGCACACCCTTTATTTCAAGAGTTGGTTGACAAGTCGTCACTGGACGAAGGTGGCGCGGTGGTGATCTCTTGTGAGGTTGTCATGTTCGAGCATTTGTTGTGGATGTTGGAGAATTCCGCAGCGCAATTGAGCTCGACGGAGGAACTCGTCGAGTTTTACACTTGCTGACGGTGTGCGGGAATGAAATCCATAATCCAAAGTCGAATAACTTAATTAAGGTGTAAAGATGTTGGTACCTAAATTTCGTTCAGAAGTTGATCGTCGAGTTTTTTTTTTTTTTTTTTTTTTTTTCCTAATTTTGTGATAATTAATCATTGTTAATTATAAAATATAATTCAAGATTTCTGCTTACATCATTCAATTTTAATTCTTAGATTATTATGTCGTCATTTTAATCGATTTTTTATGTTATAATTAAATAAATTAATTAATTAACCAGAAATTACCTTTCTAAATTTCCATATTTACAATATAGGTCATTATTAGTTTATATTTGCAGTCAACCACATAGAATTTTTGTTTCCTTAATAATAAAGTGATTTGCTTAAACATTTGGGGTCAAAGTAGAAAATTCTTTTTCACCAAAATTCTCGGTCAATCTAAGTTAGAGATTCTCTGGTCTATTTCTTATTCCTTTATAGCGTTCAGCCGATACGTGCTTCTTTCTCAAACCAGAACAACTCTAAACATTAGGGAAGACCACCTGAGCGAACCGACTGAAGGGACATGACTTATTCGAACCGAAGGATAGCGGCTTCAAACTCAGCCTATCACGAGTAGCCTCGCTGCTTGATCGATGGGGGAGGATCATCTCAAAGTATGGGGCAAAGGATCAAGCGCTTTGACTTTGTCTCCTAGAATCCACCACTGGTTGGGTTTGAGAGCCATGTGATGGGTGACTATCCAACACGGTTTGGAGAGCACTGGCCTATTAAAACAATTTTCATGGATAATTTTCCATTATTATTTATCTTTTAATGAGTTCTCGAACTTTTAATTTTGTGTTCAATAAGTGATTAAATAATCTTCGCTCATCGTTTTTGAAGTAGGTTTAGTCGTGTTGGCCTACCATAAAAGTTGGTTCGGTTTACCAGGTTGACAAACGTGGGTTCATGTACACAACCAAACACAAACACAATGATTTCAATGGCTATGCAAAAAAAATTAAGACTTCCAAATTCTTAATTAGTTCATTTTAATTATGTAACGGTTCGGGCCCACTGCTAGTACATATTGTCCTCTTCTCAACTTCACCTCAAGGTTTTAAAACGTAACTACTAGAGAAAGGTTTCCATACCCTTAGCACTCGTTCCTTTCTCCAATTGATGTAGAACCACCGCCAAATCCACCCCCCTTCAAGGCCCAACGTCCTTACTAGCACACCGCCTTATGTCTACCCCCTTCGGGAAAGAGCCTTTTCACTGGTACATCGTCTGACGCCTTGCTCTGATACAATTTATAACGGCCTTAGCCCACCGCTAGCAGATATTGTTCTCTTTAGACTTTTCTTTTCGGGTTTTCTCCCAAGGCCTTAACTTAGCTACCGAGTGCATATAGCTTACTCGTTAGGCGTTGACAGTTATTATGGTTTAATAAATTGTTTAGAAGCTGAAGGATGCATTATCCTCGATGAGCTCGATTACCCTTGTGAAAAATTAGATGGGTGGAAGGAACGAGGAAACTCTAGGACAAGATGGGTCCAAGAAAAAAATGATAGTGATCGACTCTACAAGGTCGTGAAAGAAGGTAGGATTAGGTCGAGACCCAATTCTTCATTTTGGCCTATTTAAGGACTAAATGCAATAAGGCCAAAACATCATTCTAATGGGCTTGATGGGTCATAGTTTTAACGTTACGAGTAAATTTGGACCAAGAAAACAAATCGAAACAGGTTCAATACGAGACAATTTTTGGGTCAACATAGAAATATCAAGTCTACCGCTAGCATATGTATATATGTATGTATATGTATATGTATGTGTGAAAAATGCCGGACACAATATGATGGCCATTATGAATAATTTTTCAATTCTCATATTTTTTTTTACCATTAAACTATAACAAATTTATTTTCTTATTAAAAATAAAGTGGTCTAATGTTATCTACGTCTGAAAAAAAATTCCTTTAAATCATTTCATAAATGACGTCTTGAACTTAAATTGTAATGACCTGTTTTTAAACGAATCACGGATTGCCACGTAGACTCGAGAATAAAAAAGTAGTTTCTAAATATTTAAATTTAGAGTATAAACCTTCTAGAAAATAATTATTCTTAAATTACTAAATAAATAAATTTTGGGGACTCATATAACATTAATAAAAAAATTAAAAAAAAAGTTAAATAAAAATGGATATTTTAAAATTGGGAGAATAAGTTTAAGAAAAAAAAAAGGAAAATTAAATTTAAGGAATTAAAAAAAAGTGGTGAGGAGACGATAAAGTAACTGACGGTGACTTTACTGAGAAAACTGAGGATTGATGTAAAAGAATAACAGAAAAGTAGAGGCACGTGAGTTTCCGGACATTAGCACGTGAATATGGTTGGAATTCACGTGGGCTTATGAAATCAGGCCATTAAATGGACCACTTTTGGTTCTGACCATAAGTTCTTTTGTTGGTGGGCCTTTTTTTTTTTTTTTTCTTTTTAATTTTTTCTCTTAAACAAATTTAATTATTTTCCAAACCTTTCATTCAATTAAAAATCCCACTCATTAAAATGGAAAATTTAAAATAATAATTATTTATATATAAAAATTAAAATTAAAATTAAAAATAATCTCCTTTTTCTCCTATATCTATAATTTTTTTTCCCGACAATTCCAAAAATTCGGATTCCATTTATCCTTTTCAGATATTTATTTTGTCCTGCTTTTGTTCTATCACCACAAACTCCGTTTTTTTTTAAAATAAAAATTAATTAATTAATTAAAAATCATTATTTCTTCTTTTTTAATACGCGTGTTAAATGATTTATTTTTGTCTAAATTCAATTTTCTTATTTTCAAATTAAATCGACATGAGCATTATTCAATGAACCTCCCAAAATTTGTGTTTTTTTTAAAAAATTAATTATTTTTGTTTAAAAAAAATGACTAAACCACGAGAATTGTGAAAAAAAAAAATAGAGTTAATTTTTTAAAATAAATAATATTTAATTTATAAAATTTAGAAATAGACACGTGGACGGATTCCCAAAAAGGTGCTTGGACGTGGCCCCTGGCTTCCTGGTTGGGAATTTCAACATTTAATTACAAAGTAAATACTAATTATTTATTAATTTATGGTTCATTTTTTAACCCATAAAGTTATATGGTTCCGTATCTTATCCGGTAAATAAGCAAGTGGGACCCACAACTGATTCTCAAGCCATAATAAATAAATAAATAATTAATTAATTAATAGAAGCTTCTGGTCTCTAGAGATCATAAGAAAATATCTCTCTCAAATTCAATCTCAGCCGTTCATCTCCAAGACACATTTTTCCATCGCCTTTATAATTAATTTCCCGAAAATATAATTTTTTTTTAAATTAAAAAACTATATAAGGGCCGTGGTTCTAGAGTGTTCTTGCATCGCCAAACCTTCTCCCAATCTCCACATTCGACATGTCGTTCTCGTTTATCAACATCGATGATCGTTCCGATTCGTCGTTTTACAAGCTAGAGTTTCTGTAAATCCTTGCTTATTTGCCTCAGTGTTTGAAGCAAAGCGAATGGCTGATAAGAACGAGAAAAACGACGATCTATACGGCGTTTTGGGGTTGAAGAAAGAATGCACCAAAGCGGAGCTTAAGAATGCGTATAAGAAACTGGCTATGGTAATTAAATTACGACTCTGTAATTTTTTATTTATCTTTTATTACTGTTTCTGTGAATTTTTTGTTCGATTTTGTGGTAGAAATGGCATCCGGATCGGTGTTCGGCTGCCGGAAATTCTAAGTTAGTCGAAGAAGCCAAGAACAAATTCCAAACGATTCAGCAAGCCTATTCTGGTAATTTCACTAAATGATTATTTGAAATCTTCTAAACGTTTGATTTTCCGTTTCACTGTGCTCCGGTGGGGTGTAGTTTTATCGGACGCGAATAAACGGATGTTGTACGACGTCGGAGTTTATGACGGCGATGATGACGAGGATGATATGGTATGCTTCTCCACATCTTAACTACGGTGCTCCCTCGGTTATATTTGAATTAAATTAAAATACTATTTGAATTTTGGTCAGGGAATTGGTGGGGTCTCCTCCAAATGTTAAGACTCTGTTTGGTTCACTTGGTTTGCAGGGTATGGGTGACTTCTTGACCGAAATGGTTTCCATGATGGACCAAACTAACCCCAATGTTGTAAGCCGGCCTGACCATCCTATGTTATGATCCTTCACTAAATTAGTCCATCGTTAATTTTCTGAACTGAAACTTATACCTATTTTTATTATTGTTATTACGACAGAAAAATGGGGAAGAAAGCTTCGAGAATTTGCAGGAATTGTTTCAAGAAATGTTAAACGATGACGTGGAGGGATTCCGGCCAAGCTCACATGCAAATTATGTGTCGTCTTCGTCGTCGTCATCCTCGTACTCCGAATGTTCGAGTTCGAGTGATAACCGAAATTTGTCTGGCATGAACAGCACCAACTCTTTTGAGGCTCACGTGCAAGGCTTCTCAATGGGGGTTAGATTATGATACTTTCAATATTTGGCTAAGAATTTAAATATTTTATTTATATAAAAAAAAATGATTGTGACAAAAAATAAATGAATACGATTTAGAGAGGAGGAGGCGACGGGAGGAAGAGCAGGAATTGGCGGAGGAAACGGTAGGACAATAAGGACAAAAGTGGAAAACAGAGATTTGTGGTGGGACGACTTGTCGGATATTCAACAGACGACAATGGGAGTGGGATTGGGATTGTCGTCCAGAATTCTCTGCCAATCTAATGGAAGCTGCCATTGTTACAACGTGGGCGGAGGAAATATATGAAGATAATTTACTAATAATATTTATTATTTAGTTTTTTAACTTTTTTATTTTTATTATTTTTTTATTTTCCCCAGTTAAATCTAAGTTACTTTTTGCTGGAGGGTAAATTCATACATGATCATGTTACCTATTTCTCACTTCTTAAGAGTAAAAACTATTTGTATTCAGCATACTTTGTACCGATTCATTCATGTACCTCTCCTTTTTTCGGGTGTCACATGCCCACAAGCCTCTGTATGGTTATGTTACCTACTTCTTGCTTCATAAAAGTGAAGATATCTTCGCTCTTAAAGGATATCTAGTACTAAATTATAATTTACCATATATATCATATTTGATATTTTATTTGTAATAATTTATTTGGTTATAAACAGAGAACTTTCACACTACATTTAGATGTGGGAGATTAAGCAAACATTCTCACTCACAGATCAACACGAACCCTTTCAGCGGTTTATCCTCCTCCTTAAAATCACTCTTATTCGAATGTGGTATCGGTTCATTTATATACCCCTCTCATACTCAAGTATCACAGTATTTGTAGTACTCGATAAGCTTAGAGAGAACAATATCTTTCTTTCCCTTGACAATTAGCGATAAGCAAATAAATAAAAAATTATTTTGAATTATGAACCTCAACATCTGCTCATGGTGTTTCACGATCGGTAAAATTTTGAATGAATTAGGTTAGTAATTCGAAAAACATGAATAGAGTTCACAACTCAACTCAACCCACGGTTATGTTTGGTTATCAATATTTTTTTTATATATAATTAATTTTTTTAAAAAACCTATTTTATTCCAAATACAGGTACACTAATAACTAAAACTTCATAAAATTCAAATATCAATTTTTTTTTATTTTTTTAATTATTTATAAATAGTTCAACACACTCAAATACGACATTTTGTCCATAATTAGAATTGGACAAATTCAAGGATAAACACAATTAAATAGTTAGATTAAATTTAGGAAGCACTTAATTATTAACTATAATATATATTTAGTAAGAAAAAAAAGCAAAAAATTCAAAAAGAAATTAGAAATTAAGATCTCCCTTTTGAATAAAGCACACCTATAAAAGCCCGACCCTGATCGACCTTCGTTCTTCTTCCAACCTTCCCTCCTTTTTTTTCCCCCAAATCTTCTTGTGGTGGACAGGATAGAACCCTAGAAAATCCTTCCTCCTTCGTTACGTTTTCGATTCTGGTTTTCTTCCTCTTCCGCATCTCATTCAGTAGCTGTTTCCATTTCTGCATTTTCCAGTTGTTTTCAGTTTGGATCCACAAAATTCTCAGAGAACATTCGATTTCGTATATTTGTTTGGTTTCGTGTTTTGATCTCTTGCTGCAGAGAAAATCATGAATACTTTTCTTCACAAGCTATGGGATGAAACGCTTGCAGGCCCTACGCCAGATACCGGCCTTGGAAAGCTTCGCAAGTATGATTCGCTTTCGGCCGCGGAATCGCCTCCGGTTAAGATTTCCAAAGATATTCCTGTAACTCGGAGCATCACCATTCTCAGGAGTAACTCGGATTTCAGGAGTAACTCGGATTATCGTAGTAGAAGGATGATTGATTTGCTCGCTGGAGAATCCTCTCCGCAGACTCCTCCTACTCGTGAGCTTTTCAGTTTTCGGATCGATTAGATCCATCGTTTAATTGGATATATTTGTATTCAGAGATTTTTATATATTGCACACGGAAACTACATGCGTAATATGTGTAATTTATTCGGACATTGGACCTGTTTGTAGTATGTGTAATTTTGTTTCTCCTCTTCCGTGCAGCTGGGACGCCAGAAGGTAATCCGAAGAGACTTGCATGGAGAAAATCGTCGGCTGTATCATTGGAACAAGACGGTTAGAAGTAATGAGTTACTTTTAGTTTTTTCATTCACCGATCTCTCGTTCACAGACAAACAATTTGCATATCTACTATTCACGGATTTGCATGCATCATTTCTTCATCTTGATCGAAGTAAGACTTAATAGGACAAGGTTTCAATCGATGCATTCCTCTTTGAACACATGCTTTTTGAATCATACAGTATGAAATATATTAGTTCATAATCTAATGAGAGGAAATTGTAATGTGAAAATCCTTGAGTTACTAAGTGAACGATCCTTCTGGTTCTCTGTAAGGAATACAAATAATAAAATCTGTTTCATTGAGATTCTGTAGTTTTCAAAAGGAATTGTAGAGTCAAGGTTGTTGATAGAGGCATCAAAAGTGCTCTATTTATTTGTGAATTCTAATGGAGACGACATATAAGATTAATGTTTAGCCTTTGCATATGATGCAGGATCTCGATTAACACAGTCTTATGACATCGATTATTGAAGGGGAAGCATCCAAATAATTTTATATAACTTATAAATGTATGTATCTGAGTGTATTTATTTATTTATATCTTTGTATATAATGGCAACTGATCCAGCTACAGATATTCAATCCACCCCTTGGCGTTAAATATTCTGCCCAGAAAGGGAGCACGGATTTCTTGGTTCTGTTTGTTCTTAATAATTTATAACAATACATTTGTGAATTATGTGTGTATAACATATAATATCATTGCATTTGGATTAAAACTCTTCTTTCTTTGGTTTTCATGTCACTTTGAATCAGTTTTGAACCACAAACAGCTCAGATGAATTACTGATGAACAAAACATAACAAACTCAAATGCAAAATTACTGGGATATGTTGCAGCTTGGTTTAACTTGCAGAGGATGTCTTGACTTTCTCAATCAGATCGGCAGCGTCTTGAACCGTCGAGATGCCCTCGGCTCCGCCTTCTCCAATGGACACTCCGAACTTCTCTTCCAAACCCATCATGATCTCAACCTGTAAGTATTCCTTTAATGTGAGTTATGAATTATAGTTTTTCTTAGCTTTTGATTGTTAGCTGTTGGTTTAAAATTTTGAGTTGACTCACGGTGTCGAGAGAATCAGCTCCCAATTCAGAAAATTTTGTTTGAGGGATCACTGCGCTTAGTTCCAGAGAGAGTTGCTTGGCGATTATTTCTTGAACAACTTGCATTGTCTCTGGTTGTGCCTGCCCATTTTTACACACCCATCTCAATTTTCACTACTTAAATTCAACCGTTTCTTTTAGCTGTCTTCCACTTGTTTTTTCTTGTTTAAAAATTTTCAAACAAATTTATCTTCCTTTTTTTGCTTATGAAATTGAATTATTTTTCTTCTATTATGTGTCCAATAATTATGGTAACAGTTAATACACAATTTTATATCTCATCAATAAGGAAGTTTTGGTTACTTTTTCGTGTGGTCTTTTTTTATTTTTTATAGAAAAAGCTTATTTGCTGATATCTTTTTTAATAATTATAAGATATATTTGAAATGCATTTCTGTACAACAACCTAGAAAGTGATAATTTTGAAAATAAAAGGTCTATTTTGTCGAGGATTGTTGGAAGAGGAGTTTTACATCGACTAATTAAGAGGTTGATCATGAGTTTATAAGTAAGAAATATTTCATTGGTACGAGGTCTTTTGGGAAACCAAAAGCAAAGGGACGAATTTTATGTTGAAAGTGGACAATATCATACTAATGTGGTGGTTTGTGCTTTCTAACATGGTATAAGAGTCGTGTCCATAATTTAAATATGTCAATAGAATTCTTAAATGTCAACAAAGAAGTTGTGAGCCTTTAAGGTATAGTCAAAAGGTGACTCAAGTGTCGAACAAAGGGTGTACTTTGTTCGAGAGTTCCGTAGGAGTCAAGCCTCGATTAAGGAGAGACTATTTGAAGGTTCCATAGGTCTCAGGGAGGCTCTATGGTGTATTTTGTTCGAGGGAGGATTGTTGACGATTACTGAGAGAGGAATCCCACACTGGCTAATTAAAGGGTTGAGGTATTTTGTGGAAACCAAAAGTAAAGCCACAAAGCTTATACCTAAAGTGGACAATATCACGTCATTGCTTAGGTTTAGAGTTGTAGTTCTTAACATATTTTGCATTGAATCTATTGTTTTAGAATTTTTTTTTGGAACGACTGGATATAATTTAGCATAGGAAAATAAAGTAAAGAGTGTAAGGAAGGTACAAGGGAGCAGGAAATGTTTGATTTGAAGTAGGTTGGAAGTTGGTATAGTCCTCCTCTCGCAGGCTTTGCCATTTGGATGCTGGGAAACACCCTCTGCTCACAAAACAAACTTACCTAAATGACCAATTTTGGAATGAAACTGAAAATTCCTTAAAAGAAAAACAACTTGTAATAACTTGACCAGAGAAGACTCACTCTGGCAAACAGACTATTGCGCAAATGCCAAGCAGTGCAGCTACTTGTCGATGTCGTCGAGGCAAGCGTCGCGAGAAGAGGAGACGAAGCAAGGGACGACATGTCGGTAATGAGATGAGATGAATGCAATGGAAGGTGAAAAAGAGAGGTATTTATAAAATAAGAAGGGTTCTTTCAAAGAATTGGATGATAACGAAGGCCTTGTTTGGCGGATGCTTCTATGATTCTCCTCTCTTCACAGCGGACCTCTCAATCCCTTTGCTTTAACATAAACACATTTACAAATTAAATATTCATTACCTCTTTATTCGTACAACTTAATTAACATAAAATATTAAATGTTTGAATTTTCTTGTAACGGCCTATATCCACTGCTAGCTATATTGTCTTCTTTGAGATTTTTCTTTTAGGCTTACCTTCAAGACTTTAAGCTTAAAAATGCGTCTGGTAGAAAGAAAAATGTTTCCTTAGTGTGTTTAGTTCTCCTTCCTTGAGATATCACACTTCTTTTCATATTAGTGTACTAAGAAAACGTGTTTATATTTAAAATTACACCTTCTATAGTTAATTAACTACAAGTACGATAATGTTAAAAGCTAAGTCAAGTCGGTTCTTGAATGTTTTTTTTTTTTTTTTTTACCATTTTTGTGAACTAAATATGAATTCTTAGGGAAAAACCAAGCTTATAAAACTAATTTATTTAGTATTTTAAATGTGGGTTTTAAAAAGTAGATAACGTTAAAAAAACATAAAATAAAAAAACAAGAAAACAAGATAGTTGGGAAACAAATAGCCAAAATAGAGACCAAATGGTTATTTAATTCAACAATCAAAATATAATAATTTAAACACACAAGTTCGTCTCCATAGTTGCCAATTTGTTCTATTTTAATTTCAACACTTTTAATAAAACTTCAAATAAATCTTACTTTTGCTTAAGAAAAAACTCAGTTCCTATTTAATTAAATTTCTCATTATTAATTGCCACTAATTTTGAGAGACTTTATGAATTATAGGATTAAATTTAAACATTTAAAAATATATAGATAAAACCAAAACAGGTTTTAGAATATAGTGTTTTAAAGAAAAAACAATTATAATATAAATATAAATAATAAGTTAAATTAATAAAAATACCTATGAAATTTTTACTTTATCTAAAAATACTCCTAAACTAATTTAAAAATACATTAATATCCATAAACTAATTTAAAAAGTTTAAAAATACATTTATAATTAGTGCTATATTTAAAAAATATCCATAAATTTTTAAAAATAACATCAATTTCTTTTACATTTATAAAACGTGGTATTTAGGTCAAATGTTAAATTTTTTAAATTTAAGGTATTTTTGAAATTTTTTGAAAAATTTAAAAGTATTAATGAAATTTTGAAAATTAATTTTTGTATTTTAATAAAATTAATGAAAATTATTTACGAAACTAGAAAGTTATATATATTTTTTAAAATAAAAAAGGACTTGGACATCTATTCCGGGGTCGTAATTGGTAAAGGTCAGCCGGTGGGAGGGTAAAATGGTAATAACAGGACATTATTGGAGTTTTTAGTAAAATATTAATCGTACCACATAAGAACAGCGATGGACTACCTACCCGAGGCTATGCCGGCAGCGTCATCACGGTCACTCCCGGTACAAATTACAACCAATCACCTCCAGCCACGTTATCCATTAATTCCTAAATTGCGCCACGTGTCCCCTCGCTCAATTACTCCCTCACCGACGCCGTCAGTTCCGCTCTCTCTCTCGGTTTTTTGCGTCAACCAAATTAAACGCCCCCCATTTTTTCTTACAGAAAACTATACCATTTTCTCCGGTCAACCCCGATCCCAATTCCCAAACCCTAACCCTAATCCCCTTTTCTCCCTCTCTCAAATCGCTCCTTCGCTTCCCAGATCGGCGGCATATGTTCGGTTCATGAATGTATCCGACCGATTCGCATGCACCGGTGAACCAATATCACAGCTGTATCAAAATCTAGTGGCCAGATCGGTGCGTAACATTTCCGGATCGGTGGTGACCTTTTGTTCGCGATTGGACCAGATTCCATGAAGGACGACGATGAGATTCAGTCGAGTGGATCTCCGGCTTCTCCGATCTCCAACGGCCGGATTACCGTGACGGTTGCGGCGGCGCCTCCTCCTCCTACGCCTCCTTCTCAGAATACCATAACGTTGGCTCTGCCGAATCAACAATCCAAAGGTAGTGGCGGCGGGAGCGGCGGAGGTGGACGAGAGGATTGTTGGAGCGAAGGCGCGACGTCGGTGCTGATTGATGCTTGGGGAGAGAGGTATTTGGAACTGAGTAGAGGGAATTTGAAGCAGAAGCACTGGAAAGAGGTGGCTGATATTGTGAGTAGTAGAGAGGATTATACGAAGATACCGAGGACTGATATTCAGTGCAAGAATCGGATTGATACCGTGAAGAAGAAGTATAAGACTGAGAAGGCTAAGATTAGTGCTGGAGGAGGGCCCAGTAAGTGGCCATTTTATGATAGATTGGATCAATTGATCGGTCCGGCTTCCAAGAATCCTGTTTCTAGCGCAGGTGTAGCCACCACTGTAAATCCGCCTCTACAGAACCAGAAAGTTCCTCTAGGGATTCCTGTAGTGAATCGACCGCTGATTCCATACCAGGCTCATCATAATCACAATCATCAACAGCAACAAAAGGGGCAAAAAGCTCAGAAGGTCCAATTCCACAAGCGGCCTCGAACGGATTCCGATTCCTCAGGCTCCGAGAGAGAAACATCCCCAACTTCGAGCGATAGTTACAGGCTAGGAAATTACCGGAGGAAGAGCGCTAGGGTTCAGAAGGAAGTGGTGAATCCAAATTTAGGGCAAATGGGGAAGACGGAAAAGGGAAGGAGCGGATCGAGAGAAAAGGGATGGCGAAATGCTGTGAGCAAATTAACTGAAGCAATACTGAAATTTGGGGAAGCGTATGAACAAGCAGAGAGCTCAAAGCTGCAGCAAGTGGTGGAAATGGAGAAGCAGAGGATGAAATTCGCCAAGGATCTGGAACTGCAAAGAATGCAATTCTTTATGAAAACTCAATTGGAGATCTCGCAGCTCAAACATGGGAGAAGAGTTGTGGCTGCTGGTAATCACCATTGTAGCAACAACAACAACAACAACAACCACAGTAACAGCGAAAGCAGCAACTAGATGAGATTTGCAGAATTAGGTAATACCTTTCTCATCTTTGGAAATGGTAATCCTGCCAGTTTACTTACTTATCTGTATCCAAATTTATCATTTTCTCTCCTAAATTAACTTCATCAAGATGTTCAAAGCCTTAGTGGTCAGTAGTCAGTCTGTTACCCATTAGAAGTCATCCTCATCGTCATCGTAATCACCTACTTTTAGTTTTCCTCATTGATTATATAATCAATCACACCTTCATGTTGCAAATAGTTTCTCAGTAAAATCCCTGTTAATTAGAACAAAATGATGAATCAAAGTAAATCCAGTTTGGAATCAATGACTGTTCCTTCCCTCTACTACTCCTTTTTGGTAATTAAATGATAAAGATGATGCCAATTTGGGGTCAGCCCAGATTCTGAATTTGCAGAGATGCACTTGTCATCAACTGATTCAAACAGAATATGATTAGGAGAAATCATGCCCTGACTTTGTATGACAAAAACAGTCGCTCTGATCATCTCATTTATTTAGATTAACCTGCAAATCAGTTAGCAGATGAGATTTGAAGTGAATAAACTATTCTTTTGGGATTTGTTTTGATGTAGAAAAGCATGCGATGATAAGAAAGATAGATTGGTTGTCTGGTTGTTGAATCTGATACTATGATCTTTTTTTTCCTTGTCAACAATATATATTAAGTTCGGATAAGATCAAATCAAATCCAAGTGGGATGATGTGAGAAAGCGCTATGCATTTTAGGTTTTATATTAAAGTGAACCAAAGTCATTTCATTTCTCTACACTCAATGCCTGCCTGCCTGCCTGCCTGCCTTTTTTTTTTTTTGTATCCCACCATGCGAAAGAACAAATTCAAATGCTCTAAATATTGGATAGATTTTCTGGCTCACAACTGTAGGATCTGTAACCCGAGACGTTGGAGAACGAAAAGGTTCGATTAAATTTTGGGTTCGTGGGAAGATTCCAATCTTCTTTTTATATTTGTGAGTTTTCTGACTGGTTTGTGTGTATCATCTTCTTTAGAACGGGGTATCGAACTAAGCGAAGCTCGATTGGCTATGGAGAGGTTAGAGCTGTGTGAATACACTCTTTGCTTGAAAGCAAACATTCAATTCTAGATAACTGTGTTTAAATTTTATAGCTGACATTTAGAAATGAAGGATGAACAGTTGGTTAAACCTTGGTCTAGAAGCTTAAATTCGTTCTCAGAATTGAAAATCAATTGTTTGTTATACCACATCTCGTACTTTCTTTGAAATGGCGGGTTAAAGAATTTGAATTTATCCCAAAAAAATTATTTAAAAAATATTTAGAAGGCAATTGGAATATGTATCAACCCAACCACAATTGCACAATTCAACTATTTACAAATATTTCTATGCATATAAAAGTGTATAAAATTTATTTAAATTAATAGTCAAGTTTTTTGTTTCGGATAAGTAGAGTTTTTTTTTAAATAATTAAAAAAAATAATCGGATAACTCAATCCAACCCGAGGTAAGTTGAATTGGGTTTTGAACTCTACTCTAAATATTTGGGTCATCAACTTGCCCGATTTTGGGTTAGACTAAAAAATTATTCTAGCCTAACCCAACCCACTCAAAGTCGCTACTAATGTCTCATGCTTTGCTAAAATGCGGAATATAACTTTTAAAAGAAAATCTCATCTCTAATATAAATGTCGAAAACATTTAAAACATTATTTTCTCTGGGAAACACAGTCATAGTCTTACGTGTTTAAATGTTTTCGACATTTATACTAAATAAAATTGTGTTTTAAATGCTTTTGACATTTATACTAGAGATGAGGTTTTCTTTTAAGAGTTATATTCCGCATTTTAGCAGAACATGAGACGTTAGTAGTGACTTAATCTATTTTTAAAATGATATGTTATTACATAATTGGTGTCAAAAGAGTTTTTTTTTTCCATCTCTAAGGTACTCATTAATAAAAAGCAAACTATTCTAAATAATTCAACTCAATAATGAAGGGAAACAAATAATTCAATTACATTATTTTTATTTTATTTTATATTATATATTGTCTCTTATTAATGAACTTGCTACAACAAATTACTACTACATTTCCTATCCTTCAGGTTCAAGGTTCGAATCCTATTGTTGTAAACTTTAATTCATCTCCACCGGCTCCACCGGTTGATAGTTGGACTTTATTTCAATTAATTAAAACATAAAAATAAATAAGTGATTCTTTTTTTTTTTAAGAATTAGACCCCTATTTTTGTCCTATAAAATATTTATTAATTAATAGGACTCTTTAGCCTATGAAATAATAATAATGATAATAAATAATAATAATGACAAATCTATTATGTAATTTTAAAAAACTTTAGTAACTATGAATTTTAAAATTTTAAATTAAACTTTGAATTAGAGAGGTCTTCAAAAAAAAAAAAAAATGATACACGAAATATCCTATCAAACCAACCTAATCAATACAGTTTGTGTTCGATTGGGTTCGAATAAATGAAAAATTTGTCCCTTCGGGTGATTCATAAGTTCTCCTAAAATTAGATTGAATCAAATCGAACCGAACCAATCTTAATTTATTGTTAATTTTACAACATACATTTATACGTAGGATATAACTATATAAACATATATTAATTAATTTTATGATTTATTATTATTATTATTTATTCTCCTCCAATTATTTAAAATATTTTTTTAATAATTTGAAAAGTAATTTTTTAATATATATATTGAAATTGATATAGAAATTTGATATAAAAAAAGATACTTAAATATGATATATAATTATTAAAAAAAAAAAAAGCGTTTTTTTTTTCTTTTTTTTTTTTCCTAAATGGACCACGTGGAGAGGTGGTGGCCCAATTCCCACGTGGTGAGAATGATGAGTCATCATATTAATTTGTGTAACGTGGCAGCGTATGAGTGGTTGAGAGATGAAGTTTCGTCAAATTATAAAAGGGAGACGTAGAACATGGCGAGAGCTAACATAGAAGCAACATAAATTTCATTTATTTATTAAATGTTTATTTTATTTTATATGTTCAAATTATAATTGTATGTCAAACAATAAATCCACGTAATATTAAATTTTCATATTATTTGTAACATTATAATAAATCAATATATTTTTAAAAAATAATATTTTTTTTCGATTTATGTCACGATCACATTTCATAACCAACACGAGTTCTTCCAACATACTTTGTACTCACTCAAGAAAATTCATACGAGATCATCGAACATATAGTTGTTTCAAGTAAGCCACTAGAAAAAAAAACGTGCACATTTTGAGTATAGGTAGGAACTTTCAATTTTTCAAGTCTTTCTAAGCCATAATATCCTTAGTATCGCTCTCATTCGAATGTGGTCTCAATTCATTCATGCATCATTAAATTGAGTTAGGTTGTAAACTCTGTACCGGTTGTTTGGGTCATTAGTCCAATCAACCCAAAATTTTAGGATGGTCAACCGCCTGACCCAATTCACATTGAAATTATTTAATTATGATCGGGATTAAATTGATACAAAAATAAATATTTATAATGTAGCATTCATTTGGGCTAAATTTTTTTTTTGTTACAAACCCGAAAGTTTTCATTAGTTGAGTTGGTGATTCAATCAATTCGAATAGAGTTCACAACCTAACATAACAATCTATTTTTCGGGTTGGATTATCGGTTGTACTTTTTTAATTATTTTAAAAAATCAAAATTATTCACGGTACATGTTATATTAATAACTAAAATCACATAAATTTTAAATATCAAACATTCATAAGTCACAATGTATCACTAACATCGGTTACAAACATCAAATAGGTAAGGTTCACGTTGGTCGGGTTAACCCAACAAAAAAAATGTCAATTTGTCAACCGACTTGAAATTTTGGTTTTTAAAAAATTTAACCCAATCCAAACCGAAAACAAAATTTTAACATTTTGGTATATTTTATTTATAAAATTTTAAAATTATTTAATAAATCTTTACATTTTTTACTTTATATAATGAACATTTCTATAAAATTTATTTATTTGATGCAATATAAAAATTATAAAATGAAATTACTAAATTACTAAATCAATTTAAATTATCAATTACACAAAATTAAAAGTTTAAGAGACAAAATCGATAACGGATTAAACTTGTAATTTAGTCTAGAAAACAGAGCCGTAAATAGAAGAGAACTTGACAAATATCCCAAAAGATCGAGTGAAGGGTCAACGGATTCAAACAAGTAGACTTCTAAGATGAGCGCTTCAATTATTTCAACCTCCATTAGGTGTGATAGACAACTATAAACGTGGAAAAAAAATTTATAGTGTTTGAAAAATAATGTGTTTATAATGTTTTTTTTGATTTTATATTTGAATTTAAGAAAAAAATTATCATGACTTAAATTCCGTTCTTTTAAAATTAGTTTTGACCGTAATTAGAACGATCCAGTCAAGTAAGTATCTAAAAATAGAGATGTAGATGTCTATTTTACTAGTGGGATGGGACCATGTAGAGACTCACCTCAAATGAGGAGAGGATTTCTCGTTTAGACTGAGAAATATTTTTTATCCGTTGATAAATGGGGACGGGGACAGATTTATATTCTCTGTTCCTGTCCTACTTAATATAAATATGTTTTAAACGCCGGTTAATATTAATATTAAGATATATATATATATATTTTTTACTATATTAAAGAAATGAGGTTATGAAATATATCCATTTATTATGATTTTTTCTACCATTTTTTAAAATAAATAATATATTAAAAATAACTATATATATTTTAAAAGAAATAATAAATGAGAATCTGTGCAAAAATAAATGGGAAACTTCGCGGTGACGAGAAATGAAATAGGTGGAAGAGATGGGGATGGGGAAGGCTCGTTGTCCCTGTCCTACCAACATCTCTATTTAAAAGTCATTTGACCTTACACTACTACTAAGCTTACCGAGCTGATAGGGTATGATGTGGAGGACAAATACCAACAGTAGTCTATCGACTCAATACCATGTAAGACACATATGGAAATCTCGAGACAATTGTAGCACGATGAATAATTTTAAAACCGTAACACCACATTAGAATGAGTACTTTCTTTCCCGTCAATCAAACCCCTCGACCCGACATCTTAACTAAAGAACTCGTGTACACCTCCGATCAAATTCTCACATAAAAACACACAAAGTACCTAGACTTGAGAGGCAATTTTTGAGGTGAAAAAAGGGTGGGGGGTTAAAAAGGGAATAGAGGCAAAATAATAGAAAAAATGAGCACTTTTTATCTTTTCATAACGAGTGGCACCCAAGGGATGAAGTGGAGTAAGGACAAAACAAGATCTGTGGAAGCCTTTTGCAAGGGGTAGTATTGTACATTCACATTCCTCTGGGCCACCACAATATTATATTATTTAATATTTCCTTCTCATATCTCACTCCGCGTGGAATTTTGTATTAAAAGTTAAAAATATGTTCTTATCACTTTTTTTTATTGCTCTATTTTTATTATTTATTTTTTATAAAGACAATATATTAGTTTTTAAAAAAATATTAACCCAAATATTTTATTTTCTAAAAATTCAATTTAATTCAATATATGTAGTTTAATTTAAAAATTAATAAAATTTTAATTAATTTTTAATCTTTGGAATGGTGTTGGTATAAATAATTGATCTAAAATTGGAATACAACAAAAAGCATCTATTCATTCAATTAATATTCTTTATACCAAACAAAAAATATATATTAATTGAATATCTATAAATGTGAAAGAAAATTAGTCCCTTTTTAATTAATTAATTATTTTTATTGCTAATTTACAATTAATATAGAGAAAAATAAATAAATAAATTAAAGAGAGAGAGAAAGAGCGTGATCTCAGATGTAAATTGTTCCCTCCCTTAACTTTCAAATGTATAAAACCGTTAAAAATTAGAATACCAGATTAATCGTCTCAATTACCGAAATACCCTCTCAATTCGTACAGTGGCAAGTCCTCCTACTGCACAATTACATATCTACCCTCAAAATATTCTAATATTGTATTATAGTTTTAATTTTTTTTTTTTTTTTTTTTTTGTAGTTTGAATTTTTTAAAAATAAAAAATTCGATTGGGTTTGCGAGTTGACTTCTTTTAGCTAGGTCAACTTGACTATTTCGTTCTAAAATAGGGTTGCAATCTAACTTAATATTGCTTATAAAAGACTGAATATTTAACGTTTGTAACTGATGTTATGAATGAATGTAATATTGATTATCGTTTTAAAGGTTTATGGTTCGACGAATGAACACAAGGAAATATGTTTAAATTTTAGTAATCAATTTGAGTAGGATCGGATAGATCATATATTACCGTGGAGAGAAAAAAAGAAAAAAAAATTAAATGAAATAAATGGGGGAGGACAAAATGGTAATTTAGGGGGGTAGGAAGAGTGAAGAGTCAGCCGGGTTTCAGTAATGAAAGAAAAAAGAAAGGTATTTTGTTTGTGTTCGGAGTTTTAAAGTTTGTTGATTTCCAAATTTACGAACAAAAAGGCATTGTCCGAAGCACAGTCCTCTCTCCAGTTCACATCTCTTCCTCTCTCTACTGTATATCCTGAGAGTTTAGAGAGAGAAGAGAAAGAGAAGTAAGAGAGATGGCGACATACATTCTTGCACAGAGCCACCATTAAAGCAAGCACGAACCATCTTCCCATTGTTAGGGTTTTCTTAAAACCCGGATATTGTTTTCCAAACTCTTTTACAATTTTTTTTTTTTGTTTTCACAGAGGAAAGCAAAGAGTATCTCACATAATATCAGCAAGTGAAATGTGGCTAATCATCTTGGCTTTGGCTTGAATCGGAGGATCCGATTGCATTTTTTGAGATCTTGAATGTGGACTTTGCAGGTATGCTTCTGAAATAGACGATCGGTCGCGCATTTCGGCATACGGTTTGTTTACTTATTTATATTTTTTGAACATCGTTTAGTTTCTTTTGGTTTTGTGCATTTGGTTTTCTTTGGCTGCGTTCATGCAAAATCCAGATTGTTTGTTGTGTTTTTTTTTCCCCTTGGGGGGGGGGGGGGGGGGGGGG
>NW_019272036.1:2971052-3217445 GCF_002738345.1 Cucurbita maxima
GGGGGGGGGGGGGGGGGGGGGGTTGGTATTTGAATTTGGGTTCGTGGGATTGAATGCCGTGTGGGTTTGCTTCGGTTTGGCCATTTGATTTTGTTTAATTCTTGAATCAGATCTAAGCTTATCTGCCTTCTTTTCTTGAAGCTTGGGTTTCTATTTTGGGGTGGGGGGAGGAGGACGCGAGTGAATTTATTAGTATTTGGTTTTTCTGAAGGGCTTTTGGAGTGATCTGTGATGGATGTTGAGTGGACATTTAGGACCTAAGCTTGGAGATTTCTTCTGCTGGGGTTCTTCTATGGAATGATATCTTCTTGGATAATCTTACTTTTACTCATTATGTTGCCTACTGGAATCCGGATTCTATTATTAACGTCCGGATTTTATTGTCCTCTCTTACTATGGAACTGTTGCAACCTCTTCGACAGTTTGAATTATGTTTTTTTGGAATTTTTATGTAAGTTTAATCTAGTTGAAATGACGAACTTATGATTTAAATGCTTTCTGACGGGTTCTTTCGTTTGTTCTCTCTCAACCTGCATTATAGCAGGGATGTTTCTTGCCGTATTTCTTCAAAATTCTACAGGCCTGCCAAACATTGTCAACAACTAGAATATTTTTTGCCCGGAAGTAAGTTAACTTTGATGAAGTGCTTTGTGGGGAAAAAATAAAGTGAAACTTGAAGTTTCCGTTAAGTGAAAGGGAAATGAAACCTGAGACGCCTCTGGATTTTGCCATATTTCAACTTTCACCTAGGCGTTCACGGTGTGGATAATATTCCTTGGTTGTTTAGATTTAATACCACAATCTTCTATTTACTAATTTTATTGTTCTCTCCCCCCATTGGGCAGCTGTGAATTGTTTGTTTCTAGTCATGGAAACTCTGAGAAACTAGCATCAGGCTCTGTGAAACCATTTGTAACTCAATTAAAGGCTGCAGAAGAGCAGTTTGCTCATGCAGTCCAGACAATTAAGCTTGAAGTTGAGAGGGGTGGAAATGCTGATGCATGGTTCACGAAAGGGACCCTTGAAAGGTTAAAAATTTCCCTACTTGATTTCGACGATTCAGCATTTTTTAAGCCAGCTGGCCAGGTTCTCTTGGATCTTCTTGTTGATGTGCTTGAAATATTTCCAGGTTTGTGCGTTTTGTTAGCACACCTGAGATATTGGAGATGGTCAATACATTTGATGCAGAGATGTCACAATTGGAAGCAGCTAGAAGAATATATTCTCAGGTACTGCCATTAGTCAGCGCTATTTAGAATGAACACAATTCTTTCTTTGTTTTGCTAAATCAACAATTCTCTTGCATTAGGGTGAAGGAGATCAGCATTCTGGTGCATCAGGTATGCTTAAATTCCGTTTATTTGCCTAGAATTTTGTTGTAGTCAGATTTTTGTTTGTCTGCAAGAACAACCAGTGCATTTGGATCTTGTAAAATTTAGTTTTTTTGTATGCAAGTTCATTAGGTTGACAGTTCTTTGAAACTTCTAAAGTTATTTGATTTGTTATTTAGAGATAGTTGAACTCCTACCTGACTTGTTAAACATGTAAGTAGAAATGTAAACAGGTCAGCAGAATTTGTGAATGAGTGAGAGAGAGATGATCTAGTCTTCATGTTGTTTAAGAAAAAACTCTTAGTGTTATAACAATGTTCAGCTGCCACTTCTTCCTGAACTAGGACAATAGGTTTATCTGAGAAAATTTTCAATAAATACTTGTGAGTTGTCTCATATGAAAGCAGTTATTCGTCCCTGTACTTTTATTTTGAAGATTAAATTATGATGCTATTACCATGTTTATTTATTTATTTTTATAATTTACCCTAGGTGGGGATGGAACAAGTACAGGCTCAACAGATGAAACCAAGTAATCTCTTTTCTTCTCAATTTTTTTTTTTTGTTTTTTTGTTTTTTTTTTTTTTTTTGTTTTTAAATCCTAACTTTCTTCCTCAATTTGTCCGGTTGTTGGTAAAAACTGTAATTAGTGCTAATAGAGATATGTTTATAGTCATAAAAATCTCCTCTCTCAAGATATCTTTTGTACGTATACTTGGGTTTAGTATGTTTTGATCGGGATGTCAAAAACTTAGTATTTGATGATATTGTGACTTCTAGGTGGGGAGATATTACAGGTATTGAATTGGTAAATGGTCAGAATGCTTGTGTTACTTTGATAGTAAGGTTGGGGTAGCCAATATATTAATCAGGTTGATGTTATAATCTTTTTATTGTTATTTACAGGGCATTAATTATAACTAGTTTCAAATGACTGATAGTTCAAGTTTTCTGAATTATGTGTGTGTGGGTAGGTATCTCATTTTTATTGTAATTCATCAAAACTTTCAGGAAGGAGCTTTTGAAAGCTATCGATGTACGCCTTCTTGCAGTTAAGCAGGACTTAGTCACAGCTTCTGCTCGTGCATCAGCTGCTGGTTTTAATCCTAATACAGTGTCTGACCTTAAACTCTTTGCTGATCAATTTGGTGCCCATCGCCTAACGTAAGTACTCTTGAAAAGTCTTCTATTTGACTCGTGTGTTTTAGTACCTATTAATATCACATATCTAGATCTTGATCTTTCTGCCTCTGGATAGTGTACATGGATGAGATAGAGTCTGAACCACATATTTGGCAGTAATCTAGGTTTGTGTTTCAACTTCTGAGGAAGAGGATAAGAAAAGGATTTTCTCTTCCATGCTGGAGTGTCAAACATGGGAAACGTGCAGAGGAAAATGATGAACTCTAGTCTTTGGAATGGCACTTCGGTGGATTGTCCTTCCACCATACATATATCTTAGCAAGAGACTGTGATTTCCTTGCCATATCAGGAATTTGTGTTTTACTTGTTCCTTTCTAGAATTTGGTTATAGGAGGTTGGATAACTCATATAGTGAGAGTGCCATTCTCTTTCCATTTCAAGAACTTGTGTTATGGTTGGTTTCACTCTATAATCTAGGGAAAACCCTGAGGGTCAAAAAAAGGGATAATGACATAAGGTCCTACTTGCAGAAATACAAAAGAGTCATTTGAAGTTTCGGCACCCTAAAACTCATCACTCAATTTGTGAAAATTCTGCTATTTTTCTCTAGATATAGACTCCAAAGAGCAACGAAAAAATAATTTTCCACAAAGTTTTCCTCTTCCACGAAGTAGGGGATGCAAGAGAATCTCTGCCATCATAACCGGTTGACTTTATTAGCAAATAGGAATTCACAACATGCCAAAAGACCACAAATTATGGAACCAGAGATTCCCAAGTTATATCTCCGAGGAAACATGATTCAAATCCTCTGGTATCTGTTTGAAAGGGACTCACCAACAGCGGTGTAGTATCAAAGAAGACCTTTTTGTTAATCTTACAAAAAAGCAAGAGCTAACATAGACATTCTAGTCTTACTAAAAAAAAATTGACTTTCTAGATGTTTATCTATCAGACCTTGGGAGCAGGGGGTAAGGGGAAGGCAATGGGATCTGACCATCATTCAATTTGGGGATGGACTCACTCTCACAACTTGTATATAGCTGGAAGAGAAGCCAAATCATTGAACCCTCCTTTTGGTGGTGCTTCTAATGGAAAAAATGAGGAGAAGAGAACCCCCAATAAAAGTACAGTGGATAATTAGCAAAGACCACTGAAGAGACGAGGAAAAAGGGAACAGGAGGCATTGTCAATCATATGATCCTCCAGGAACTGAATAAAAATCTGATCCTCACTAGCGAGGTTATCAGAATACTATTATAGTATCTCATCCATTAGGAGGGTAAATACTATGTGTGCTTACCTACAAAATGTTAAGTTCTACAGGAAACTCCTCATCCATTTTGAAAAGGGCGCTTCTATTTTTTGAAGTTGAATTCTATATCTCCAATACATCTGCCCCTCCCACCAAATATCGAATGTGAGCCAGTGACCTCTCCCATCCCTTTTTTTCATAAAAAGTCCCTCATCTGTATCTCCAACCCAGTAGAAACAAAACTTGGGATTTTAAAAATGGGTAGAAAGTATGGAAGAATGCCACTTCAAATTGGCTGAATCAAGGCGAATCTACCCACTGGGCAACTTTAAAAGAGAGAAGTGGGTTCTTGTTTTCGTATGTGTTTTACCTTCATAGCAATGAGATGCTATATCGAAAGGAGATCTATGATCATATGACTCAGCGGGAGACCTGAAAAAAAGAAATAAAAGGTAATTTAACCACCTGCAATTTGGGACCTAAGCTTCTACCAAGTTTAGAAGATTTACATTTCATTCTGCTACTGTATGCTTGTCCCTGATTATTTTGAGTCCCGAGCTCCAAGAGGGGATTCGGAACGAACTCGAATTACAGTCCAACTAATTTCTTCCACAAAGAAAAATGAAAAAAAAAAAAGTTTCATCCATGAAAAGGTAGGTTATCTGAACCTTATGTCTCCCATTATGGTTGGCTTCGATTAGTGGGATCAATTTAGCTTATTGCTTATTGTTATTAAAGCAGCATCAAACTAGTTGAGCATTTCTCACCCTGCATAATGTACTGGCGAGCACCTTCACCATGGTGTTTGCCTATGCCACCATTGTTGTTGTGTGTCGCCACCGTGGAAGATTAATGTGGCTAGTGGCTGGTGAAGAGAGGCAATATCTGGCATTTAGATCCAATATTTTTTTCCCCCTTTTTTCTTGGAAAATTTTCTACAAAATGGGGTAAGAAGGAGAAGCAAACCAAGAAGCAGCCTTTGATTTTGCACTCTATCAAAGAAAGAAAACTCTATTCTGAGTTTGTAGTGACTAAAATTCAGATTTTGAAGATTCTATTCTGATGTTTGTAGTGACTAAAATTAAGGTTTTCTTTTTCTTCCTTCTCAATCCTTCCCTTGTATTGATGGTTTCTCTCTCTGTTATTTATTTATTTATATATTATTTTTTAATTTTTTAATTTCTACTTATAAAAAAATCCAAGCATTTTTATGGTCACCAAAGTATAATTTTTATTCCAACTTATCATTTAAATATTAAAAGAACGGAATGGGAAAGCTTCTTCACTTTTGACATTTCATTCATTGCTCTTATTAATGTCTAAATGTTTGCTAAAAACTATTGAATGTGAATGGGGTATATTGTTGTCTCTTTTATAGATTAAATAACCATTTTAATGTTCAATCATCACAGGATTACCTTGGCTTTTCTAAAATCATCATCGTGTACTATTGTATTTGCACACTCATTTGATTAACTCACACCCCTCTTGTCCTAAGTTGCTGATTAGGGCGCATTCCTTGCCCTCGAGAAAGAGGTTAGAGGTTCAAATTCCCTCTGCCGACAAGATTAAAAAAATAAAAAAGTCAATTTAGTGATTTGTCATTTTTGTCCCCTCTTAAAACAGCCACATTAGTTAGTTTCTGATTATTTGTGGGATTGTGGCACAAAAAGCCAGAACTTGTCCATGTTAGTTACCAAGCTCTGATTGGGATGGAAATTATATTCTTCCTTTGGAAAACATAGATTGGAAGCAGTGAATAATCGAGAAACAGTTACAAAAAGATGAAAGTAATATTCCCAGTTATAGCAGGTATATTAGTGACGACATTTATTAGGTCATTTCCAAGACATTGCATGATGTGCGTTCTCCACTTCTAATCTCGGTTTTACTCAAATAACTGTTTCACTGTGGTTTAATGTAGCATTTCAATTTTTTTGCAGCGAAGCGTGCTCTAGTTTCATCTCTCTTTGTCGGAGTAGGGCAGAACATATCAACACATGGGCCCCCGGAGTCGATGACAGAGCTGTCAGATCATCATGCGAGTCAGACATGTCCATCGATGACCCCACTGAAGACTATGTTGGAACCCACATCAATCCACAATACCAAAAACATAATAAGCACAATCCACAATCTGGTACAGCTTCACGAATTGAAGAACAGCATTCCCACGTGGACGAATCAAGGCATACCGAGTGTCAACCAGCCAAATCTTCTGCCACCTTCCCAAGTCGATGCAACATAAACTCGAAATGCGACACGGGGGTTGAGACATTACCTGAAAACTTGGAGAAAGAGAAGAATGAAGAAGAGACTCCGGCAAAATCATCAACTCCTGTGGGTCCCCTGGCCAGACGGCTTAGCGTCCAAGATCGCATTAACCTTTTTGAGAACAAACAGAAGGAAAATACTGGTGGCAGTGGAGGGGGCAAGCCCGTTTCTGGGAAACCTCTGGAATTGAGAAGGCTCTCGTCGGACGTGTCATCAGCACCTTCGGTGGTGGAGAAGTCTGTTTTGAGGAGATGGAGTGGTATCAGTGATATGAGCATTGATTTCAGTAATGAAAAAAAGGACACAGAGAGCCCATTATGTACGCCTTCCTCATCTTCAATTTCTGATACTAAGTCTAATATATTTTCTGGTGCAACAGAAATTCAAAGTGAGAAGAGCTTGCCTGATTTGGATAGTAGGACTAGGCTCGAAAGAAGGGGAAGTTTTGTTAGACCTGTTGATGATGAGCCCACACAGCAAGCTGAGGAACAATTTACAGTTGAGGGTTATACAGGTAAAGAGGCTGGCGCATCGAAGGTATCGATTGGTTGGAAGGACCAATCATCTTCTCTGGCCCCAATCAGGTCATTCTCTGGTGGAGCTGAACCAGTTGGATTGAATGAACGAGGGGATTCTCAGGGAAATGTAAAGAATTTATCGAGCAGCGATGATAAAAGTAAGGGCTTTAAAGGTGGATTCGGTTCTGAGACACAGGTGAGAAGTTCTTCAGATCAAGCTGAGATTGATGGAGTCAAGAATCAGGTTGCGTCCCAAGTTAATGCTTTTGTTAAGAAGGCAGGGGATGATGCAGCTGATGGTAGGTTAGGGAATAAGATGGAGGATTCCGGGCCAAGAGATTATTCAGGATATCTGTTACGTCCTAGTGGTTCTCAAAGTCATTCTCGTTCTTTTTCTAACCAATCTGAATGTGGTGGAATAAAACTGGAATCCTCATCTACTCAGTCCATGGAAGTTGATGGTGGCCAAGTTCCTCAACAACGGAGATCTCTTAAAGCTGAACCAGAGGCAGTGGCTAGCAAGAATATTGCATCATCAAATATGCATAATCTTAAAGTTGATGATTTTGGAGCTCAGAAAATGAAATTGCCAAAACCTGATTCGGCTGGCTCTAAACAAGTGGATAAGTCACAAGTTGGCAGAGAAGAAAGCAGTTTTCTTCATGAAAGAAGTAAATTGGACATGATTGGGAAAAATGTTACAGATAGCCAGGAAAAAACTCCCACATTCTCAAGCATACCAGGAGAGCGAGTTCAAAAAGTGAGGCAGACTAAGGGAAATCAGGAGCTCAATGATGAACTAAAAATGAAGGCAAATGAACTAGAAAAGCTTTTTGCAGAGCACAAGCTCCGTGTTCCAGGGGACTCCAGCTCTGCCAGGAGAAACAGTACTGCTGATGTGCAGCTAGAAGAGGCAATTAGTTCGCAGCACAGATCATCTTCAGTTATGGACACTGCTCCTGCAGAAGTGGTGGAAAGATCTGCGGTAGAATCAACGAGGAGTTCCAATAAATTGGAAAATATTTACACAACTCCAGCAAAAATGATCAATAACCATGACTTCAGTGATGATTCTAGAGGCAAATTTTATAACAAGTATATGCAGAAAAGAGATGCTAAGCTGAGGGAAGAATGGACTTCCAAAAGAGCAGAGAAGGAAGCCAAGATGAAGGCCATGCAAGATAGCCTTGAGAAAAGTAAAGCTGAGATGAAAGCAAAATTTTCTGGTTTTGTCAACCAACAAGATTCAGTAGATAGTGCTCGGAGACGTGCGGAGAAACTCAGATCATTCAACTATCGCTCTCAAACAAGGGACCAGGTATCTTTTCAGTTTAATTTTTATTTGGCATGCTCGTGACTCTGAAGTCCTGGGCTATCTCTCTCCCTCTCTCCCTCCCTCTATCTCAATTTTGTTTTTTTGTTTCTTGTCTTGCGTATTTTTCATTCTCATTTCTTGTTTGTTCGTGATGATGTTAAATCTTTCTGCTTAACAGCCAATGATCAATTCAAATCAAAGTGAGGATGATGGGGACTTTCCTGAGGTTTTGGAGCAGAAATTTTATGGGAATGATAGATTACACAGTGATTCATATATATCGGACAGTGCTTCTAGAAGCAACCAGAACAAGAAGGCTCTGCCAGGCAGAAAATTATCATCTACTCCTCGTCCCACTGGGACTTCTGCTCCACCCCGGTCACTTGCCAAAGTTTCCCACTCTAGTTCTGCGAAGCGAAGAGGACAAACAGAAAACCTTCTTGCACAGTCGGTTCCTAATTTCTCTGAAATGAGGAAAGAAACTACAAAACCTTCTGGAGTTGGCAAATCAATGGCACGCCCCCTGGTGAGGAATTTTTCTCGTAATAAAACTACCAATGAAGAGCCAGTCATTAAGGAGGAGAAGCATCGTCGTCCACATTCTTCAAGAAAGAACTCTGCTAGTGCTATTGAATTCAAGGATATATCCCCTTTGAATACAGACAATGTTGTTTCAGCACCATTGTCATTTGATGAAGAGCAGAACGATGATAGCATTTATGATAAATATTTGAAGAACATAGAATCAAAACCTTTCCTGAGGAAAGGCAATGGGATAGGCCCTGGTGCTGGAACACGGATGACGATGTTGAAAGCTTCTATGGAATCTGGACCTTCAAAAGATGATGAAGAATTTGATGAAGCGGCCTTTGAGGGTTCTGAAATTATGGCCAACCAAGAAGAGGAAGAAGAGGAAGAGCTTGAGAAAATGGAAACTAAATTTGCTCATATGGATAATGGAAAACTAAGATTAAACCAGGAATCAGATAGATCAAGTAATTCTGGGTCTGAAATTGAAAATTCTATGAGATCTCACTCTCATTCTCAGGTGGATCATTCTACAGTGTCTGAACTTCCCTCTATGGTGCCTTCATTTCACAAAGCAGGGTTACTTCAGGATTCGCCAGGTGAGAGCCCTCTCTCATGGAACTCACGCATGCATCATCCATTCTCCTACCCACATGAGGCCTCTGATATTGATGCATATATGGACTCCCCACTTGGGAGCCCTGCATCATGGAATTCACATAATATAACACAAGCAGAAACTGATGTGGCTAGAATGAGAAAGAAATGGGGAAGTGCCCAGAAGCCTTCTCTTATTGCTACGTCATCCAGTCAGTCGTGCAAGGATATGGCGAAGGGGTTTAAAAGGTTGCTAAAATTTGGAAGGAAAAGCCGTGGGACAGATAGTATGGTTGACTGGATCTCTGCTACAACATCTGAGGGAGATGATGATACTGAAGATGGGCGAGATCCTGCTTGTAGGTCATCAGAAGATTTGAGGAAGTCAAGAATGGGATTCTCAGAGGGCCCTGATGATGGCTTTAATGAAAGCGAGTTGTACTGTGAACAGGGTAACCTACGTTTGTTGTATTGATTTGTTGATATCGTCTTTTATTTAATTTGCATGGAACATCCATTGAAAATATGCCCATTTAGGAGTTAAGTTATGCTTTGGTTTTCCATGGGTTAGCGATTCCAACATGAAATTTGCTTATTTGTGAAAAAAAAAAAAGATAAAATGTTGCTTTTTTTAAAAAAATTTCTTTTTTGATTGACTAAAATTGGTTTAAGCTGCTCCATTGTGAATGGTCGTGACTCCTAATTGTAATATTTCGTGCTTTGATTATTTTTATTTTGGAAATCATGATGGTAGCAATCTTAAAAAATCACATTGACCATTAACTGTTTATCTACTCACATATAAATTTTATTTTATCTGTATTATAGACCTTTTTCTTCTTTTCTCCGATCAACTCCTATGGATTACCTCCTTTTTGTCTAGGGATGATGAGAATTAGAATTCACTTATCTATCTTCGTTTTGCTGCCCCCTGCAGTTCAAGAATTACAAAGTTCGATTCCTGCGCCACCGTCTAAGTTCAAGCTAAGGGAGGATCACATGTCAGGAAGTTCCTTGAAAGGTGAGTGCTTGTTGGTGTTATTGGCTATGTTTTCATTACTTTGCTGATGACCTAAATGTATATGTCTGTACTGTTCTTGCTCTAATCCTGCATTGCCTGGGGAATATAACGAAGTTCAAAATGACTTTTTGCTAGTTTTATGCTTTCAGCTAGAGGGGTAACTTGGAAATGATTTTTGTAGTTGTTCCTGGATCTTCATATCTTCTGCTTTATGTTTATAAGAGTTTTTACTTTCCTTAAAACAATGAAGAAGAAAGTTTGGAGATGAACTGCACTTCTAATATGGGAAGATTGAAATTTTACAGCTCCACGATCATTCTTCTCTCTCTCGACGTTTCGCAGCAAGGGAACTGATGCAACGTCCAGGTAATAGACACGGCAGATATCCATGTAAGATCACTGTCTCGTTATCCCTGAATAGGATACAACAGTTGGTACAGTGTAAGGCACAAGTGCTTGAAGGTAATAGCAAATCGAGTTCTGCAATTCGATCGTCATGTACATGTTAATTTGATTCACAAGACCGACCGACCGCCCGACCGCCTACATCATTAGGTAGTTATATATCTGTTAGTTGTGTTGAATTAATTAAGCAAGCATTCTGTATTGAACAATGAGTTAATTGTTGGCAAAATGTCATTGTGATTTTGGTAGTCGTAGGAGCATTTTTTTAAAGTTGGTTCTGCTCTTCGTTTGCTCTGAGGGTTTAGTTTTGTGTGGTGTATATCTGAAGGAGCTCATGTCAAGAACAGAATTGTTGAGTGTGATATAATTATATGCATAATAAAAGCTTTTTTTTTTTGCACGATTACTCTTGTTAAGTTGAGTTGATGGTTTGGTAATTCTCTGTTTCTATGCCCTTAAAGTGGCAGTTGGAAGTGTAATTATAATTAGACTTGAAAGTACACCTTATTTGCCATCTCTTTTCTTGCTTCTTATTTTTGCGTTATGGAATAGAGATGTTCGAAGAGTATAGATGGAGAAGTACTGAGTAGAGATGGAGAAGTGTTCTTCGTTTTTGTTCTCATTATCGTCTCTTATTTCAATCCTATCGTGAAATTTTCTATTTATTTTTTTAGAGATATTCATAAATATCCTAAAGAGCAATAGGCTCGATCTCTTAGAAAATAAATGAAAATTTTTTCAAGGATGAAAAAATGAAATAAGAGACAGAGACAAAAATGGAAAACGTTTCCCCGTCTCCACCTCGCCCCGTAAATATCTATAATCGGGGACAAAAATGAAAAACGTTCCCCTATCTCCGCCTTGCCCCGTAGACATCTATACTCACTAGCAGAGTGGAGTCCTATCTCCTTGGAAGAAGGAAGCTTTTAAATCAAAATCAAATAACAAGGGCGATGAACCAACCAAAACCACACTTCCTGCTCTCATTCACATATAAAGAATACCGCCATTTTCATTCTTCTTTACGAGCTCAACCAAATGGCAATAACGACAACCCCACCACTTCTTCTTCTCAATCTGCCGGCCTGCAGCTTCCTCTGCATCCACATTTGGCCTTGGAATCTCAGTTCAAACGGATTAAGCTTCCGCAGCTTTCAATCACTATTCGGTAATCTTCCTCGTAATATCCTCAACCCCAATTTTTTTATTCCGACCTCTCGTTTTCTGTTCTGTTCTTCTAGATTTACAGTTGTTTCGTTCGACATTTCTTCGTATTATTGGGATTCTCGCTTAATGGACAAATTCTTCCAAGTTTTTTGTACACAAGAACAAACCACATTTTGTTCAAATTTGATTTTCCACCACTTTTGTAATCTCATCCATTTGTTAGTTCTGAACCTCCATTCTCGGCCATGTCCGCCGCCTCCGGTCATCGGCACCACCATCCGACGTCCGCGAGTTCAACGGACGTCTCTATTTCTTTTTCCCCGATTGATTCTTCCATTATTTCAAGAAAATTCAATCCCAAAAGACGGCCTCTAATCCCTGCTCCAGCCACTCCCTTTGCCACTGACGATGATAAATCATGGCAAGGGGAAATCTCATGGCAGTTCAAACCAACTGGATGGCGAGATTCTCGCAATTTGGGCATAGCCTTAGGTCCCTGGGTCGCCTCCGTTGCGCCATCTTCATTTTCCAGTAGCAGAGTCTTTCGCCGAACCGCTAATGATTACTATCTTTCCCCTTCTCGCCGTGTTCGCCGGGGATCTCCGAGTCCGTACAGCGATGGTTCCGGCTATGTTCCGGCCGGCAGAATGGAGTTACAGAGCTTTGTGGGAAGAGAAACAGAGAACTCGTTATTCATCGGAGAAAGTAACATTCCCGGTGAAACCAGTAAAATCAGCTCTTCTTCCGGCTGGAAAGATGAAAGTAAAGATCCCTTGGCTAACAAGGATGTTCATAGCAAGAATTATCATGATGTTTCTGAACATGCTTATAGCTTTGAACGTAGTGGGATGTATTCTTCTTATACTGATGATAGTTTCTCGGATGATGGTGAGGATGAGGATGAAGTGGAGCCGGCTAAGGCAGTTGGGCTCTTTAGCTTGTTTAAGTATTCAACGAAGTTGGATTTGCTTCTTATAACTTTGGGCTGTTTGGGAGCTCTCATCAATGGCGGATCTCTTCCTTGGTATTCTTATCTTTTTGGGAATTTTGTCAACCAGATTGCTACAGAATCATCTGAAGCTGACAAGGGCCAGATGATGAGAGATGTTGCAAGGGTATGAACCCAATAATTTACTCCTACTTCCCAATTTTTGATTAGTTTGGAATGATTTTGGAAAATGTGTTCTACAACTTCTGCCTAAATTTGCAGATATGCCTGTTCATGACTGGATTAGCAGCAATAGTGGTGGTTGGTGCATATTTGGGTAAGAGGGAGACTCCTGTAAGATAGCATTTCATTAACTTTCCTGCGAACATAGGATCCTTAAGCTGTAATTTTGACAGAGATAACCTGTTGGAGATTGGTGGGGGATCGATCGGCTGAACGGATTAGAACGAAGTATCTACAAGCCATTCTACGACAGGATATCAGCTTTTTCGACATGAAAATTAGCACAGGTGATATCATGCATGGAATTTCCAGTGATGTAGCTCAAATCCAAGAAGTAATGGGGGAGAAGGTAATATACCGATATTGTTTATGCTAACTTTAATATCATATTCTGATTCTTTGAATGATATCTTTCTGTTATTGCAGATGGCCCACTTCATTCACCATATATTCACCTTCATATGTGGGTATGTAGTAGGTTTTCTAAGGTCATGGAAAGTTTCTTTGGTTGTCTTCTCAGTGACTCCTCTTATGATGTTCTGTGGCATAGCTTACAAAGCCATTTATGTTGGCTTAACATCAAAAGAAGAGGTAATTTGATATGACCTTTACGAACCATCCTTTATATGTTGTGTTCTTAAGCCTTTTTCCATTATTCCTTTGAAGGCTTCCTACAGGAAAGCTGGGGGAGTGGCAGAGCAAGCCATCAGTTCAATCCGAACTGTGTTTTCATTTGTTGCAGAAGATAACCTGGCTGCAAAGTATGCTGAGCTCTTGGAAAACTCTGTGCCGTTTGGAAAGAAGATTGGATTCTCAAAGGGTGCTGGAATGGGAGTTATCTATCTGGTCACTTACTCAACGTGGGCTTTGGCTTTCTGGTATGGAGCTATCTTGGTTGCCCGGAATGAGATCACTGGTGGCGATGCAATCGCTTGTTTCTTTGGCGTCAACGTCGGAGGAAGGTAAAGCAGCAGTAGCCAGCCATGTCGATTTAGTCGGTGCTTTTAAGATGTACTTTTTTTGTTCTCTGTATTCTCTGTCTATTGGTACATACGGAAAGTCATCCATACAAAACCTTTAGCTAATATTCTTTCTGAATTCATCCATATAAAACCTTTAACCAACATTCTTCCTTGTATGTATCTTCACTCTCCTGTTCTTTGTGTTAATCTTGATCGAGTGTACATTGTTGTGCGATCCTAACAAGAACATGTTTTCTGATTGTGATACAGAGGATTGGCTCTGTCACTGTCATATTTCGCTCAGTTTGCACAAGGAACAGTAGCAGCAGGCAGAGTTTTCACAATCATAGACAGAGTTCCAGAGATAGATTCTTACAGCCCATTGGGAAGAACACTCCCAAATGTTCGTGGAAGGATAGAGTTCAAGGGCGTCAGCTTTGCATACCCATCTCGTCCAGACTCTCTGATTCTGAATTCATTCAATCTGGTCTTCCCATCCTCAAAGACACTCGCTCTTGTTGGTGCCAGTGGCGGTGGTAAGTCCACTGTCTTTGCTCTCATAGAGAGGTTCTACGACCCCACTGAAGGTACGTATTTATCAAGCCAAGCTTGTGTCTCAAATCTGTTTGTGAGCTTAAAGAAGGGAAATTAGAATAGAGTTCATGGGATTTGGTGCAGGGACGATTAGTTTGGATGGGCGTGATATAAGGACACTGCAAATCAAGTGGCTGAGAGATCAGATTGGGATGGTGGGTCAAGAACCCATCCTTTTTGCCACAAGTATTATTGAGAACGTTATGATGGGGAAGGAGAATGCTACTGAAAAAGAGGCCATTTGGGCCTGTGTTGCTGCAAATGCTGATACCTTCATCTCTGGTCTTCCACATGGCTACGACACCCAGGTTCATATACCTAACTTCTGCTCAAAAGAAAAACTTTATTTATTTATATATATATATATAGGTAATTGTTTTCATTTCATATTTTTGGTTTTTCTTTTCTCCAAAAATAGAAATTGTTTTTTTTTTGTTCAAGTCTACCTTTAGCAGATATAGTCCTATTTTGACTTTCTTTTCAAACCCCAATCCAGCCTTTGAGGTCAGCGCCCTCATTGCCTGCCGTCATGTGTCTAGCTCTGATACCATTTGTAACAACACAAGCCCACCTCTAGCTTGTTATCTTTGGGTTTTCTCTTTCGTGCTTCCCTTCAAAGTTTTAAACCGCGTCTGCTAAGCTTCGAATCCCCTCTCCAACCAACGTGAAATTTCTTAATTTTTTTTATATTATCCTTTCACGAAACATTTGAATTCTTAGTTAAATTTTAAAATAAAAAAAAAAAATTGAAAAGCTTATTTCGTACTTTTATAAAATTAATATGAATTTTTAAAACTATGAAGTTTTGAGCTAAACTTTGTATTTTCTTTTCTTCAACTCATTTGGTTTTAGTCTGTCTCAAGTAACATGGGGTTCTGGGCAGGTTGGAGACAGGGGAACTCTGCTTTCCGGCGGTCAAAAACAGCGAATAGCATTGGCACGAGCAATGATCAAAGACCCCAAAATTCTTCTCTTAGACGAACCAACAAGCGCATTAGACCCAGAATCCGAGTCTATAGTTCAAAAGGCCATCGATCAACTTTCTTTAGGTCGAACAACAATTGTTATCGCTCACAGGCTTGCAACTGTCAGAAACTCCCACGCCCTTGCTGTCATTGAACATGGCTCCGTCGTCGAAATTGGTACCCACCATCAGCTTGTGGAACGACAAGGCGCTTATTACAACCTTGTCAAGCACGCATCCGAAGCAGTTCGAGAAACTTCTCTCAACCAAAATGATGCTCAGAAATTCACCGATCTTTCATTGAGTGATATCTCGAAGTCAGAGTATGTTGTTGAGCTTTCAAAGTCGGAGTACTTCAAATCTTCTGTAGAGGAGGATCAAGAGGGGAAGAAAGAGGAGAAGCGAAGAAATGTTAGAACTTTAGAAATATTGAAACTACAAAAGCCAGAGCTTCCAATGCTGCTATTGGGATGTCTCATGGGTTTGAATGCAGGAGCCATTTTGTCGATTTTTCCTTTCATTCTCGGAGAGGCCCTTCAAGTTTATTTCGATAGTGAAACTTCATCAAACATGAAAACGAAAATTGGGAATTTGTGTATAGTGCTAGTTGGGTTGGGGATTGGCTCCATTCTGTTCATGACAGGGCAGCAAGGCTTTTGTGGTTGGGCTGGAACTAAGCTCACAGTGAGAGTGAGAGATCATTTGTTTAGATCAATACTGAAACAAGAACCTGGTTGGTTTGACTTCCCTGAGAATTCCACTGGAGTTCTCATTTCTAGGCTTTCAATTGACTGCATCAATTTTCGATCGTTTCTCGGCGATCGAATCTCTGTCTTGTTGATGGGATTGAGTGCAGCTGCAGTTGGCCTTGGTATCTCATTTTGGCTTGAATGGAGATTGACCCTGTTGGCTGCTGCTTTAACTCCTTTCACTCTTGGTGCCAGTTACATAAGCTTGATTATCAACATTGGACCAAAACTTGATGAAAATGCTTATGCCAAAGCTAGCAATATTGCTTCAGGTGCAGTGTCAAACATAAGAACAGTGACGACATTTTCGGCGCAAGAACAGCTGGTTAAAGCCTTTAATCGATCGTTATCCGAGCCGAAAAAGAAGTCGGTCAAAAGGTCGCAAATCTTAGGCTTCACATTTGGCTTCTCCCAAGGTGCCATGTATGGAGCTTATACTCTTACTCTCTGGTTTGCTGCACGCCTCGTCCAACAAGGCAAAACAAGTTTTGGTGATGTGTATAAGATTTTCCTCATTCTTGTTTTGAGCTCCTTTTCTGTTGGACAGCTTGCGGGTTTAGCACCGGATACTTCCATGGCAGAGACTGCAATTCCAGCTGTGTTGGATGTCATCAATCGAATGCCATTAATAGGCGACGAGAAAGGAAAAAGTAAGAAGGAACGGTTGACAAATTTTGACGTCGAATTTAAAATGGTGACATTTGCATACCCTTCTAGGCCTGAGGTGATTGTGCTAAGGGACTTCTGCTTAAAGGTTAAAGGATGCAGCACAGTAGCTTTGGTCGGTGAGAGTGGCTCGGGAAAATCGACGGTGATATGGCTGACTCAACGATTTTACGATCCGATTCGGGGGAAGGTGCTGATGGGAGGTGTGGATTTGAGGGAGATCAGCGTGAAATGGTTGAGGAGGCAAACAGCTTTGGTTGGTCAAGAGCCTGCACTGTTTGCTGGAAGCATAAGAGACAACATTGCATTTGCCAATCCAAATGCCTCATGGTCTGAGATTGAAGAGGCTGCTAGAGATGCTTACATTCACAAGTTCATCACTAGCCTCCCTCAAGGATATGAAACACAGGTAAAAAACTGTAAAGATTATGAAACATTACTGGTTTTGCCCAATGACCTCTTTGTGGTTTCTGTGGTCATAGGTTGGCGAGAGCGGGGTTCAACTCTCGGGAGGCCAGAAACAACGGATAGCGATAGCGAGGGCGATTCTAAAGGATGCAAGTGTGTTGTTGCTGGATGAGGCAAGCAGTGCACTGGACCTGGAATCCGAAAAACATGTCCAAGATGCACTTAGGAAGGTGTCAAAGCAAGCTACTACAATCATAGTCGCCCATCGACTTTCGACTATCCAAGACGCTGATATGATTGCAGTCGTTAGAAATGGCTCGGTCATCGAGCATGGCAGCCACGACACCCTAATGGCCAAGGTTCATTTCGACGGTGTGTATGCAAACATGGTTCATGCTGAATCTGAAGCCACTACATTTACTTAGCCTAATTTCTCAGCTTTTTATTTACTCAAATCGAGTTCATATCAACAAACCAACATAGTTTTCGATCTGATAAGGATGTAAATTTAAAACTGAAGGAGAAAGAGCAGGATGATTCTTCTATTACTTTACATGGTTTTCAGGCCAAAAAAAAGGACACTATTCTTGTCCATTTTTTGAGCTATGAATTATTATCTACTCTTGATGATGTTTGCTTAAGTGGGAACATTACAAAAGAAATCTGGCCTCCATTCACAATACTTAAAGCTTCAGAGACAAGGATTTCATGCCCATAAAGACAATAGCTTCACCAGAAAGCACAAAAATGTCAATCATGCATTCATTTTCCCTACAAACAATAGATTCAAAAGTAGGGTTTAGCAGCCATTGTTCGTTAAAGACAAATTGTTCTAACTTTGATTACATAACCACTAGAAAAGTAACATCTCAATGGCTTTACCTTTTGACAAGGCCTGCTTTCCCACCATTGAAATGGGTAACACAATGAACAAGATACCTATGTAAAATGACCATATTACCCCCAACTGAAACCACCATCTAACCCTGCTACATGGTGGCAGATATGACATTTCACCACAGGAAATGGGCCACATCCATTACTTTGCTTTTAAGCCAAGGGAAGCTGGTGGTGGTTACCTGCTCATGTCGGGCTTACCCCATCTATTTAGGTGCTTGGATGAGGTGAAAGTTATAGTTTCATAGTCAAAAGTGAGCAAGTTCAAGAATGGCATCTCTTATACCAGGAGTATTACTTAAACTTCTGCAGAGTATGAACTCAAATGTGAAGGTCAGAGGAGAATATCGATCAGTGCTATTACAAGTAATCAGCATTGTACCTGCCTTGAGTGGCTCAGAACTGTGGCCTAATCAAGGCTTCTTTCTAAAAGTTTCAGATTCTTCACATTCAACTTACGTTTCATTGTCCAAGCAAGATAATGAGTTGATCTTGAACAACAACTTACAGCTTGGCCAATTCTTCTATGTTGATAAAATGGAAGCTGGAACTCCTGTTCCCGTTCTTGTTGGGATCCGACCGGTTCCTGGACGACAACCTTTCGTTGGAACTCCGAAGGATCTTATGCAAATGCTAGAGCCATCAAAGAGTCCAATGCAGGCTAATCAGAAAGCAAAAAGTGGAGCTAAATCAAAGTCGATATCAGAAACAAAAAATGATGGAATGAGACATAAAATCATCATCAAAGAGGAAAAGGCGAATGTTTCATCACGATACATGCAGGGCGTGTTGTCGTTGAATGCTAGAAGTGGTAGATTTGATTCAAATGGTGGTGGAAGGAGGCATGAAAATGAGGATGGTGAAGCAGGTAAGGATTGTTCAAAGACAGAAGCGCTTCAGTTCAGTGTCAAGGAGGCTTCTGCAACATCTAAAAGCATCCCTGCAAAAGGCACTTCAAATAAGCAGGAAAATTTGAATGTGAACTGTTTACCTAAGAGAAAAGATCAAGTTCATTCATCAGAGACAGTTTCATGGGCCTCCTTGCCTACTAATCTTTTAAAGACTGGAAAAGTATGCATTCCCTTAGCTCATTCCTTTTGTTTTCTCTTTCTGTGTTATAAGCTTTTTCGATTCTTCATTTTGGATTTAACCAATGATTTAGTGATTTGGTTTAGGGCTTGAGTGATCTGAGGAGTTAGTAGTGTAACAACTCAAGCCCATTGCTAGCAGATATTGTCCTCTTTCGCCCTTTTGGGTTTTTCCTCAAGGTTTTAAAACGTGTCTGTTAGAGAGAGATTTCCACACCCTTATAAGAAAATCTCACAATCCACCCCTTTTGGGAGCCCAGTGTCACAATAGCCATTTTCTTGGTAGCGGATTTGGCGATTGTGCGGCACTCACTCCTAGCACTGAATGAGTCAAGCCAACTTAGGATCACATTGCCTATGGTTGGTCAATGTATACTCAAGCCTCTGGCCTCGATTTGAGAATAAGGTTTTAGAAAGTGAGGGCAGAGAGATTTTGAAAGAGAGTTTGAAAGCAAGGTTGAGAGAGATTGAAAACGATGTTATATGTCATACAAGCAAAAGACAACGATGGCTTAAATAGCATATAACTTTTCGGGTAGGGAGAATCTGACAACTAGTTGCATCCTCTTACAGTACATTTTGAGGCGATTCAGGTTTGGTAGGCCTAGACGTGATTTCGCCGAACGGTCATACAAAATCAAGGGGAGAAGTTGAAACTAGTCACACTCCCCTAGCACATTCTAGGACATTTCATGTCTAATCGGCGTAGACATGATTTTGCCGGAACATTATACACTTAGGAAAAGCAAGAAGGAAATTATACATCAAGAAAGCAGTAAAGAAAAATGATAAAATGATACAAGGCAAGGGTTTTGACATGTCATGGGCATGCGTCCATGGGCAACACGCCTTAAACAAGCATGATCGTGACACCCAGCGTCCTTGCTAGCACTTCGTTCTACTCTCCAACCAAGGTGGGATTTTACAGTTACGGAGGGTCCACGTACCTCAAGTTACATAGATTATCTTATAGTTCCACTATCTTTACATTTCAATACATTTGGGTTCTATCATATACATGTGAACTTTTACTTTTTGAAGGGCATGCTTAGGAGGAAAAATATAGCTTCCATGGTAGCAATAGAAGCTCAAAAAGAGGCAACTGCTGCAGCATCTATGGTCAAGTGTCTCAGGTATATTTTTGGGGTATAAACATTAAAATAATCCACAGCTTCATACACATTGAACTTATTTCCATCATTTTTTTTTACAGTGTGTTTGCTGATCTGTTCTCATCAGCCTCACCTGAGAATCCCCAACTCCCTCTCGCCAAGTTCTTCACACTTCAGGAGTTAATCTCCCAAACAAATTCCAAAAATTCAGCTAAGGATAAGTCACTTCATTTGACTGCAAACTCATCTCTGCCAGAAGCAGATAAATCTACAAAGATTACATCTTTATTTCATTCTAAGAGTGCTTCATCAAAGCCAGCAAAGGCAGCTATTGAACTAAAAGAAAGTGAAAAACAAGAATGGGCAAGAGGAGATGGTGCAAAGGAGATCAAATTACTGCGAGATGTCTTGATAAAGGAATCAACATCATGGTTTTTGAATTTCTTGGAGGAAGCTTTGAATGTTGGGTTTCATATACAAAACCAGGACAGCAAAGGCTGGAACAATGCAAGGCGACAAACGGTGGTGGACAACGATATTGCTGTTGCATTATCACAGCTCAAGCAAGTCAATGAATGGTTGGAGAAGTTAAAAGGAAACTTGAGTTCAACAGACAGTGGCTTAAGGGAGACCATTGAGAGATTAAAGCAGGGAGTTTATTGTTGTTTGCTTGTACATGCCAAGTCTGCTGCATCAGCTCTTGAGAGCAGACCCGACCATCGTTGATCTAGAACAACAAATCTGAACTTTGTAAATTTTATGATAACGAAAATTATGCATTTGAAGTGACTTAATCACCTAATTTCGGGAGTTAGATCGTTCTTATCGTCAATTGGGCCGACGGATTAATCGATAACGTATTTGAAACTTCCCTATCCTCCACAGTTCAATACATTCTAACTCGACATGCAGATAAATTATACATCAATATCTTTCTGCATACTGAATCATATCAGAAGTGTTCAAAGTTCAAACAATATAGACAATGGTGTGAGGTGTGAGTCATGTTAGGAACCACGAACCATCGACAATGGTATGATATTGTCCACTTTGAGCATAAATTCTCATGGCTTTGCTTTTGGTTTCCTCAAAAGATTTCATACCAATGGAGATGTATTCCTTACTTATAAACCCATGATCATCTCCTTAATTAGCCAATGTAGGACTCTCTCCCAACCATTCTCAACAATCCACCTCTTGAACAAAGTACACTATAGAGCCTTTCCTGAGGCCTATGGAGCCCTTAAACAGCCTCTTTTAATCGAGGTTCAACTCTTTCTCTGGAGCTCTCGAACAAAGTAGACCCTTTGTTCAACACTTGAGTCACTTTTGATTACACCTTCGAGGCTCACAACTTCTTTGCTCGACATTTGTGGATTCTATTGATATGGCTAACTTAAGGGTATACCTCTGATACCATGTTAGGAATCACGGACCCTCAACAATGGTATACTATCGTCCATTTTAAACATAAGCTCTCATGGCTTTACTTTTGGTTTCCTTTAAAAGCCTCATAGGAGATATATTCCTTACTTATAATAACCCATGATCATCCCCTTAATTAGTCAACGTGGGACTCCCTCCCAACAATCCTCAACAAGTCAATCATCCGTTAACCAGTCACCTACCCAATGAACAAAATGCGTACTGTACCTCAATTCAAATTGCAGTACCATACCTCAATTCCTATCTTCTAGAGAAGCAATGATTTTCAGCACGCTATCTTAAGGTGAAATATACACTAAGCTAAACACCAGCTCAAGTATTCAAGTTGAAACAAAGAAAAAGAAACAAAGTTACCCTTTCTTGCTGAATGTACCCTGCCTCTCCCACATGGCTCGCTCTTCCTACCCCCAACTGTGCCTGTTGAATAAGGCTAATTCACATTGGCCTCCTCCAGTTCTTGTCACTTGGGCATTTTAACAAACAGCTTGTAAGCATACAAAAGGAACTGCAAGAACACACATATTTAACCAGCAATGTCAGTGAGCAAACAATTGGGCACCCATAAAAATGAGTACATAATATTGCATACTAATTTATATCAGCCAACAAAAAGCTTCTTGATGAGAATGGCAAGCATGTTATGGGTAGGCGAGTGGATGATCTTGCTTTGTTCATCAAATAATTGAAAACCCATGAGTGGATCTATCTGCCAAATGATGGGTGGGGAAGAAAAGAAAAGCAAGAGAGAGTTTCAATGGCTGCCAAACCGGCAATTAAAGGTAGATATGAGCTTTACCAAATGCCACCAACCTTCGACTGACCTATCTGAAATAGCCCACACTTATTTGGAAAGGATTCGCCATCATTTTGAACAGATTTTGAACCCAACTTTTCCAAGGCTGATCGTTTTCAAAATGGCTAAAAAAGTAAGATAAGTTATACCTTACTTCATTCTAAATCATAATTTATAAACGAAGTTAATTCTAAAATAATTATTTTAACGTTTTGTAAACCTCATTTGAGAAAATTAGAAAGAAAATACAATTCCATTTTTGACCTTTTAAATTTTAATTTATCTTTAGTTAATTATAACTAATAGTTTTATTTTGAAAATATAATATTGCAAATATAGACAAAATGAAATTAATATCTTTTTTAGGTTAGAGATTTAAATTCTCCCGATTTTAAGGTAATAATTAGAAGAAAAAATCAAAATTTAAAAATTTTAAATTTAATTTTAGTTTAGTATCAATAAGATTTTAAATTTATTTATTTATTATTATTATTTTTTTTTTTTGAAGCAGTTTTTGCATATTTGACTTGTGGCGAGCGCAACGACGCCATTTTAGGAAACTCGATCCGATTCTGAGCTGCACACGCCGCAGACAGTAGTAATTCAATTTCGGTTTTCCATCGAATTCCTGTCCTTTTACGAACCCTACCTTCGCCTGTTTTCGTCATCTTTCTGCTCAGATTCATCCATCGTCATCACGGTTCTTCGGATCTTTGAAATCAAAACAGAACCTCCCGCCTGGTAAAGTCGCTAAATTCGTTGTTTTCTCACTGTTTATTCGCTCTTTTTTGGTTGTTTTCTCGTGGGAATTTGACATTTGTGGGTTCTAAATTCCCGACGATCTATCGAAGATTGATCGATCAGTTTATCTCAGATAGGATTTCTATTGTAATCTGTAGGGAATGTTTGATTCCTTTGTTTTGGAATGTGCTATTGAATGATTTTTGGGATTTGATTTGATTTCTTTTCCAATTGTACTAAGAAAAGAAATGGGTAATTTCTTCGTGATCGGGTATGTCTATCTCTAACCAAATTAGAGTGTTAACGACGAGATCTCGTCGCTGTTCTCTTGCGTTCGTTTATTGTTATCTCTGTACGTTGATGGGGTTGCATTGTGGATTCGAAGAGTTATAGTACCAGAAGAGTAATGGAATTTGTGAATTATGCTTGAGAAAATGGGCATTGATTGAAAATGGGGATAACTTCTTCTTCGAATATTCTGGTAATGGTACTATATAAAGTTTATAAGGAGTTATACTTAACTTGTAGTCAATGTGGGTTCAACTAACAATATTTAGACCTTGAAAAACATGAAACTGAAGATGATGGATTTGTAAGTAAAGCCATTTTCAACCTTGCATTTGCACTTTCAAGGAATTATGGGACAAATTATGTCTCATGAAAACTACCTTTCTTTCGCCGGTTACTAATTTCCCCCCTTTGATTAATGGCCTTGTCATCATTATTATATGCGTGATCCTTAGTTGAGTTATCTACATGGAAACACTCCAATCATACTCAATCATATTCTGTAAGATACCGTGGCTGACATATTGCGATGATTTTGTCCTTAGTTGGGAGACATATCAAACTAAAGATGGTGAAGCTTACGATGGTTGCTCGTGTTACTGATGGTCTTCCTCTAGCAGAGGGACTGGATGATGGCCGTGATATGCACGATGCAGAATTCTATAAGCAGCAAGTGAAGGCTTTGTTTAAAAACTTATCAAGAGGTCAAAATGATGCTTCAAGAATGTCTATCGAGACAGGCCCATATGTTTTTCAGTATCCATATGCTATTGGCTTTTCACATTTAAATTATAGTATTCATTGGCCGGCTAGTTTGTTGTGTTTTGAACTTTTCTATCTGCATGTCCATGATGTCATAGTGTATTTGTTACTAAATAAATTAGTAAGTAGCATTGCTAGTTTACCCCTTACTCATTACACCCATTCTGATTTATTGTGGCTTATGACGGGCTAAATTGGAGATAAGATTATGTCCATTTCTATTTGTATCTTGCTGTAAAAAGGAAATAAAAATGTTAGTTAAACTGTCCCTGGAGCAAACTATTGGTATATTGTCAATTTGTTGGTAGCTTATTGAATTTTTTTTTAGACAAATGAGTTTGATGTTGAATATGAAAACTTATTTTAAGTTTACCACTTCTCGAGTTCAATGTGGAGAGGAATCGACAAATAAATGTGTTTTATAAGTCTTTGTGAACTATGGGTTCTCGCTCTAAAGTGTCTAGAAGATTGCTAGCTCAGATATGTTCTTGATAGACTTCATTTTACCTTAACCTTAGTTTTTAGCTATATAATTGAAGGAAGGGTCTGTTATTTGACAATGTGTGATCGTGCTTATCCAAAGAAACTTGCCTTTCAATACCTTGAAGACCTGAAGAATGAATTTGAACGTGTCAATGGGGCTCAAATTGAAACCGCTGCGAGGCCTTATGCATTCATTAAATTTGGTATGCAATACTTGGCTTTATACAAATAACTCGTATGGACTTTAAACCTGAACTTTATTTTACTTTCCTTTTGCTTTATTTGAATTCTTGTTTCTCACCTCCTCCTTTTATGTTCAACAGATACATTCATACAGAAGACCAAGAAATTGTACCAGGATACACGTACTCAGCGTAATATTGCGAAGTTGAACGATGAACTTTATGAAGTCCACCAAATAATGACTCGCAATGTTCAGGAAGTTCTTGGTGTTGGTGAAAAATTAGACCGTAAGATATTTCCTTTTCCTTCTCTTCTTATGTTATTGAATTGTGGTTATGCATTATTATTATATGCTTGATCATTACAAGCTATAATATCTGTTAGTGTGAGTAGTTCAACTATCATTACAAGTTAAATAATATCGTTACCAGTTTCTTTGTTAATTGAAATGGTTAGCACGAATTATATTATTTTATGTTGGTAGAGATAAATATCCTTTTGGCCTTCTTGAAGGGGTTTGCAGAATCAAAATTCAGCAGTGTTAAAGATGATAATTTTCTAATTTTATACTATTTAAAATTTGCAGAGGTCAGTCAAATGTCAAGTAGGTTGACATCAGAATCCCGCATATATGCTGACAAGGCTAGAGATTTAAACCGGCAGGTCAGTGTCATACTATTGCTCGATGTGTGCTTTAATTCTGTCGAAATTGAATGTTTGCCTTAAGCACGTGAACTTCGAACAAAAATATCTTTTAGTAATTCTGTTGATACATGTATTAGTTTTAGAAAGTAAGAAACAGAGAATACCATTGAACCTAAAGGGAATACAACTTAAAAGCCAGAGGGAAATGGAATCCCATGCCTAGGAGGTCGGAACAAAGTTCCCTCCAGTCTAAACTAATCAAAAAACTGTTTTAGTTACGAAAAATCATTGCGTGAGGCACTCCAAGCGGTAGCTATCTACTGTAGATTTAGCAACTTCAACATTCATCATTAAAAATCCCATTGTTTCTTAACCAAATAGACCAGAAACTACAGTACCCTAGCTTTGCAATTTAGCCACCATCATGAAAGAAACTCTTTGATCCAGTCTACAATATCATCTTGGAAACAGTAGTTGAGCCCAAAGATCTTTAAAGGACAGTCGCTCTTTGGCCAAAAACTCATAATGAATGAAAATTAGGTTGTTAGTCTCTACATCCCTTATGCAGTTAGGAAAAATCTGAGGGAGATACAAAGGAAGAGGTTTCATATTTGAATTCTAAAGCGTGTTTGACACCTCAAATCAAATGTGAAACTTAACTTTGTCGGCAAACTGACCCTCTTAATCAATCGTTTAAGTCTTTGAAGATTCAAACCTCTCTATCACGTTGAGTGTCTCATCTTATAGGATGAAACTCGATGGATGGTATTGTATGGAGTCTATTCCATGTAGACTGCCAATTTTAATTTTCTAATTTTAACAATTTTAAGATTATTTTTTTTTTTTTTATCATTTTGGAACATCAAATGATTCTCGAATTTCACACATCACGAGCATTAGGACTGTAATCCAAAACTGTGCATGATTTGTTGCTAACCGAACTCATAAACTTTGTCGATCTCTCTTGGGATGCTTTCTTTTATGTCATGTCTATGTAAAAGTTCGTTGAAGACCTCATTTTCAAGTGAACTTGTGTTTTCTTTTAGTCGACAATCCTAATGCTTGACTTCTCGTTTCTTCTAAATTTGGAAACCCAGGCATTAATCCGAAAGTGGGCACCTGTTGCTATTGTGTTTGGAGTTGTATTCCTGCTATTCTGGTTCAAATCAAAGATCTGGTGATTCAGTTGCTGTTCCAGATAATCTTTAACTCATTTTCAGGCTTCTGTTGTTGCTTTTAGCTGTGGCTCAATCGGTTCAAATATCAGAGACTTGAAACTGGGCTTGAGGTGACTTCTAGATCTACTCATAATAATGATGGCTAAGATGGGATCAGAAAAATAGTGTTTTTTGTTACCTCCAAGAGGGTGCGGTGCCGTATGTACAAGTTTAAGATAGCAGATTAAGTAGAGAAAACTGTTTATTATTCACATCTTCCTCTCAATATACATTTTTTGTTCGTTATACATTTTATAAGAAAAACACCATTATATTTATTGTATTAGTCTATCTTTCCTCGGCTTAATTCATGTTGAAAACTTGAGATTTACATCTTTCAGATTTTCAGATGTACTTGCAGAGCTTCATTCTACCTTTGGCAATCAGAATGACTCTATGTGCTATGTTTTTGGAATGATAGGAATGATAAGCGTATGAAGATGAACGGTCAACTTGAGTATCTCTCAACTAGTTAAGATATTTTTTGACAAAGAAATTAGAGTGAAATCCTCACCGACAAATGTACGGAATGGTATTGTATCTCTCCGTCTGCCATTGTTTACACATGAGTTGGGATTAGAGTAATGCCAAGTTTGTGATATTGGAGACATTTGGTTATGTTCTAAGGGTTTAACTTTCCTAACAGAAAATTTAGCAAAAGAAAGTCATCATCTTCTAAATTAGTGAGATGATCTAATCGCGTCAACGGGCGTTTAGAGTGAGTAAGCTCGTATTGTATGATAGTATAAAAAATGGCTTTGGAAGAGCTTTTTCCTTTGTAATTTATTAAAAGTATTTTAAATAGAGAGTGAGAAGCAATGCCCAGAGTATAGGAAGTACTAGGGATCGTGTGTTCTTACATGTTTGTTTTACTGCAAATTTCATAAAATTCTCAGCTAAAGAACCGCTAGGCTACAATAGAGTTCTTCAGACCAGCAGACAATCTCTTGGAAATTCTGCATGTTCCCTGTACATATCTTAAATCTAACCTCACAAACCTACACAGGTAGAAACTCTCATACATATCAATGACCTGAATGATTATTGAACTACAAAGAGGAAATTCAAAGCACATCATAGTTCATGAATTATTTACAGAGTTACTCTTGTTAACACCTTGCATCTCCATGGGAGAATTTGAAATACTACTGACCGAACCGAGGGTTTGTGAACTCAACTGCGGGCTTGCAGGGCAAACCTCGGGATTGCCAGCACTCAGACCATGGATTGTCCCTGAGCTCATTTGCTGTGGGCTCATTGGAGTTCTCTGATTCATTGGTTGAGGGCTCATTGGAGTTCTCTGATTCATTGGTTGCGGGCTAGTTGATTGCTGCTGTTGTTGTTGCTGGGATTGTTGGTTAAGTTGATGGACTCCCATCGAAGGTGAACCCACCTGCTGTGGTGAAACAACAGCCTGAAGTGGTGAGGTTGTTTCGGGATGCTGTTGTAGCTGCTGAGGTTGTTGTAGCTGCTGTTGTTGAGGTTGTTGTAGCTGCTGTTGTTGAGGTTGTTGCTGCTGCAGTTGCATTTGCTGTTGCTGTTGCTGTTGCATTTGCTGCTGCTGTTGCTGTTGCATTTGCTGTTGTAGTTGCTGCTGCTGCTGCTGGTTCATGTATGCATTTATTCCTGGCATCAACTTTGGAGGACCCATTGGTACTACTGCTCGTTGCATTGGGGTCATGCCAGCACGGTTCAGAGCCTGTCCAAGCATTGAAAGGCCAGCTGAGCTTGCATGCATTTGTCTTGCTCCTGGGATTCCAGTTATTGTTGATTGAGAGGCAGCACCAAGCATGCCTCGGTTCTGCGCCAGCCGAAATTTATAAGCCGCTTGTGCCTGGGCTGATGCCATTGCCGTTCCTGGTCGAAATTGCTGACTGAGAGGGTTGTTAAAACTAGATGCCTGGGTTAAGTTCATCGGATTTTGACCTGTATTGCCCATGGCAGGAATAGAACCCATGGATGCTTGGAGTCCAGTTCCTCCGATTCCTCTGGTAGTTCCTACACCCATTGAACTGCCAAGGTTTCCAAGCCCCACCATGTTATTGTTCATGTTACCCATACCAACAGCTCCCATTATCATTTTCCTCTGCATTTGTGATTGCTGCTGCTGCTGCAATAGGTGAAGCGGAATGGACGACTTGTTCACCATGTTATTACCCAATTGAACATTAGAATTCTGGCCAATGGCGTTCAAATGCGAAAGCTGGTTTGTCCCAAGCATCATTGATCTCTGGAACTGTTGATGCTGTGGTTGCATAAGGTTTTGCTGATTCTGCTGCTGTGATGGCTGCGGCTGTTGCTGTTGCTGCGGCATCGAAGTTTGGGCTTCGACCTGTTGCGGTCTTGTGGGCAATGAAACCCCTGCCAAAATCCCTTGAGACTGTATGACCGCCTGAGAGTTTCCAGGAGGCAACATCCTTGTGTTTCCTAGAATATTATGGGAGGAGTTGAGCAGAGAGGCATTACCACCACCACCACCACTTGGCCTTGGAATTTCATTGGATGTTTGACTCGGAAAAGCTTCTCCATAATGCTGCATTTCCGCAGCTGGATTAATATGAGGATGAACACCAGCATTTGATTGACCGATAGGGGATGGGTTTGTCCGGGTCGGCCTAACTTGAATATTATCTTCCATAAGATCATACCCTTCATGAACCATCTGCAAAATTACACCATCATCTAGAAACTTCAGGCATGTTTGGTAACTAAATCATTTTAAAAAGGATTAAAATCTTAACCAAATTTAAATGATTAAGAGCAGTCTTGCAATTTAATGAGAGTAAAATTTAGATCATACCAATGTACATAATTGCTCAGCAAGTAAATCCGCCGAAAGCTGTATCATAAAACATACATATAATGGTGTCAGAACTGGAAAATGATACAGAAGATGTTGAGCAAATGAGTAATCATTAAGAATTAAAACTACACAATTACATGAAACCAAGTACTAAACCATTATCAACAAGGCCTTCATTCAATAAACTCAAGCTACATTAATGACCAGATTATAACTGTGCCTTCAGAATATTTTGTCCCATCTTTCCTCCCTGTATTGCTTTCAGATGCTAATAACACTGCCCAAAACTGAAGGGGGGATCTAAATGGCATTGTCATACAGACACAGCATTCACATCATTTCTAACTTGAAATCATTTGATAACGGAACTCTATTAGAACAAAATCGAAGATAAGTTACACAGAACACCTCTTGTTTCTTTTCTTTCTTCTTCATCTTCTTTTTAAAATTTTGATGGAACCAAAGCACATAAGAGAAGGTTCATAAATAACAAACAGGCACTAAGCACTAAAGGAAGCAAATAGTTCAAGGAGGGACCTTACAGACCATATATTTGCAAGCCTAATATAGAAAGCTAGCTTTTATAAGCCAAAGCCCTCCCTAGACTTAGAATCAATAATACTTGCAGATAATATGTACCGTAGTTGAGCATTTAATCCTAATATTAAAAAAGATCCATGTACTCTGTTGGGTCATGTTCAGAGGGGTATAGACTGAAAATTCTGGGATGTGGTGGTTTTTTTGGCCTCCTCTTGAAGCACTTTTTGTATTATTTTTGGAGAAGGGTATAAATAAAAACTCGGTAAACACATTAGTATATTACTATACGGAAACTTCGAAAAAATTGTTGGACAGCAGAACATGATAGATTGGCCAATAATCTCAATCAATCAACAAATGCATATGAAACAGTTAAATTTAACTCTAAGTACAAAATGGCTTGTAATCATAATAGAACATACAGTATTGGGCAATGTTGGAAGACGATCCTCAATAGCGAGAAATCTGCTATCATCTATATCTTCATAGGTAATGGCTACGGTTCCATCACTGGGCTTTTCCGACAGGATTACCCTACTTCGTAACCTAGTAACATATGGAGCCATTCCTGCAGAAGCACACAAAGAGGTTTCAAATGGAATGAAGAGTTAAACAAAAGGCCAACTATCCAAAAACTCCCAAAGTTACACACCTTGAGGCATACGGTCTTGCAACATAAAAGTTAACACCCTTCTTTTGCAGGCATTTAAGCTGCCGCCAATTAGGGACTTTGACATCTTCCTTGGACAAGCGTCATCTTTTACGTCATCACCAATTGATGAGTTTGCCAGATGAGTAGCAAGATTGTGAGTTGGGTAAGTATTTGACTTTCTGACAGAATATTCATTGGCCTTACTCTTTTTATGGTTAAGCTGATGCCTGTAATAGGTTTTGGTTAAACAAAAAAAATGTGCATTAAAGGCCTGTACATCCTAAGAGAAGCCAGACCCTGCTTGAAAATGAAAAATGCAACACAGTGACTTTAATTCATGACAAATAAAGAGGATAGATGCCCAAACTTTACCTTGCAGCCACCATTTCAATCTTTGAGAATCTTTCAATCATGGTTTGATCAACAAAAGGTGGGGTTCCAACTGAAGGACTGTTTGCATTCAGGGGAACACTCATATTACTAACACTAGCAGGAGATCCAACTCCACTGATTACTGGATTTTTGGGGAGGGAATTTGATCTCCGCTTTGAGGCTTGATGTTGTCTTTGCATTGAATCATTAGCACTGGAAGAAAAGGATGGAGTTCCACCAACATGAGAAACGGGATTAATGGCAGACTTCTCCTTTTGTGCTGATACAAGTGCAATATTTCCAGGCACTCCATAGTGGGAACCACTAGAGCCACCAGAGAATTCCCCTGATTTTGACAACGATGGTTGAGGCACAGCTCCTGCTGACACACGAGGACTTTGAGCTGATTTTCTTTTTGATAGTTGGTCCTCCTTTCTTGCTTCCTTCTCATTATGCTGGCCAAAATTATTCCAAGGAGGCTGAGAGAGATTAGACCTCACGAATGCTTGCTGCGCAGGTCTTTGCTGAAACCGTGGATGCTGAGGATCTAGATGGTTCTCTGTTTCCATCATCTGCATATCAGTTTTGCTTCGACTGAGGTCAGATCCATCAATCTTTTCTGAGTCGAACTGCTCTTCCTTGGCTCCATATTGCATAACTGATTGTCCTGCAGCAAACGGTAATTGCATAGAATCCTGATTCAGGACGCCTTCAAACATCTGCGGTGAAAATTTTTGAACTCCTTGGTTTGAGTACTGAATACCTCTCGCTATTGCTTGCTGTTGCAACATATTCTTCCAAATCATGTCAGACCCCTGGGGACCTTCCGTAGACGCCAATGGGTGCTGTTGAATTCCATCGATGCCCATAAGAGATGGTCTAGGTCTCTTGTTAAAACTGGACAAGGGTGACATTTGCCCATCATGAGTTTCCCTCTTTCCAAGAAGAGAGACGTTAGTGTTCAAATTGTCCGCATACGAGATCATTTCTTGCCCAGTAGGGGAAACACCAGATGGATTAAGAACTGACCCAGCTACTTGCTCAAGTATACCTCTTGGGGTTCCACTGCCCATAGAATACCTAGATTGAGATACAGATACTGTAGGTTGTGCTGGAAGAGAAGCATCTGAAGTAAAGTTCTTTGGTCTTGATGCTAACATCTCATTTAAACTCGTATTTTGACCAACTACATTATCATGGACATTAGAAGATATCATATTTCCAGAAGCGGCTCCAGAATCTCCCAGTCTGGTATTAAAATTTTCGGGTATTCTGTCTATACAAATTTTCTTCCCAAACTTATTATTGGATGTGATAGATACTTCTGAAAGCTGTCGCAATCGCTTCCTCCGCACACTGTTCAGAGAAAAGTTGAGCTGCAGACGGTAACAATAACTGTTAAACATATATAAAAGAGAAGGAAATCTTATTGTCAGAAAACATGACCATTTGAAATTTACATCACCTTCATAGAAGCTGGGCTGTTACAGAGCCTATCGAACTTAGGAGCAGGGTTAAGATTAAGTTGTGGTTGCAATGCCTTCAGAATCCGAGACTCCACTTCCTTGCGTACCAAAAATGGATAAAAAAATTTATCACATCCTCAAAATGTTACCAAAATTATTGATTATAGGTTATTAACCAATCATACATACCATCAGATCACCATAGGTCCATGAATTATCTGAAATTAATGGAATATCTTTTACCACATTTTCCAAGGACATCTTTAGATGTATCTTATTGACAATAGGCAATCCATCAGTGGATTGAGCACCAGGCCCTTGTTCAGGAGGACCTCCACGAAAATCTCGCACCTACAGCAACGTAATCATGACCATTTTTTTTTATGGAAAACTAAGAATTTGCCCAATTCCAAAAATCTAAACTGGAAAAAGCAACAATAAAACTAAATATAAATATGTTTTGAGACTAAATTAAGAATCTCAAATTCAACATCACCTATACAAGATACATGGTCATGAATTAACATTAAAAGGATCAGAACAATATCCCCAAAATTTAGTATTCTCCAGCCACATAAGAAAACAGTTGAGCACTTAAGCTTCAAAACAATCTCAAACACAATGAAAGTATTGGCATTTATTTCACTAATGCTAAACTATATTCCTCATTTCTTTTACATTCTGTAAATCGTCCTAACCATTATTTAGGCTTCCTTAAGGTAAATTCATAATTTAAATAAACTCACCTCACAAACAATTGTGCCATCAACATACTTGCAAGGTATATCATCAAGAATATCTCCAGGCAATCGGCCACATTCAATAGCCTTGAAGCACATAAAATAAAGAAAAATTAATAAAAGGAAAAACCTCTCATGATGAAAAGAATGGCAGGAGAGAAATCATATTTATCATACTGGATATTCATAGACAACAAAAGAAAATGCCAGTTGGGTACAATTCAGAGCGATAAAAGGTACATTTTGACAACCATAGAGACTACCAGGCTCATCACTAATAAGGATAAAAGTCAAAGAATTTGGAAGATAGATATAATGGGAGCAGTGTTATGTAAAGTCCATGCTTGTAAATAAAATTTCACCACACTAGCTAGCTAGATTTGAGTAGGAACAAAAATACCATAAGTTAGAAATATGCTCAATGCCAGTTTCTTAACCATAGAAAAATAAACTTTCCTTCAAGAAGACAGCCTATTCTGAATTTTGATAACCATACGATCCCAAAAGAGAGAGAATTCTAAGATTGGGACCTAAGTAATTTCCAGTATGAAGGCCATCAATTGCAGAATAATGCAAAAAATCCCAATATATGATTTGTTTTGTATTTTATGAAAAGAAAAAAGAAATTTTGTATTAATAACAAAAGAGAAAATACCAGAAAGGAGGAACAAAGAGTTCCTCAAACCTACTAATTACATAGAAGCCAGCAAGTCATCCAATTTTAAATAATCTAAAACTAAATAAATTGATAAATTAATAAAAACCCATCAACTACAGTCTAGTAAACCAGTCAATATTTACAAGATCATAAAGAACTGTCTAACTAAGAAAACCTATGTGGAGAGTAGATGAGAGAAAGCAGATGACACTTACAGAAAACAAGTTTTCAGATTTTCTGTCATAAGGAAGTAACAATTTTGAATTGTCTTGTAATGTACTCGGGTGCGTTGGATCAATCTGAAAATCACAATTACAAAGCTAAGCATTAGTTTTGATGTCCTTCACTTCCTAGTTACAACTCAAACGAAGTAATGCAATGTTTAACAGACCTCTGATGGTTTTCCAATAGAATATCCATCTTGAAAGAGGTTTAATGTGAAGGAAACTCCATTCTCTGAAAGAACAATATTAATTTTTTAAAGAAAATCAAGAAACCAAACAATAATGAGATAGTTCCTAAAGTCAATAGAAATACCTGGAGTTGGACGACCTAAAGAAGACTCAGATAACCCAATCAACCCATTTACATCCCCACTTCTTTCAGTTTCACCATCCTGTTACATAAAGAATTAAGTGTATTATAATTCCAAGTAAACAGAATTAACATCATTGACTTATACAAACTCAATGGAATCTTTTGCTGATTTCAAATTGTTGGGCAAGTACAACTTTCAAGCTTGAAAGTAGATAAAGAACAATAACAAACCATCCACTACATCAGCATTATTAAGTTTAGAATTTCAATATAGTATTTGAACATTCAAAACATTTTCAATTTAGCACTAATACTTTCAAATGATCCATCCTGGCTCGGAGACTAAGAGTATGTAACCAGCATAAATCTTTTGATTTACTTACAAAGACATCAAATTAATATCCGTCGTAACAACAAACAAATGAACTGAAATCAGATTTCGACAAAGAACCAAGAAATAGAACGTACCTTCTTAAGTTTTCGAGCTACAGAAGATTCGTTCTGCGATAGAGCCCTCAACCCATCCTTAGAGTCATCATCACCAAGGGCAGTACATCCAGATTGGGTAGTACAAAGCTTTGAACGAAAACTTTTACCCTTTTGCGAGATTTTGAAGGAAACGCCCATTTTTCCCCAGATGCGATTTAATTACGATAATTCACAATCTTGCAACGCTAACAGTGTGGACTGCGGGATCGAGGAAAAAGGAAGATTTGGGGAAGAAGAAGAGAAACTCGAAGTTCCCACTTTCAGAGGAAAATCAAATCGAAATAACGTCTTTCTCATTCGACATTCTCTCTTACCAAGCTCTCGTACTCGCTAGTAGAAAGGAGGGAAGAAACTACAAGCTGTGAATTAACGGAAATTAAGTGCGCGAATTCGGCTACACGATCTGGAAAATTTTTCCACGGCAGCGGGAATTTCATCGCCACTCCTCTCCTCTCTACTTGTCAATTGTGGCGCGTTTCTTTAATCGGAAGTCTCATTCGGAAACATCAAAATTTATCCACGACCTCATCGAACGGGAGTAGAATGAAATGGTTCTTCACCAATTTTTTCCCCTTTTCAACTACAGCTCAAGACGATTCGATTGGCTACAACTTTATAATCCATTGAACTCCAAGCTCTTGAATTTTTAATCTCAACTTATTAAAAATTTTACAATATTTATAAATTTAGTATTCACAAAATTTAAATTTTAAAATATGAACCACCCCTATGTTCTTACTTGATAGGGCTTCACATTCAATGTGAGATATGTTTTAAAGGATACTAAAAATAATTATAGTTACATCGATAGTCGGAACTAACCGTTTACGTTTGAGATAGGTTATGCTCTGACGTGTATTTTGTCCATTGGTAGAGCATTGGACCTTTAACCTATGGTCGCACCTCACGAGATTGATGAGCATTTATTAGTGCAAATCTATAAAAAAAAAATATATATATATATATATATATATTTATATTTAACTTCGAATCTGAATCTAAATAATGTTATAAATGGTATGACTTCTAAAACTAAATGTGCTTGACATTGAGTAATTCTAGGGTTTAGGGTTAAGGGAATGAAAAGAAAAATATACTGAAAGACTGACGTTATTTTTAAGTGAAATAAGCTCGAGACTAATAAAGATGAAACCTTGTATATGAACCCATTTCCAGAGACGCCATTGGTAACATTGGTATTATATATTTGGGTGGGTGAGTTAGTCTCATCCAAAAGTTAAATTTATCAATAATCTAGATAAACAATAAAAATTATTATAAAAATATTTTATATATCACTTTAGAATGGTCAAAATATTGTGGAATTTTTTTTTTAAATCATTTATTTTCTACTAAGTCCGATAAAAAAAATGATGGTGGAAAGTAAAAAGAATTATAAAAAGAAATTTCCAATTTAAAAAAATTAATTTCAGAATCTATCAAATGGAAATAATATGCTTTACAATTATTCAAAATATTCCAAATATCTTAAATGTATATATAAATCCTAACAAATCAACCTATTACAAACCATATCCTTAAAATGGTAGTATAATTTATATCATAAACAATGTATTAAAAAATAGTATAAAGTAGATAAATAATTGTTTATTAGTTTATTTGCGCTATAAATAGTATTTTTAAAAATATATCGAAATATTAAAGCATTTTTTTTAAATACATAAAAAAAACTAAAAAATAATAAAATGATATAAAAAAAATTAAATAAAAAAGAAATAATGTTTCTTAATATGTATAATAAATTTTTGTTTGATTTGGGTCAACGTTCAAAAAAGTAAACCCAAACTCAACCCAACTCAAACTCAACCCAACTCGAAATACTAATCCAACCCAACCCCTATAAGTTGGGAGGGGTTAATCTGGGTCCCCCTAGTCCATATAATATTCACAATTTAAAACTTTTAACTACACCTCAATGGTAGCATAAAAATTGAACAGAAAGGGCGAGGAAGTTGAATGTTCTTTTGTTGCAGTCTGTGTGTAATGGCACAAAACAATCATCACCCATTCCTTCACATAAAAGGAAGAGGAAATAGAGAAGACGAGAAAGAAAGAAAAAAGAAAGAAAGACTAGAATACCAAGGCTATACCCAACTAGTGTGTTCTCTCCTAAATAACAACACCACCACCACTACCACCACCACCACCACCACCAAGAATCCTCATATCCTTCTATAAATTCAGATACTCGGTACACAATGATATGATATTTCCATAAACACTACTGAAAACTCAAACACAAATTAAAAAGTAAAAAGGGATCATACACTACTAAGGCTCATCAGACAACTCTCCACAAGAAAAAAGAAAAAAGAAAAAAGAAAAACAAAAGATGAGATCCAACCAAGCACTCCATTTTGTATACATCTCTCCTCAGCCTCTTACTGATAATACATGAGCTGCTGAGCTGCCGCAACGTTCTGAAACCCACCATCATAGATGGCCTGACTTGAGCCAGCAGCACCACCCATCCCCATGGCTGCTGCCTGCTTTAAAGGATGTGGAGCCTGGGGGTGGTGCATAAGAGCATGGACGCCCCCCATTTTGCTCATTGCCAGTTGCCGCTCATATGCTAAGAGGTCAGTTGCGGACAGCCCCTGCATCGGAACTGCTGCAGGCGGAGGAAGTGGGTTCGAGATGGTTCCAGGTGGAGTTGGTTTGCTTCCCCAAGAGCACTGCAAACATACAACCAAGCGTTGTATAAATTAGTCTTGCACATTCAAGCATACAAGCAGTCGTTGCTAGCAGCTCTATGAAAAATGTTAAGAGCAGAAAACAAAACCTTGATCTGTTTTCCGCAAAGAAATGACTGAGTATTCCCCATCTGAATAGCCAAAGCTGCCTCAGCATGAGTGCTATATCTAACAAAACCAAAACCTTTATCACGCTGGATGCGAACCTCCTCAATCACACCACCAAGAGCATGAAAATGGCGATGAAGATCAACCTGCGTCACCTGTATAAACAAACAAGGAACAAGTATTCGTAACTCCAGAAAGCTAGTAGCTGTCAGATGAGTAAAGAACTCCTAAATATCACCCACATCAGACAACAAAATCAACACTACAAGATTAAACTTCCAGATAGGATGAGGTATCTTGCCTCTGGAGCAAGATTGCCAACATAAACAGTAGTGTACTGAGGATTGTTCTCCGGGGCATCACTATTAACCGTCTCTTTACCATCTTCTGCAGAAATTTCCAAATACGTGCAGTAATGTCAAAAGCTTGGGGGGGGGGGGGGGGGGGGGGGGGGGGGGGGGGGGGGGGGGGGGGGGGGGGGGGGGGGGGGGGGGGGGGGGAATCAATCCTCAATACAAAACAACAAAAGTGAGACATTCTAAACTTGTAGATTATAATGAAAGAATTGAAAAGCATCATTAACATTGGGGAACAAACACTAACCAGATGATCCATTCGTAAGTTCTGCAATGCTTTTAACATCTGAGCTCTGCTTGTCTTCATTGGATCCAGCACCTTTGGTAGCCCAGTTGCAGCGAATCTGTCGGCTTCCAAGCCACTTACCTGAAGCAGACCATATGTAGTGAGAGATAGGATGCAAAGATGGTAAGAAGACCCTTGCAATTGTTAAAGTAATTATTGGAATTATGTCAATTTCGAAGGTCAAAGACAAGACACTACTTGCTTTCATGTTGTTATGCACGATAACAATATACCACAAAATTAAATGAAATAGCAGATGAAGAGACCATCAAGCTATTCTTTCTTACAAATGTTGAACTAATTAGTCTACAATTGACAATCTACTACAAGTAATTTAAACCATAGTCCTTACCAGTCAGGTCATTTATTGCACTTTGAGCATCCTGGAAAGGGAGAGCATAATTTAGTAACGAAAAGAGAAATAATAGAAAATAACATATTTGAAGTAGATGTAGCTTGAACCTGTTGGTTGCGAAAGGAAACAAAACCAAATCCCCTCGAACGCCCAGTCTTCTGATCCCACATAACTCTGGCATCGCTGAAACCAATTATACATAATATCAGATATTGATGGTTAAAAAAAAAAAATTATTAACAAAAAACTACTCCCCCCCAGGATGAGAGCATGATCTTTTCCTCTAACTTAACTTAAATTCAAAGAAACAAACAAATAAAAAAAAGTTCAGGAGCTGAAGCTTACGAACAGCTAGGGAATACAGAGAAGCATGCAAACAGAGTAGAATCAGTAACTTCAGGACTAAGATCACCCACAAAGATGTTGAAATGACCTGTGCACAAAAAAAAAAAAAAAAAAAAAAAAAAAAAAAACGGGTGAATATAGAAGGAATTAATAAAGAAGTGGCAACTCACAACCATTAATTCAAAACAGATCCAAAACCTGATGTGTCCTCTCTTTGACCACTAGCATAAGCCCAATTTACTTTGATAGGCTGCCCAAACCTGTAAAGCACATATCAAGGGAAGAAACAGAGGTACAAAGCATGGAAAATACCAAATTTAGGTTTGTGCTTACAAATGCCTCCCATTAAGTGACAAAATAGCCATAGCAGCCGATCTGCGATCAAAATAGTGAATAAATCCATAGGATGACTGCATAAAGCAGTGGCAACAAGGATGTTAATAGACAAGGAAAGAAACAATTAGATTTAACCTATTATAAGAAAAAAAAAATATAAAAAGAGAGAGAGAGGTATATAAAATGTTTTATGAGCTCCGTTGGACCAACCTTCTCCTTTCTGACAAGCTTGCAGTTTTCAACAAGGCCTGTACTCCCGAAAACCTCTTGAAGAAGTGGTTCTGTTACTTGTGTATGTATATTTCCCACGTACCTGCATTTCCTCGAAATTAAAGAAACTAAAAGTTTTCAAAAGGAAAAGAAAACAAAGAAAATACAAAAGATACATAAGTAATCAACTACAGTCATATACATATACATAAAAATTTTAAATAAAAACACCTAGAAACTTGATTGATATTAGAGAAGACATAATGTTAAAGCAAAAGTTCAGAAAATCAAACAATTGGGTATCCAGTGACTTGGGAATTATAGATACTAAAAGCAAATAACAAATCTGTGATAGAGAGACGTGAGAACTGCAAGCAAACATAGGTTTCATAATGCAGACAAAAAAGAGGAGATGGCATTAAGGGGATAAAACGTCTTGAAAATCACTTACACACTGCGGCAGGTGCTTGGATCAAAGCCTAGGGGTAAATTTCCACTTGGAATTGGTTCAAGCTGTGCAATGGAAACAACAAAACATATAAAAAGGAAGAAAGACAATAGTGTGCCTTTATGAAATGAGTGGAGGACAAAAAGAAAGCAATTATGCCAATTAAAAGAAATCTTGTTACAAAACGACGGCTGAACCACGATGGTATTTCAATCGGTACATTGAAGAGACAGAGACCACACAATTATGAAAAAAAGAAAACAATCAAAGTATCAGGAAAGACACAGACCAGCGACCAAGCACTCAAAACTTCACAACATCGTATGGAACTTCAAGTTGAGTATAAGTCAGCTGTCATCAACAAGGATGGCAAGTGATGCATAAAATAGTATAATCTACCTGCACCCCAGAGCGAATTGAAAAATAGAAATAAAAAATGCAACACAAACATCTTGCATCGACAGAATATACACCAAATAGAAAATTTAAGCCCCAGAAGTGAGCCACTGCATGGAACATTCTACCATCATTGATTGCCCTTGAGCATACAAATGGGTCCTATGTCTTCATTAATTAAGAACAAAAAAACAAAAAACAAAAATTCCAAACGAGCTCAAGGTTCCCCAGCAGAAACCCACAACTAAAAAGAAACAAAAATTCCAATACCCATCACAAACCTTCAAGCATCCACAACTCAAAACCATACACAATTAGCGAAACACCGCTACAACAGCAAGCACCAAATCGGCCGTAACTTCAGAGACACATCTCCGAGATCGACAACCAAAACACACAAACAACATGCAGAATTGAACAGAACAGAAGGTGTAGATCATAAAAATGTGAACGAAAACAAAAACAAAGAAGAAGTGGAACCTGAGGGGGAGCTAGAAGACCAGGATGATAAAGAGATTGTTGCTGAAGCAAAGCTTGCTGCATCAAAGCTTGTTGTTGCTGTTGCTTCAATCTCTGATGTTGCATTCTTATTTCCTCGATCAATTTTCCGTCAAAATTAACGAAAAATTTTACCGGGAAGAGGAGGGGTTAGGGTTAAGAGTCGAACAAGGCGAGAAAAATTAGAGAGGGAAAGGCCTTTAGGGGTTGGGGGGAAAGAGGATTCGATTACGGGTACTAAGTTGCAAAACTTATAAAATGCCGTTTCGGGCCCGGGCGAAGATATAGTTACGGACCTGTTACGCCCAAATATGCAACAGCCAATCCAATCTTGACAACTATCGTCAAATTGGTTGGCCTGTTTTCTAGCTGACCTGATGAACGTCTGTCACAGCTCCTTTTTCTTTAAATTTCTAGGGGACAATTCTGAAAATTATAATTTTTTTATACATTATTTTCACTATTTTTCTTAAATATTTCCATATATAAATATATAATTAATTAATATAAAAAAATCTTTAATATATTTCTAAATTTTAAATTTTTGTATCTATAATTATTATAACTCATAAGATTAAAATTCATATTTTCATTTTTACTGGGTTGAATTCAAAGACATATTTTGTAATATTTGGTAAATATTTTATTTGTCCAAATATATTTACTTTTCACTTTCAAAAAATATACATGTATATATAAAAATAAACTTTATTAACATAATTCTCCCATACATATCATAAAGCTACCAACTAATTCCAAAGTTTCTTAAACGTCCATAAAATTAGATAATCACACACAAACTATGGAATAACTTCGACAAGAAATTTGATTCTATGTTCTATGTCTCATATTTACTTACTCTATCGAATATTTCTTTGTTAATATCTCAAGAACAAACCGTAATTATAATGACTGGAATGATACATGCAACAAGAAAAATAACTATTTTTTCATTATGGCATCCAAAATTTCTTTAGAAGAGAGAAAAGAGATAATATTTGTTAGAAAGGCATAATTGTTGGAATAGCAGTGATATATGACACAAAATAGCAACTAAATTTTGGAGAGCTATCTTCAAGGGAAAAGCAAAACCACGTTATAAGTTGAGATCCAAATGCCTTGGGAAGCCTTCTTCAGCTTCAGCCTCGGGCACGGGCACGGGCACGGGGTCGGGTCCGGGCTCATTGGCTGAGCTGCTTCCACTTGCTTTAAACGTAGCCTCAGGCTGCTGGTTCACTTGGTATGGCGCTCTTGCTACAGCCCTGAGATCATAAACAACACCACTCTGACTTCATCAACAAAGAAAAAAAAACCATCCTACAATCATATCTAATAATAAGATGGTTCACTTGGTATGGCGCTCTTGCTACAGCCCTGATCATAAACAACACAACTAGACTTCATAAACAAAGGAAAAAAAGAAAAGGAAAAAAATCTATCCTACAATCATATCTAATTAATAAGATGGTTCACTTGGAATGGAGTTCTTGCTACAGCCCTTATCATAAACAACAGGACTAGACTTCATAAACAAAGGAAAAAAAGAAAAGAAAAAAAAACCCATCCTACAATCATATCTAATAAGATGAACTCATAAAAATAACAAAAATATTGTCATGATTTCTGCCATTTACAAGTTTTTTGCTATATAGAAAAGAACAAAAAACCCAAATCAGGATTTGTAAGAGAAGAACTTAAGCAGAGGGCTTTCTTCACGAAAGAATTATAGAAAAGCTATACCTGTCCTTTCTTTTCTCAAGAAATCGGTGGAGTGAAGCCCTCCTAGCAATAGGCAAATCTGTTTAATGAAGTAAAAGGGCACAAAATCAAATTAGGAACAACAGATTAAGATAATCAACCAGAATCTATCTTTTGAATTTCTGTGTTCATGGTGGTTCATTACCAGAAGAGTTTTTTGCTTCTGGTTGCGGTTTCCGTTGCTGCTCCGGCGCCGGCTTGGCCGGTACAGGAGCTTGAGTTTTGGCCACAACATTTGGCTCGATGGCGGGAGAGTTGTTGTTAGGTTTTTCCAAATCAGAACCGAATTTGGTGGGGATGGCTGTAGGAGCGGTGATGGTGGTGGCGCTGCGGCTTCCCTTATCGGCCAAGGCCATGATCTCTTTGGCCCTTTCGTTTGGAAAATCGTCGTACACCAGAACTTTTCCGGCGTAGAATATGGTCATTTGAGCGGTTGCAGGCTCCGGTGAGGGCGGTCTCCTGATTCAATTCGCCATGAAAATAATCAGAAATCAGAACTCCATTTCATAGAGATGTAATTTATTTAACCTAATTTCCTTTCCGTTTTGGCAATTTTCTCGCAAGCAACAGCAGTAAGCAAGTAAATTAAAAATCCATACACAATTGGAAAAGGAAATTAGCCCTAAAAGTGTGTGGGTGTTTCTAAGCACCTGAACTCCCCATTGTTCATGGTGTTATTGGAGAATCCGACGAACTTCGGCAGATTATCCTTCTGCTGCCGTGTCGCACCGGAAGAATTAGGCGTAATCGTCATAGACGGCGGCGGAGGTGACGGCTCGGGCTTTTCCAGTTCATCTAAAACGTATCCCAAAAGAAAGGAGGGGAAAATTCTCGAGTAAGTTCAAGGGGAGTGGAATTCAATTGTCTCAGATAAGATCTAAAAAATTCCTAAGGTTTTCAAAATTCGTAAGAAAAACATAATCAATTCGTTTCTTCGAAACGAAATCAATACCTCTCGGTTTCTTCCTCGGAGCCTTATCGGAGTTCAAATCGGCGAGACCTCGTTTCTCCTTCAGGAACTGGCTCAACAGACTACAGGTCTGAGCAAAGTTCGATTTCCCCAGCCGTTTCGCCAACAGCTCTCGGTCGGCAAATCTCGCACCTCCGCCGGCGTCCGATGGATTCGACATGGCCAAAAAAAAAAAACAAGAAGAACAAGAAAGGAATCAAAATCCCCAAAATCCGCGAGATAGTTGCAGAATTTCAGGAGTGAAAGGAGGAGTGAAGATAGTTCCCCTGGCGAGAGATAACCGGCGCTCCGGTGGTCGTAGGCGGCGGAGATGGAGAAAACAGGGAATATGACTGTTCAAATTTCTTCACATTTCCAAAGGAAAAGGAATTTGGTCTCTCTCTCTCCCTCTCCCTCTCTCTCTCTCTCTCTCCGTGTTGCTTTGAAAAAAATGAGGAGTTGAAGCACGTTTTTTTGAAGCATTAAAAATAAGGAATTCTCTTTTTTTTATTATTATTATTTTTATAAATTAATTTAATTTTTAAATATTAAAGGTGGAATTTCCCAGAATAAAAGTCCAAGGAAAAAGAATTATGACTACGACCATTTGTGTTTTTTTCTTTCTATTATTAATTCTATAATAATTATTATTATTATTAAAGGCATCAAAAATATCTTAAATAATATTCAATTATTTTTTTAAATAAAATTTCCATTCATTAAATTATTCTTTTCTTAACCAACTAAAAACCAACCCCTAAATAACTTAATCTTAAAATCTACCTCTTCCATCAATAAAATCTATATTTTCTCGTGTGTATCGTGAATTTAATCGAAGATAGTGACCCAAGAGCTTAATCAATTCAGATTATTCAACCCGAACCCGTGAAGATATTTTTTTTTATTTGAGTAGAGTTTAATTTTTTTAAAAATAAAAAATTCAAGCTGAAAATAATATTATAGTCCTTTAAAATTCATTATAAATATTAAACATATTTAAATTTTAGTAACAGTGAACTTTTAATTGTCAATGTATTATGTATTATGAATTATGAATTGTAAATAAATATAAATTTTGGGTCAACATTTTAAAAATTATAAATAGTTTGGGGAATTATTATTATTTTAAAAATAATTTATGGTGGACCAGATTTCACGTTCATTGTTCATTCTGGTAAGCACATGGGGTGAAAATAACGAACATGTGGGCGTCTTTAATTCACAATAATATATATATATATATATATTTTAATTGGGTCAATATTTTGTTTTTTTCTTTTCTTTTCTTTTCTTTTTAACTTAAAATTAATATATATATATATAGAAAATGAAATGAATTATTTAGAAATTAGAGCACGTGATAAGCACGTGAAATCTTTAGGAGAGGCCTTCAGAATTTTGATTGCCAAAGCCTTTTCCGCCATTTTTATATTCCTTAAATTACAAATTATAAATTACAATTTTGTTTCCTTATAAATTAATTAATTAATTAATTACTTAAATCCTATTTTAATTTTTAAATTTCCAAATATAAATTGTATTTTGATTTTTTTTTTCCATTTTAATTTTTAAACTTTAATAATTAAAATTGACTTTTCAAACGATAAAAATGAACAAAAATTGAAATATATAAAAAAAAATAATTGCATCGTGCATTTATGAAATATATTTATATTTAAACAAAATGTCGGAAGTACAACTCCATTAAATAAACTCTTAATAGGTGACGTGTAATGAATTTAATAATTTATTAAATTATAATATTTTATTCAAATCAAATCAACTAATCTTCTGTTTTTAAACAACACATATGTTTGTTTTTTGGGCATGTCGTAATTTTAGAAGCACAAAACTAAATATTTATCGAATTTTTTTTATCAAATTAAATAAATAAATTTTGTGATGTAATTATGAGCTGTACATGTAGAAGTTACACGTAGGCACGAGTGACTAACCCATTCAAAATGGTGATGATCCAGAATCGAACGGTCCGAGAAAAACGTGAATTTGCAAAAGTAAATAAAAACATTATTTTTTAATAAAAATTATATATTATATAAAATATTACACACGTGCCGATTTCTACCATTCCTACTATAATAACTCTAAATAAAAATAAATAAATAAATAAATAAATAAAGAGGTGGGTCCCACTAAACACTTGAATGATTAAAAACAAAGCCGCTTTATTAACACGTTTTATTATTTATATATAATAATAATTTATATTTTTCAATTACGTTTTCTATTTTTTATTTATTTATGGGGAAATTAATATTAAATACCTAAAATCAAATAAATATTAAAATGTAAGTTAAAAGACTATTTTACCCTGCTCGATGTCTGGGGACCATTAATTAAATTTGAAACTTTTAAAATGTAATGGCAGCACGTGTTTGGCAAGGTGGGTGGGTAGCTTGACTTTGAGTACAATCCTAATAAAAACATTTTTTCTTTCAATAATTGAAAATAAATAAATAATTGTGTATATAATATTATTGGAAGAGGATTTTGAGTATCGTGTGACGATTTAAGGTGGTTGAGGCTCGATGTGAGTAGAGAACACGATATAATATTTATTCGAGCCTCCAATATCTGGGGGTTTCTTTGTGAATTGTTCGGCATGAGCACGGTGGAGGAAATTAGACCTCAATTGAGGGTTTACTTCGAGTTTCTTTCAACTAATGTGACCTCAAGTCTTAATGGAATTAGGGGATTCTTGGACGTGTAGGTTCGAGAGGATACACCATACAAACTTGAAGAAGAGACCGAGGGCTAACAATCACACATGAAGGAGGATGAGTTGGAACTTGAGGTAAGGAATTTTAGGGTTTTTGCGAGGGTTTCGAAGCTGATATGCTGCTCGGTCTCCACAAAACTTATCTAATTGGATTCTATCTCAACAGGTTTGTAACGGCTCAGATCCACTGCCAGCAAATATTGTCCTCTTTGGGCTTTTCTTTTCGGGCTTCCCTTCAAGACCTTAAAACTCGTCTACTAGGAGAGTTTCCACGCACCCTTATAAATGGTGTTTTGTCATCCTCCCCAACCAATGAAGGACATCACAATCCACCCCTCTTCGGGGTCAGCATCCTCACTGACACTCTTTCCTTCCTCTAATCGATGTGGGACCGCCATGAAATCCACCCCCCTTCGAGGCCCAACGTCCTTACTGGCACACTGCCTCGTGTCTACCCCCCTTCGAGGAACAGCGAGAAGGTTGGCACATTGTCCAGTGTCTGGCTCTGATATCATTTGTAACGACTCAAATCCACCACTAGCAGATATCGTCCTCTTTGAGTTTTCCTCGGGCTTCCCCTCAAGGCTTTAAACTACGTCTGCTAGAGGAAGGTTTCCACACACCCTTATAAAATGGTGTTTTGTTCTCCTCCCCAATTAATATGGGACATCACAAGGTTCGTGTTGAAGAGATCTACATGTTTGTAAAAGAAATCTAGAGTTATCAGAACCTAAAATACAAGAAAAGAAAAAACCTGAGAAAGGACCCGAAGCAAAAATGCAAAATTATGAAAATCGCGGTATTGTTCATGAACCATTTATCGTACTGTCCATGGCACTGTTCATATACGAAAAGAAACGACATTTTTGCCCAATTTGAGTGTTTTTGCTTCGATTTCTAGTCTAATTTCAATGGTACTAATCTTTTATCTTATTTTACGACCTATTTAGGAAGTTCGGAGTCTTTGGCGGGCAAAAACTAACCTAAAAAGTGTTGAGTATTACCAAGTGGCACATCAAAACTTCAAATTAAGCTATTCTTGTAGTATATATGGAAGCATGATATGAGAAACATGTCATAGGAATTTGAGTCTGAATTGAGTTGGTTTGATATACGAAAAAGCACGATAAACTTCACGATTCATGTGTTCTCGAGGAATGAATGAACTGACTATGAACTGAATAAAATCGAAACCATGACTAGGTATCCATGTTCAGGTCACTATGTTGTTTCTCCATTATCTATGTATATGATTTTTTATGCGGTTGGTTATAATGGACGATTAAGGGTTCATTGACTAGCCTTTAATCGTAAACCTTACTCGATCATTGGGGATCCGAACAACTATATATGACATATTATTTATGATTGTACCCTATTGCCCATTAGTTTCCTCTTGGTGAACCAGGAGCGTCAGGGGTCTGGAGTAGTACTTTGAGAGTTGGCTCAATTTTATTCATGCACATGATTACTTATACGACTATACAAGGATGTTAGGTGTTTTGTCAACTAGCCTCTAATCGTAAACCTGACTTGATTGTCTGGGTTAGAAAAAAATTCAATTAATTTTCTCTGAGTGAACTTGTCACGAGCGACGAGGGTTGTAGTACCTTGAGAGTTGATTGAACTTTAGACTGCATAAACCTTATGAGAGTTTATGACTGATGTTGAAGTCGTGCCTCGATGACCTACACCAAAGGTCTAGAATTACGTAGATGATGATGAAAGAGACTAGCAAAACGACAACTCAAGAGACCAAGAAAACAAGAGAAATTTCAAAGGCTAGAAGTCCAAATTAGACAAAGAACTAAGAACTTGAACCAGCTTCGGTTAAATTACCTAAGTTCAGCTTAGTTCGGACAAACTAACTTAGGGTATAGCCTACGAAGAATTTACTCTTAGGATGAACTAAGAGCTATGGTAGTGGTAAAAATACATTACTAATTTTATCGATTTTTGTCTCTATACCAAAATTCTAGAATATTCTAGAAAAACATTTTATAAAAAGTATTCACTAATAAATCACTTTTAACATTTAGGTTTACACCATAATAAAGTAATTTTAAAGTTTTTTTTTTTTTAAAAAAGATTATTAAGAAAGATTTTTAATTGGTTATTGTAAAAAACACTCATAAAATAGGGGAAAAAATATTATAATATATATATATTTTACAGAAATTAAAATGAAAAAGTACTTGTAATAAACAATTCAGTGCACTCTTGTCAAGCTGACAATCATGACTCATTTTAATACCAAATTTGCCCTTTTATTCTTTTATTCTTTTTTATTTTTAAAATTTAAAAAAAAAAAATAAAGATAACATTGTTTGGATTAGTATCAAACTAAATGTATTATTTTTGAAAATTATTTGACATTAAAAACTAATATAATTTTTGAAATAAAATTTAAATCAGTTTATTTAAAAGTTCTGGAAATTAAAATGTTTGTCTTAATTAAACACGAAACTATACTCTAAGTGAAAAATGAAAATAAAAAAATAATAAGGTAGCATGGTAGATATTCATATCTTTTAATGCAGGCAGCACAAAGAACAACGTATAATAATTTTAATAATTTTAGTATAAGGACTATATTGTATTATGTAAAGAAATAATATTATGATTTTGATGGAATGGTTTTGGTCTTGGTCAATTTTGTTCACCGAGGTACCATTGGTGACATTTTGTTTGCATTTGACTATAAGAAAAGCTACTTTCGATATTCAAACAGTATCAAGAATTCAATTATCGAAGAAAAAACACCTATAACACTGTATATACATAGACTTAAAACCGAAACTCTAATTTAGAAACCCTAATCGAGGCATTTAATAGCCCAACACCAAAAAATGATTTCACTTTCGACCAATTTTCGAGCGGTATTCCATCGAAACGAAATTTACAAATTTACAAATTTTTAGGATTGAAACAAAAGTTGAATAAGTAGATCAAAACATCCTCCCAAGTTCAAAGCTCAAAATGGGTCAAATGTCAGACAGAAGGGGGAAAGAAAAACATATATTTTCTATCAGAAACTTAACTAATAGTACAAAATGCTTTAGAAATTGAATTTAATTATTAAAAAAAAAAAAAAAAAAAAAAAAAAAAACTGTTAATAAAGTATTGAATTCCAACAGACATAAGGCAAGAACAAAGTAGTCATCAAATAACCTTATAACGAAAACATGTGATAAGAAGACAACTATATTTGAACTAAACCCAGAGCTTTTATAGAATGGGTTTGGATGATTTGTATGTTTATATCCTTGAGAGGGCATGGTGTTTTCTTTCATGTCTGATCTGACCAGCTACAAATCAAAATAAAAAAAGAAGTAACTTCCATAACAAAGGTACGGGTCGAGATTTAGATCTTCGAGGAAATGAGAAGTACATATATCTATGGTCGAGCTATTGAATCAAAGGTTTTCCAAGCTACGACTTGGTTCAAATCGTCACCTACATGTTTTTAACTCCCTCAAATCGATAGCAGTGGGAAATATTCTAGAGAATCAAGATCTATCATATTGGAAGATTTTGGCAGGTGAGGGGAGGCATTAAATATCAAAATCACGCACAGTTACAAGAAGGGTTATTGTGGAACAAATGATAAATACTACATGAGGTGGGATTTTTTTTTTTTTATATATATATATATATATATATATATATAAAGAAAACTACAACACTATAGTCTACTATCACATCCGGCTATTAGCAATCCAAAAGGCAAAAATGAAAGGGATGTCTTACTTTTAATAGCATTTTCGCCCTTGGCAATTATATATAGACTACCAGATTTTCCCAAGAAATAGAGCTAACAAAGTAAATAAACTTATGGCTATTATGGTACCAAAAAGTAGGACCTGTGATTCCAATTTTATGCTGTTTTATCTTCTTCTAGATCACCAACTGGATTGTCGCTTCCACGCAACGGTTTAACATCTGGTACAGTCCGAACATCCTTTGAAGGTGAGGAAATTGGAGATGGTCTTATGAGTGTTAGATTTGTATCATCCTTGTCGAACTCTTCGTGTGCATCTTCGGAGTATGCATACCTGAGAAACATAGAGGATGAGATGATATAGACTGGTAGAGGGGCGGGTAGAGAAACTGTGTGTCGAAATTTACCGCATTGAGTTTTGAGAGGGAGCCCAGAGAGCACAAATGACACACAGTAGAGAAAATGATAAGATTTGCCAGAAGGCAGGAATAATCCATGCATTTTGCCACTGCTCATTGTAAATGTCATTTGATTTGAAATAAAGCTGCAAGAATACGTTTAAGAAAATGCAGTCAGCGTGTTTGGGACGAAGTTACGAAAAACGACAGTGACTGTTCACATGAACCTGCTGCAGTTTCAAGTAAGTTTTAATTTCTCTAAAAAAAAAAACTATGCATGAATGGAACATGTCGATCGTGTTTTTAACATGATAGGAACACGTCTTCATGCACAAATTACCTCATAACACATCCAGCCCACCGATACAATAACAGTTACCGCCAATGCATTTGTGAATTTTCTGTAAATGTCCAATTTAGTCGTCAACCTTCTAGCCTGTGATATCGATAACAATGGAGGAAAGCCAGGCAGTAGAAGTTATAACACAATAAATGAAAAAGAAATTTACATCATTAGCATAAAATGAGAAGGTAAAAGATAATATTAGACTTGGGCAGGAATATTAGCAAGAGAAAGCATAATTTTAGCAGAAAATTGCAGCAAATGATATCGCTTCCACTGAATCTATGTTTCAATTAGAAGCTCAACGTCTAACGCCATGCTTTCCATCATACCAACCTACTCCATCGAACTATATTTTGATTAAAACCAGATTACTTTCTCAGTATTCGTCAGGAAACCATTTGCTAGGAGGAACTTAATCTTAAAATATTTAAACTACAAAAAAAAAAAGGAGTACAAATAAAAAATAAGTGCTACGAACAAACCAGCTACCTGAAGCTTGCTTAACGTTGCGGAGAGGGAGGTAAATATCCAAAGAATGAAGAAAGCATCCAAGATTGCCACGGGTAGAACCAAGAAAAGTCTAGCTTTTCCTGAAAGATCACTTACAGCACCCACATTCTCAACCAATTCAAGAACTTCAGATGCCAGAAAGAAGGTTAATCCAAGCATGAGAACTTTTGATGTCAGTCCACCCAAAGTTGGTCTAACAACACCATAACCCATTGAAACCATCAAAAGTATCAGACGTGCAATTGTACGCTTAACAACACCAAAGGTGACAGCCCACATAGTAATCCCTGTTGGTCTTATCCCAGTTTGGTTGAATTCAGCAAACTCAAAATACCACATAGCCATCTCAAACATCCCCAACGTTATGACAACCGTAATGCAGTTCTGCAATGGAAAAACTTCTTTCCAGAATCTTGCATACTGTGAGAACCAAAAGATTCCAAGCAACACATAAGCAAAAGACATATACAAATAAAACTTCATTAAAGGCGCCATTCTACCCGGTAGGTATCCAGAAGGATTTTTCCATATAGTTTTCCCCTCGACAACCACATTTTGAAGCTTTGGATCACAATGGATGAAATACAAGTTATACATTCCCGTTTTAGTAATCTGAATCGATTTTGTTGCCAGGGTTGCAACTTTCTCATCTTTGTTGAAAGAGACTCCATAAACTTGAGGCCAACCAGAATTCTTCGAGGACGGCCGGTAAATAATTTCACCTTCTGAACAAACACCAAGTTTAGCAAGATCTACAGTACAACAGATTGCCCTTTGGCCACCATAGGCTGAGCCACCAACCATCTCTCTATCTTCCACCTCAAAAACTATTGCATGCAATGGCCCAGAGCTGAAGTTGGAGAACTCCTCTGGTCTCCGAAATGTAATTTTTTCGAAGCTGGTTTGACAGTACACTATATAATAAGGTAACTATCACAACAAAGACAGAATAAGAAATACACTGACTCCACAGAAGTTAAACCTAGATAGATAAATCCTAACATTCAAACAAGCTATCGAGACTTCCCCAAAATTCTAGCTAACAGTAAGCCCAAAGCGTATTGATAAAAAGCAAGCAAGCAAGCAACATTAACACGCTTTCGTTAATGACACATAACAAAATTCATACGAAGATGGAAACCAAAATCACATAAAATTGCAAAACAATCCAGCCTAATCTCGAATTAACTCATCGTTTCCGCCATTCATTGAAACAGAACCGAAAAACAACGAACACATCGACAACCACATAAACGGATCAGAAAACACATACCGAATGTAGGAATCAGCATTGGTAGAAGAATCCACATCGGCACCGTTGCGGTCAGCGTTAGAAGAGCGAATTCCCTCGCTACCTCCATGGACGACAAACGCATTGCCTTTGTTAACGAATATCTCACCAGAATAGTGGTGGACTGAGGCGTGAATGCACAGGGACCAAGCACATACTAGCAGAGTGAAGGAAAACAGTACCCGTTTAGAAGAAATGCAAAACAAAGACATGGATTACAGCCGGAGCTTCCAAGAGAAAGAAGATTCAGAGCAGCAAAAGCTTGGATCTGCAGAATTCTTGCTTGCTTTGCTTGACCGCCAGAGAGAGAGAGAGAGAGAGAGAAAGAGAGCGCGAGATCTGTGACTGAGTGTGAGCTCTGAGGCGAATTAAATTAAAAATCGATAAATGGAGTTCGAGTTAAAGTAAAAAGAAATTATGTAATTTTGTATTTCTTTTATTGGGAGGGACACGTGTGGGTTTCTGGACGGCTTGATTTATTTGGGTCTTTGCCTTTAGAGCCGTTGGATTTATTCCGCTTCACTGTCGGTGTATGGCTATAAATAACAATAGATTGAGAATTTGGGCTCATTAAATTAAAAAGCTCCTTTTACTATCATGGATAATAAGGAATTTTTTTTTTTTTTTTTTTTTTTTGAAAATGTAATAATGGAAATAGAGAAGTTGACTTGTCGAGACAGGATTATATTATCCGTCCCCGTCCAATTTTTCACTCGCCCTGGCCTAATAAACTAAATAATATGTTATTATTTTTATTTATTTATTTATGAAAACTACGTTTTATATATATATATATATATAATGTAAATTAGTTAATTTTGAGATTTTAATGTAATATTTAAACTAAATATAATGTCGTATATTTTCTTAACCATTAAAAAAATTAAAAATTAAGACTATGTTATAATATTAAATTATGAATTTTTAAAAATTATGTTGGTACGATATTACCTCTCTATATATATATACGCGCTTATGAAATATATTAATTTATTGAGATTTTTTTTTATAAAAATTATATTGAAAAATAAAAACTTTATCATAATAATTTTTTTTAAGGAATAATAAATAGAAAAATAAAATTATGCCCGAAGAACTAATCTTTACAAATTGAAATTCCCACAAAAATAAATGGAGATTTGACGGAAAAAGAAATAAAATAGGTGAAGGGAGGCTTTCCGGTCCTCGCCCCTTACGGTCTCTAAATTGAAAGGGAAGATTTAAAAATCTATTAAAATGTTTTAAAATTTTAAATTTAATCAAATATTATCTTCATAAATTTATTTTTTATTTTTAATTAAGTCATTGTCGTTTGATAATAACTCTAAACATAACTATTGAATCGTGCTCCTCTACATCGAACACTATATTAAATTCCTTATAAAAGTGTAGAAACTTCTTTCGAACATATGTTTTTTAAAACTGTTAGGTTGTGTCGATGATACATAACGAGCAAAAATAGACAATATCTACTAACAGTGGGCTTGAGCATTACATATGATATCAAAGTTAGACACTGGACGGGTGTTAGTGAAGACGTTGGACCCCCTAAGGGGTAGATTGTGAGATCCCACATCGGATGGAGAAGAGAATACGTGTCAGTGAAGATGTTGGACCCCCTAAAGGGTAGAGTGTGAGATCCCACATCGGATGGAGAAGAGAATGAAAAACATTTTTTTATAAGGGTGTGAAAGCTTCTCCCTAACATGCGCATTTTAAATTCATGAGGCTGATGGTAATACGCAACGAACTAAAGCGGACAATATCTACCAGTAGTGGGCTTGAGCTGTTACAGTTTCATATTAGAAAATTTAGATTTCTGTGATGAACCCCTCTAACAACCCCCACAAATCGTGCTCGTGCTCCCCTGGAGACATCAAAGATTGTTCTTATTAAAAGCTCGCTCAAAGGTTCAAACACACGACATCTAAGTACGTGTACCGCCCCGAAAGCACAATAAGAAGGAAGCCTCCGTAACTCAAGAACCTGGGTCGGGGTTGGATTAAGAGGAAACGTTTTTTATTTATCGAATAAAACATTACACGAGAAATCGAAGGTCGAAAATATAATGTTTAGAAACTAATGGCCACAAAAATAGGCTCTCAATTGTTCATAAAAAAACCAACATATGATCAAATTGTGAACACAGCTATTAGTCCAGATCAAGAAACTCCAGTCTTTTCCTAATTGTCCCTTTAAGATCTGTAGCCTCTCTCTCTGCTTTTTGAGCCTGCAATAACAGTTTTTAGTTTGTAAATACCAAAAAGGGTTCGGTTTGACATGGGCATGCGGTCATGGGCAACATACCCTGGATGAGCATGACCATGACACTAAGCACACAGAACACTAATCTTCAGACATAAGCACAAAGGGTTCGACGTGACATGGGTATGAGGCCACGGGCAACACACCCTAGATGAGCATAATCGTGATACTAAGCACACAAAACACTAATCTTCAGACATAAGCAAATCTATGTCGTGTTTTCCAATAAACGTGGAAACGTTTAAGAAATCCAATGGACGAGTCAACATCACTTACCCTTTTAATCTCCACAGCAGAGACATGAGTCATGTGTGGAGGGAGCTCCTCTTTCTCCATGTTCTATAAAGCCCAAAACAAAAATTTTAAGAGAGTAGGACAGCTAACAGACAAATAATGAAGACAAACAAGTGAATCTCTAAGATTTTGTCCTACCAGCTCGCCCAGTAAAACGACGTTTTCGCCTCGAATTACATAGAGACCTAAAGGAATATCGCTGTAAAGGTCACCAACAATCACTCTTTCACAGGATCCTTCAAGAACAGCATTTGCTGAAACATAGAAACAATTAGTTCTCCACGTGAATGTTAAACCCATATAAAATTTCAGGAAGAACTATACCAAATTGATCGAATGAACGGAGGATTCCTAATAGCTTTCGACCATCTCGAAGTAGTACAAGAACCTTCTCTATAGAACGAAACGATCATTAGAACCGCAATTCTAGCAAATAGCAACACTAGCTTTTTAATCCTTCTCTAAAAGAATGCAGACATGCTGAACAATAATTTAGAAGGTAGCTGTAAAACATCCTTTTAGCATTTGGTACAGGGAAGATCAGACCTATCCATAGCGTAAGGAAAAGTTATCTTCTATCCCCTTGAATTCTCCTATTTGCTCATGTCAAATCAAAGTTGAAACAAAGGTTTTCAAGGCCGGGCTAGATAATTGCATACGGTGATAGGTGAGGTAAAGAGAGTGAGATCCCACATTGGTTGGAGAGGGGAACGAGTGTCCACGAGGATGCTAGCCTCGAAGGGGGGTGGGATTGTGAGATCCCAAATTGGTTGGAGAGGGGAACGAGTTCCAGCGAGGACACTGGGCTTGAAGGGGGTGGATTGTAAGATCCCACATTGGTCGGAGAAAGGAACGCGTGTCAGGGTCACGCTGGGCCCTGAAGAGGGTGGATTGTGAGATTCCACATCGGTTGGAGAGAGGAACGAAACATTTTTTATAAGGGTATGGAAACCTCTCCCTAGTCGACACGTTTTAAAAACCTTGAAGGGAATCCCGAAAAGAAAAGTCTAAAGAAGACAATATCTGCTCGTAGTGGATTTGGACTGTTACACTGAGGGTAAAACGTCTTTCACCCTTAGACTCACCATGGCAAGCTCTTCAAAAAGGTGGGTAGAATTTCACAGAGGTTCCATAATCTCTTGAAAAGAAGAGGGAATCAAAGGCATTCACCAAATAAGACACAAATGGTTGCTAAAACCACTACAACAAAGTGCATTTGATTCAAATATCTTCATTTACATTACTAAACTGTTATCCAGAAAGGATAAATGGATGCTCATTCATGTGTCTAAATAAGCTTGATTGGGTGAAAGGTTTTTGAATCAAAGAGCTGCAATACAGAACAATTTGATACTCTCAAACCCCATGATGATCAAGAGATAGATATCACATTACACAACAGAGGCAAAACCCATGAAGCCAGTGATATTAAATTTCAAAATTAAAAAGGAAAATGAGTATTAATTTGTAAGCATCGAAAGAGAAGCAACATACTGTCAAGGTAATTGGCAAGAGAAGTTGAAAGGTAAATATCTTCCGCGCTTGCCCACGACATCGACGACCTTTAACACTTAACTCCAAACCAAATAAATGGGCATTGCCTGCTTAGATTCCTATCCAATTCTCAACCAATCCCTCAAAATCCTTTCACAATTTCCTCAAATAATCTGTCTTCACCATCCACAAATCCTTCGAAACTAAGAACAAACGATTCAAAACGAATCGAAAAGGGGAAAGAAGGGCAAAGATTCAATTTCTACAAACAGAGCGAAGATGAAATTGGGGGAAAGGGCTTCGTGAGAGACAGACTTAAACGTGGCGGAAGCCCGGAAGAGATTCAACTCCGGCTGCAGTGTTGGTCTGGATTTGGTTTGGTACTTCATCTCATGCGCCTTTGGATATGTAGGGCTTTATTATTTATTTATTTAATAATTAATTTTCAAGGCAATTTGGATTGAGAAATTATGATTAACTTTTAGAGTAAGTTTATGGGGTTAGAAAATTGGTGTCCATTTGGATTCTTATGACTTATAAATCTAAGTTATTTTTGTGAAAAATGCAACGGAAAGCTTCACTCCCGAACATGTCCCTTCTTTCATGGTAAATAAAGTAGCCTCTTTCTTCTTTTCGCTCCTTCATCTTTTTACCTCGATGAATAGGATGAAAAGAGAAATTCAAGCAAAAACAAGTACTAACTCCGAAACTTTACATGAGAGTAAATTAATGAAATTCTCCCTTTTAAAGTTAGTTGTTTCATAGTGTTTAGAATCAAACTTAACCGCTCAATCACCTATTTATTGTCGAACTGTGAACTCTTGATCTAATCTCATACGAGATTTCTCACCATAAACATAACTTAATGTTAATATTATCAACCAAGAGCAAAAATGGGGGCAAAAGATGGGAGGAAAACGGAGCCCAACAACAATGTCTTGGTAACTTTATAACAATACAAAATGTTATTTGCCTCGAATATGTTACAAAGAGAGACCCCAACATTAAAGAAGGAGAAGAATTATATGGTAAAATAAAGTGAAAAATGTAAAGCTCTGTCATCATAGAATCTCTTTTGACGATGTATCATAACATGAGTTGCACTGTTTTCGTAACATACAACCATGAAAAAAAAGGAGTAATCAGCACCGTCGATCAGATCTATATTTTTACTGTGATGAACAACATCTCAACTGTTGGATCCATATCATCAAATCAAAGGGTGGAGTTTGAATATCTGGAAAAGTCATTTTTGGAGATGGAATTTGAAGATCAGTCATTGCCAAGTTAAAATGAACCATACTGAAAAAGTGAGACCAGAAAAGGTGTTACCTTCTTCAAATCAGTTGGATGGGGAATTGGTTAGAGAAGGAGATGGAATTATATCTCAAGAACAATATCTGCAATTTGCAAAACAAGAACTTTGTTAGAGAAAGCTAAAATCTTGTGATGTTTTAGGATGGATTTATGAACAAGCTATGAACTTACACTCGGAATCGGTTTTGACCCATTTGGATCCATCTTTAGCATTTCTCTGCTCTTCTTCTTCTGCTTCATTTCTGTTTTTTGGTGACTGTTTTACCTCTATGTACCTCTTCAACGACGATGACGATCGAGAAGCGTTTTGTGGGGCAATCTTCTTCTGGAGAATTGTTCTTAAGAGCTGCCATTGAAATGGAAAGATCATTAGATTCAAAAGCTGAAATTATGCAGCAAAAATCAGAGTTGAAGAAGCTGTTTTTTAGTTTGTTTTGTCATTACCTTTTCCATTCTTGACTCTTGTAGAGTCTCTCTCAAACTTGGTGGTGGTATAGGAGTGAAGCCATTTCTACAAACAAACAACTTTTTGAGCAGAAACGACACGGATTTCTTCCCGATCGCTTTCTTTTTACTATCGGCGCAAATGTCCTTACATTTGCCAATTATAAGACTAATGGTCCTTTCAATATCTTCATCTTTATCATCAGAATCACAGCTGAGGGGATTGCTGATTCTCCTGTCGACCTCCAAGCTTGAAGGGCAGTTGAGAAATCTATCCAATGGAAGATCTGCAACCTGCTTTTCGGGATTCGGTTTGCGAGATAAAAGCTTTGTCAACTCCTTCTGTAATTTACCAACTTCTTCAGGAGAGAAATCTATTATTTCTTCTGAAGAAGATGGATCCTCCTGTATGTCTTGTCTTCTCTCAGAATCATCTTTGATCTCATTGTTGCCAAAAGTTCCAATTGCAAGCAACCCATGAGGCCAATCGCTGAACTCTTCACGAGACTCTTGTTTTTTAAGCTCTGCAAATAGGGAGATGGAAAATATTCAATTTATATTGAAGAAAGTATTCCTGTAATTTACAATACTTCACCATTTCAAAGATCCAGAAGAGAGAGAGAGAGAATAATTTCATGGTCCTATAAAGTAAGAATGTATAATAATATATATATATATATAGTCCTGGGATCTGATTACTGGTTGGTTTGCAGTCCTAAACTAGAGCTAATGAAAGTGGACAAAAAAGGAAATGTAAAACAATGGTAAATTTTGTACATTAATATTTGTTTTTAGGGGTCAAGGGAACAAGGCACATGAACCCAAGTATTGAGGTTAGTGATTCAGGCTACCTTTTGAATCGTGTCCTCGTTTGCATTGGGATCTTGATCCAGCTAACTAAACTTCGGATCCAACCAAAAACCATTTCACTAAATCTATTTTCCACTGTTGTTCCTTCTCCAAGTTGATATCTTAAAACAATTAAACCATACAATCTCAACTTGAACAAGAAACAAGATTTAAGAACACAAATCTTTGACTCATCTATATATACACACATCATTCATGCAAATGAACACTCTACATGCCAGTTTGAAAACAGAGAATAAAGAAGTTCATAGCATAGAGGAAAAAGTGGAGCAAAAAAGAGAAGAAAAAGCTTACGAGAAGTAGAGAATGTATTTGGGATTTTCTTCTCGTGTCTGCCATTTAGTTTAGTTTGCATCCAGCTGAAGAACTGCATTGAAGAAATGGAGAGAAAAAAATAAATCAAGCTTCCATCAAACTACATTACAGAACATGAAGTGTAAATTTTGAGCTAAAAATTAAGCTCACCTTCATCTTCAACTAACGATACAATTTGAAGCTGTTTAGAAAAATTGGAGAGCGGTGAAGAAGATTATGAGGTGTTGTGTCAAAACAGAGAAGTTCAGAACCAGATCTTTAAAAGCCAATGGCGAGTATTGGGATGATCAAAACAAGTGAAGAGTTTTGACAAATTTGATGCTGAAGCTTTCTCAATCACAGCAAGTTATAATGGTTCAAGTTCCCAAACAGTGGCCTCTCAGTTCTCACTCTAAACCCTCCTTCTCCTTCTCCTTCTCCTCCTGAAAGTTGTTGCTGGATTCTTCCTCTTATACACCTCCAAATGCACATACACCACTAGCATGAAAAACATTCTCTATAAAATTGAATAATTTAATTCCTGTAATTTAATAAGACTACAACAGGAGGATTCTGCGGGTTCAATTCTGGAACATCCTCTATACAACCGACCGTGTCAAAATCTGGTCCGTCAGATCTTGAGATGCAAATCTACGACAACGGCTAAATAGAAAAGGTGGAGTTGATCCCCATACGTATTTAATCTAATGGTAAATAGAATTACACGGCATTCACTGTTCACAGCGAGAATTTTTACTGTACAGTGTAGTCAATTTAAAACATTACTCCTTTCCAGATATGCTTTTACCATTCGATATAATTTCCTCACATCACAAGACATTGATACAGGAACAAAAACGCATGCATGTAAGTATAACAATATAAAATCAATGATCGATAATTTTAATGAGTTATAGATAGCAAAACAATGTAGGATCATTAATACTTTGATCTAATTAATAATTTTATTTAGGGGTATAAACTTATAGTTCGTATCTACATTATGATATACAGGATCAAATTTTTTAGAAAACTCTCCAACACTTCTAGTTGGATAATGCCAAAAAGCTAACCCAATTCAAAGGAGAATATTTATAATTTTACAATAGTTCTTTTAAAAAAAGATAACAATGTCTCGGGAGTCGGGCCCTACCACCATTAATCTGACACCTACGTCTACCCAGGCCCAAGTCATAATAATAATTACTATTATTATCATGTAAATAGATGAAGACATAATTATCATTTCATAAATGGATGGTTTAACCTCAATTTTGCATGATTGAACTAAATACGATACGTAAATATACTAATAATCATGCAACTCCCAACCTAGCTTCCAATGATTTATACTTTCACTAAGATCTATCGAATTAAAATGAAAAAAAAGAAAAAGAAAAGAACACAATTGGTTGAAAGCAAATCTAAAATTATTAAGCCAACTCACTTTAAAATGTGTATGTATATATGTATTCCATCAATAAATATTATACTCTTATACTTCAAAAAAAACTTAAACTATTAGAGATCTTTAAACTCACTCAAAAGATAATATTTTGCATGTCAATAGGTATAGCAGACGTGACATCGTTATCCTTTCAATAATTCCTTCTATTTCAAACTAGATAGAATAAATGAAAATTTTAAAACTTTAAACAAATTTTACAAACAGACTATTAAATTTTTTAAAAAATCAAATCACAAAACAATTTAAAAAGTAAAAATAAAAGAACACCCAAATAATTCCTAAAATAGATTGAAAATTAAGGATTCATAATAAAATTAGATAAACCAGAAAAAAGTACAATTTGTATCTCGGTTTTATCTTCTTGATTTGAGTCTTGATATGCCACAGTAAAAGTCTAACAAGATCTATTAGAAATTCAAATCCTGTCTTCTAATTACGTTTATCTATTAAAAAAAAAGTCGGTAATTTATAAAAAAATTCTTAGTTGGAATTTGAAAACTTGTACCGAGAAATTAATAATATTACATTGTCGACCATTTTTCTAAGAAATCATAAAGACCCCATTCTGATGGCTCATGGAGAAACAATTATAGCAAATTTTCTGAACTGGAAAAAATTGAAGACTTCCTCATATGGAAACAGCCAAAAATTTCGAGCCAAGGAAATTCTTCGAACTGGGGTTCATCTCGAAGTTTGCATCTTCGAAATTCATTATATTTGGATCTTCTATTTGTATTTTTATTTTGTTTTCTTATAGTTTTAATATTCTTTTTTAGTGGCTTAAAAGAATTATGTATCTTTACTATATTTTATTCATTAATCATTTTAATAAAAGATATCCATATCAAATTTCTATTATTATTCATTGAAAAATTAAAGACACTACAGAAGCCATAAAGCTTCTTCTTATAAGTGTATAAACACAAGGCACAAGCCATAGGCTAAGGGTTTCTAATAAGAAAGAAAAGGAAAAGGCTTCGGAGCTGAAAGCTTCGGCCTAGTTCAGCTTTAAGAAACATGATATCCTTTTAGGAACATGCTTACTAAATAAAGCACCATTATATGGAGGAACACACGGTTCCTAGAGTTACTCCTTAAGTTATCGTTTTACCAAATTCACAAATTTTTCTACGGTTATCCAAACTAATTACTTATGAATTCTAATCCAAAAGGACCCTATGAAAGGAACTCTTTATAGATTTTCACAACATAATAAAGAAGGTAGGAATTCCTATCCTCATAAATAGAATATGGGGTGGTCCTTTCTCGATCTATTCCAATTATTTACCATAAACAATCCTAATACACTATTTGTGTCATGTGAACTGTGATTGTCCACGCCCATATTGAAGTGATTGATTGTATCTTCTAACTTTCATTGTATAAAACAAGTTATACGATAAGATTAAATTCTTATACAGTCAACATCAATCATTTTTGTAATATATTCACTAGCATGCAGCTACCTTGACTATTCCAAAAAATAACTAAAAAAAATATCTTATATCCCAAGTAGGCAGTCATATTATGGTCCAAACTTATTCCCTTTCAAGTCTTTTATTATTCACATAGTTTTTGTAGCCTACAATGTTAACTCATGATGGTTCAATCTACTGTAATATATCAAATTCATTTGAATAGTGAAAATTAAAAGTATGCACAACTAGGGATGACAACAAAAACCCACGGGCCCACCTCAAATGGGGCAAGGGATCTCTGATTTGAATGGGTATGGAAGTCAAACTGGGATTTCTTTTCAAGTCCCAATCGGAAACGGAAAAGGTATCCTTGCCCCATCCATGACACCGGACCCGTCCCAAGCCTCTTCTAGTCCACAATGTCCAAGAGTTATGAAAGAGAATTTATTTAGGCTACTACTACTTTTGAGTGACTAGCTCTTTTGCACCATGGCGCCTATATGGCATGACTAGACATGATTATTCTAATGCCAATATTCATGCATTTTTCTCTTACCCTTCAACTTCAATTTGAATCAAGTCTTTTTATTGATTAAGTTTCAACATCTTAATATAAATTACCTAGAGAAATGTGATATTGGTTTGAATTATAGGACTCATGATGCACAACGCATGCACATCAATCAATATTGGAGACCTTTTAGTTTCTGACCCTCCGTTTTAGGCTTAGGGACTCCACATCTCTAAGGCTTTTAGGCAAAGATCTTCCTCTTTCCATGTAAAAATATATATAGGATTCATACCATGGGTATGCAACTAAAGCCCCTAGATAAAAGGAAGATCAAAGATATATAGTTGGAGAGACACCATCTAAATCTTTTACATGAAACCAAAATTATGAGAGCTTATATTCAAAGTAAACATTATTATCATACAGCTGTCTAAATATAGACGTGTAAAATATCTATTATCTCTAACACCATAGCACAATTCACCTCAAAACAACCCAAAATTTGATCAAGTTACTTCTGTCACTACTATGCTCAAATTTCTGACCATATCTAGGCACTCGTACTATCAATTTTACTTGCAAGCTTTTAGTGGCAGGTCACATATAAATCTAATGACTTCAATTTTTTAGCACAGCGCTAGAAATTATTCCAAATTAGAGAATGGAGTGAGATAAAATCACCCCAGTAAGTGGCCCCCCTTTAAAACTTTTTGGCCACGTCTCACGACAAAGTTAATCACATGATGAATAATCCAACCGGGTGGGTTGAAATATTGAAGCTTTATTCCTTCCTCGGAGCTTTTTCTCCTTAAAAGAGTGCCACAAACCAAGCCATCTCTCCACGTTCTTTTCAATAGAATAAGAAAGTAATACTAACCCCTTTGAATTCCAACCACAAGTTTTTCCTCTTAACATCATAGAGTATTACCGTTGTCAATACCAATAATATCTTCCACTAACGAAGAGGCTTAAAAAAATTATTCACACTGTTGCTTAGTGTTTATCTAAACACTTAGCAAATAAATGGTTCTGTCGTGTCGCCATCAGGATGCAGAATACGAATACCCTCAACAAATAAAAGGCTTTGTATTTCGTACTGATTTTAAAATTAAATTAATTAAAATAAAAAATAAAAAAGACTTATAAGTCTTTAATGAACCACTGTAAACAGCTAAATAAGCATCAATAATCTGTTGAAAATACGAATCCTTATGTTGTAATGCTGTGTATGTCAACTTTAATTTATAAATGTGCTACCACATAGTAAGGTTAATATATTAAAAAGGTTTCAAAATAGTGAAGGGGAAGCAAAACACAGCAAAGATAATTGAGATGACGAACTCCGTGACCAAACTGGTAAAAAAAATATCCGAAGCTTAAATATCTTTACATCATAATCGTCACTAGGTTCGTCATTTTAGTCTCATTCCTCAAAAGTTCCTCGAGATGCAGGGAAAAGGAAGAGAGGAAAAGAAAATCATGAAAGTGGAATAAAATATGAAGGGCGAAGAGTCAGAATAGAATCACTCCAACCAAGACAGCTTATTTTAAAAGAAAGATAAGAAACCATGTGAGGTGTGCATCTAGTAGATGTCTAGGGTTTACAAATCAAAACTAAAAAGAGAAATGATATGCTATGTTACTCAATTCTGGAAGGCAAATATTGCGGTTGGCAAGCATAAACTAAGACTTGGTATTGCGTGGACTTGTATCATCCGATGGTTTCGTTTGACTAGCTCGCTTTTCATTATATCTTCTTTTAATCAAATGGAAACTTCTAGCTATGATATCCACAAATACCTCAAGTATCCGGGAAGAGGCATAATAGAGTATATATCTCGACTCTAACTGTATGAATTATGAATGTATTATCTCATGAGCAAAGAATTGATTATTTGGAGAAAATTATTCAATAAAGCTACCACATTGTGCTACTCACCCTTTTTAAACCCTTAGATACATGATGAACTTATGATCATTATTATTTTAATTTTCTCCTACATCCAAGGGTATAAAACCGTAAATCACATAATACCAGTCTACCAAAATAATTTATCCGGTTTTTGGTTATTGACAAGATCCTTGTATGTTTCTATATCATTTCTTGATAGGATTGACAATTTGCGATTTGGATTCTAGTTATGATCATCTTGAGGAAAGTGGTGATAGTAATGGCTAAAGGAACTAAATATTTTTTTATAAGTCTCTATCAACTCCCAAGACCAAAATAAAAATAAAACTTTTTCAAACTTTTAACACTTAATTCTTAAGATCAAGAGTGTCTCACAAACTTTTAACTATAACTATGAGCTCAAATTCACATCAAAACAAGAATATTTGATGGAGGTTGAAATGTTAAAATGATTAGTATAAGAAGTTGACGCCAGGTCATAGAAGAAGAGAAGAAACCGCCAGCCAAAAAAGATGTTCCAAGCATTAACATGATGGAGATTAATTATAAAAAATCCCGGGAGAAAAGTTAGTTGAAACCTAAATCCTATCAAATCAAACTGAAGCCCACGGGTTCAAAAAATTATCTCTTCAATGCCGTAATGCAAGGCAGCAGATACCGCCAATTGAAAATAGGATTCTTGCGCCATGTGGTCCAGAAAACCAGAATCCAAGCATATATATATATATATTTTTTAAGGAAAATTAGGTTGGATCACCAACGAGCGCTAGGTTGCAACCAAGCATGGGCGTTAGCATTCAACATGAGCGACGGTGGCAAGAGTGAGAGTTTGAGGAAGGAAAATCGTCGAAGGGTGTGTGGGTTGACCATTTGCATCTAAGACTGATTGTTACCGTGGCTACCGCCTGCTGGTTGTGTGGCATGGCTGTGTGGGTCGATTGTCGGCATCTAAGAGTGGGAATGAGAGAGGGAGGGACACGACACGAGCCAACATGGGTGACTAGGTGTGGTGTTAGGGTTATAACTACACACGTTGTAACATTTTAGTTTTATATATTTACTTTTTAAAATTAAGGAATTCAGCTCCGTTTGGTTGAACCAAACAAAGAAAAACTCAGCCCACAAACCAAACCCAACCGTACCAAATTTTGGCCTAGTAAAATATCAACCCAACCCAACCCAAACGGAAAATTTCTAACCCAACCCAAGCAGAAAAAATATATAACCTAACCTTTACCATTTGGGTTAGTGGTCCACCACATTATTTGTGCTATTTGTACACCTCTAATTGGGTTATTAGATTATTTGTACACCCCTATCCGTGATTTCAACCTTTCAACTATCCTAATATAGAAGTGCTAGAAATTCCAGCCATAATGAAAAAGAAGGGGAAAAATTACCAAAGATAATGTAAATGTTTAACCAATGGATTGTGATATTCTATATTAGTTGGGAAGGAAAACGAAATATCATGTATAAGGGTGTGGAGACATTTACCTGACAAACGCGTTTTAAAGCCTTGAGAGGAAGAAACCTGAAAGGTGCCCAAAGAGGAGATTATCTGCTAGCAATGGGTTTGGACTGTTACAAATGGTATCAAAGCCAGACACCGAACTATATGCCAAGAAGGAGACCGTTCCTCAAAGGGGGTAAGACATGAGGCGGTGTGCCAGTAAAGACGCTGGACCCCGAAGGAGGTAGATTTGGTAAGGGTCCCACATCGATTAGAAAAAGGAACGAGTGCCAGCGGGACGTTAGTCCTAAAGGGGGGTGGATTGTGATATCCCATTTTGGTTGGAGAGGAGAACAAGGGTGTAGAAATCTTTCTCTAGCATACGCATGTTAAAGTCTTGAGGGGAAGCCTGAAAGGGAAAGCTCAAAGAGGACCATTGCAGTGGGGTGGATTGTTACATGATATCATCTGAGATATTAAATTTCCGGCCATAAACATGCTATAGGATCAAATTAATTGTTTTATAAGATACTCGGAATCTATAAAGCTAACCTAAATATCCAAAATTATATATACGTAAATCTGAAAGTGTAGCAGTCGTGGGTTACAAAACTACAATCTCACTTTCCTACATGAATTCGCTAACAAGTAAAACCAATCAATCTTCAGTCTTATGGCAACTGGACAAAAGGGGCACGGAAAGGATGCTACAGGCCCATACTTTACAGTTTACATTGGAGCAAACAAAGTGTGAAAGGTTACTTAAGATCAATGTTTTTAAGGGCTGAAGGGGTGCACATATGTACTCCACATTTATTCAGATCAAACAAATGTGGAGTACATAGATCTACATATTAAGATATGTAAATAGACATCTAGGTCGAGAGTACAAATATGGCATGATAAGGATATCATATGTACATACTATACATATTTAGGTCGGATTACAATTTACAACGGGGTAAAATGGACTCATGCCTTTCAATTAAAGATTCTCTTATACATTTACATTTACATTTACACCTTTGCATATTCATCAAAATGCACTCGGGAATGCCAATCTAGAAAAGTGTCATCTCTGGCAGAGTAAAAGATCTTAAACGGTATTGGATGCTTAAAAGGGGGTCTGGAAGTAAGAAAGCCATATGCCCAGTTCCAAGGTTGCACCTATTGTACTTGAGATGGAACTTCTTAGCACAATTCTTTTCTTTCTTCGTTATGATCACCTCGGGTTTTCAGAGATTTTACCTTCTAACATTCTCCATTGCTCTCTGGTTCTTGTAGTATTGATTGGCAAAATTATTGCACTCTCGTTAATAAACAGGTTCTTGAATAATAAAGGTTGAGATGTAACTAGAATGGGTTGGCTTAGTAGATCTGATCATAGGAGCCATTTGAGATGAATTAATTGATCTTAGGAACTGCATAATCAATGGTTCTTAAGCCAATTCACTAAAGTTCTCATATCACTAGTGCCAATAAAGACCCTTGTAAATAGTAAATGGCCTTAAGAGAATTGATTCAAGTCATAGTGGTCACTTCCTTAGGACTTATTATCTTACTTGTTACTTTGACAGTTAAATGTCATAGGGTCGAGCAATTGTCTCCTAAGAATAGTCAAGGTACAAGTAAGTTGGCTTCACCTTATACAAATATTAAAAATATTATAATAATAGTGATGAGGAGGAGTTAAAAATTCAAATGTTCTATTGGGAAGAGATGGAAGCGATTAGAAAACAAGCATAATTTTCAAAATCTAAAAATCAAACTGCTATTAAAAAGTGGCTTCAATAAACAAATAATATTCAAACGAATCTTTAAAAATTCCAAATGATTATTCATTCGGTGAACAGAGCCAGCGTCCAGGTGATGTCCAAACACCAAGCCTAGACCCTACTAACCAATTCAGTGAAAATAATAATCCGTTAAATCATATTCTCCCATAGCTACTTACTTTTCGGCTCCTCATAAATCTATCCTTGAGAGGGTCAGTTAGATCTGAGGACTGAGAAATTCATCAAACTTGATTGTGATAGGAATATTTGTCTACAAAAAGGAAATCGGAAAGGGAAAACCACTCGCCTCCATTTACCTTTAACTTCAGTCCTCAATAACTAAGACGGCTAATCTACATGTATTTATAAACATTGATTGGTTCTACTCATGGAACCACAGATTTATCTCTCAACCAGGTCATTAATACTAAATCATCTGAAAGGATAGTACGTTAAGGCCATGTCCAATAATCCTTTGCCTCCCTAGGAAATGTGAGATTCATCCGAGTATATTGAGAATCGGTGTCCAGAAATTCTGAGTGTATGTGCATTGCATAAATAAGTGACTTTGTGATTCGTTTCCTTTTTTATTTTTGCATAATGGACACCAATTTCAAAAAAGAGTCATGTTGGACACTTTTTTTTTAAGACTTTTTGCTTGTGCTAATGACTTTATGCGCTATTCCCCAAATGAAGAACTTCACCTTTTTAGGGTGATATCCTTTCCATACTATCTTTGCTAGCGTGGGATTTATTGCTTCTACTTTTTGCCCCATGTTCATCATCAAGGATTTTGTAGAGTAGATCCAGTCAACGCTAGGGAGCCAAGTCAATGAGTCTACTTCATTTGACAATACCACTTGGGCAAGTCAAAGGCTTAATTCGGCTCATTTCGTTGCTTCGCCTTTAAGTTCCTACCAAGCTTCAAGTCTCAGAATTTGTTGACAGCATTCCAAGTTTCTTTGATCGTGACTTTTTTGGCTATGAGAGAGTCTGCACAAAAGTGGATATCGCAAGGCTAGCATGGCATTTTCAATCTATAAGTCAATCTCCAATGATGCGCTTCCTCCATCACCCACCGTATGGTGAATTCGGTTGATGATGAGGTTTTTATGTTTTTTTATATACTTCCCAGGCCCTTTTGCAGAAGATGAAAGGGGTTGATTTTTGCATGATGTAGGAGTATATTTAGCCTTTATAGGTTTTCTCCCCCAGGCATTTTCTTTGTAATGATATCTCCATATCTATTTTGCAATGAGAGGTTTGTTCTTATTTATCAAGAAAAGACTGAGTCCTCCCTTTTCTGTTGGGAGGTTTATAACATTCCATCGAATAAGGTGTAGGTCATCATTTCACATATAGTTTCAAGATAATCTTTCTATATCCAAAGTCACTTTTTATGGCACTTCAAATAGAGACATGAAGTGGGGAGGTTGGATAATGTGGCTTGTATTAGGGTGAGTCTTCCGCCTTTTAAAGTATAACATGATAACCATGTTGACAACCTTCTTTCTACTTTTTCAATAATAGTCTTCTAGAAGGAAAAAGATTTGTGACTTCCTCTAAAGGGTAATCTAAGGTATATATTCGGCCATTCACCCTTTTTACAACCATATATGCTAGCAAAATTTTCAATAATCTTTGTACTAATATTGATGCCCATAATCTTTATTTTTTTAGAGATTGATATTTTTTTCAGAGAATCTTTCAAAGGTTTTTCCTGTCTCGATCATGTTTTTTTATGAAAGAGACATACGTCAAATCAAAAAAGAGGATTGTATCATCTGCAAACTGAAGGTGGTTGATCCTTAAGTCTTCCTTACCAATTCGAAAACCTTTTATCTTCTCTTTTGTTTTCTGCTTTTGTCCGTAGGTGATTGAGACAATCCATTGCCATGATGAAAAGAAAAGGAGATAGTGGATCACCTTGTCGAAGACCTCGTATGGCATAAATCTTCCCTCTCAGTCTGATTAATCAAAATATAGAGGCGTGTACAAGAACTAGTCAAGCTCATACACTCACAGATTAATGATTAAAATTAATCATGTTTTCCAACCATTTCACCTGTCAGAAGTACAGTAACAGAAAAGGAAAGTATGCTTTCGTGGACCAAGATACAAACGCGTCTTGTGGGAGAACTAAAGAAAATTTTTGTTTCGTCATTTCCTATGAGAAACATAATTATAAATTCTTGGTAAACTAAAATGTGTTTTTGGTCGTGAATGGCTGATAAATCCAGCTTCATGTTTTCCCCACCTATGCCTCCTATGTCTCCTATCTGTCTAGAATTTACAACTTCTGATTTTAAAGACCAAAAATTCAGGTATAACGTATCTTACAACTCTACATTAACAAATAAAAAATCATTTCTTTCATTTATAGGATTATGATATTAAAAGATAGTTATATGACTGCCCATATAGATCACAAGATGATGTGAACAATATAAATGTGACAGTAAAAATTTGCAGTACTAAAAGACAAAAATAGATCATGCACAAACAAATTGGTATGCATTTTAAATATAAATGGTATAGGGAATAGATAGTACCAATTTCCTCATCAAAGAAAAATGATCTCTCTCTTTTTGCTGATTGAAGAGAATCTGAACCATGAACACAAATTTTTCTCTGATCCAAGCCATACATTGCAGTAATGCTGAAAAAATGCAAAAGAACCTTGTGAAAACCAAAACGAAAAATGAACTGGTAGCAACTATATTGACATCAGTATTGAATTCATGTCTTATACTCAGGAGGCAAAGCATATATATAGGGACAAAGATAAAAATTTATATGACCTGTTGGGATGTGTAGCCTTAGCTTTAGATGCATCCGTTGGCCCAATCATAGCACGCCAATCTGCGATTGGATTTTTGTTTCTCCAAAACCATAATGCAGGATCGCACGATTAGTGTTAGACATAGGAAGGACACCCAACTGAAATACAGGATTGCACGATTCTAGGATATTCCATGTTAGTTTAAAACCTTTACATAAAAAATCAGATTAAAAGTCCACCAGATTATTTTTAATGTCCTCTGCTATTCAAAGATCCACATTTCAACTAAGTTAAACTATTAGGTATGGCTTGAGGTGGAGAAGCACACTAACGAACATCTCTTAAGCTTGAAATACGTTTCATAAACTTCTCTATGTTGCTAATATTTTGACTGAAATTACTTGAAAAGAAAGTAAGATAAATAGTCATTGCATGAATTCGTAATCTCAATATCAGCATTTTCAAATTGTTGTTTCGAGTGCAACAGCTGTTCATGTGATTGCTGCATTAATCATGAGTGAAGATGATATCCACCACTTGCTAGAAAATTAAACAAGGAAAGCAGTTCAAATGCAAGCATAAAGAAGCAATAATAAAGATACTTTGAGGTACGACATCACTATTGATACGACAGTACCACAAAACTGTTGAGGAATGTTGGGAGGGAGTCCGACAATAGCTAACTAAGAGAATGATCCTGGGTTTATAAGTAAGAAATACATCTCCATTGGTATGAGGCCTTTTGGAAAAATCAAAAGCAAAACCACGAGAGCTTATGCTTAAATTGGACAATATCACACCATTGTGGAGGTTCGTGATTCCTAACAAAAATATATAAAATTATGCAAATGATTATTTCGAGAGGAAACTTGGCAACATTTCAAAGATTCAACACTTACCTTGTCATGTATTTGACCAGACTAGAAAGGAAGCTTCTTGACAAATGTTCAGCATAAAAGCGACTTGCTCTATCTTCATGCAATTCCATTATTCTTTCCTTCAAAATTCTGAAGCCTGACTTCAAAATGGCCAGTTTAATTCTATCAGTGTAGTTACCACGCAACCCATCTGGTTTTACCATAGCCAAAGTTTTCTCCATTTCCATACTTCCATTACTTGCGAACCTAAATTCATGCCATTCAATATTGTAAAATTATTTATTATGTGAATAAGAAGAAGGTCAAAAAAAGAAAAACAAGTTACAACGAGTAAAAATGTCAGAGTCTAACAGGTCAAAAAGCAAAGTGTCCCATAAAATATCACGATTTTAATATAATTGATGATAATACGGAGAAAGGGAGAAGGCAATTTAATGCTCGTGTCGCGACAATAATCTTCAACAGAAGGCAGCACAACCAAAAAAAGAAAACCATCTGACAGATAAAGGAAATAAGTGAAATTAATATCATTAAATTTAAAGGTACCAAAAAAGAAAACAGTTCCGAAATTGCTCAACAGAATCATCTATAGCTAATAAAAATGGATTTTCTTTCTTCTTCTTTCTTTTTCTATTTCTATTTCCATCGTTATTGATCGAATGTACATCCGATTAATTAAGTCATCCAACACGAATTCTACATTAAGATACAAGTAAACGATGTCAATATGTACCAAGTAAACTTTAGCTGCTATATCAAATTAGACGAAAACAGTACAACTATCGATGACGATGACAAATACTGGATTCCTTGGACCTAAGCAACCAGATGATCGAAAATTTTCAGAAGAAAACATGACGCCATAGCATTACGAACACGCCAGAAAAGCGATAGCGACGATGGAGAATAAAAAGAGATCCCGAAAACCGATAGAAAACTAAACAGATCATCATCTCCTAAGCAAAACTGCCATAACAACAATATAAATCGCATCAAAAGCACGGGAATCGACAAGACATTTCGCAATCGCATCAAGTTCGAAAAGAAAAAATCAACTGGTTTCAGAACATCCGAGGCCGCCATACCGGAAAACGAACTCAGTTATTCTCCAAAAAACTAAATGATACAGCAAAGCATACAATCCGTTTCAACAAATAGTCCGTAATTTCAAGAACGATAACTAATCCTGCAGTTTCTTAACCTCCGTTTTTTAGTTTACTCCATAACCGATTGAAACGCGTACCTGTGATTCGTAGAGCCGAGTTAGAGAAGGCGGAAGAAAGAGGACAGAAGCTCAAGCAGTTGCAGAATAATGTAATGGCGGGAAAGTTGAAAGCGGTACAAAATGAGGGGAGAGAGAGAGATAGAGAGGAAGAAGATGGCGGTAACTTGAAATTTACGGGAAAGCACCCTCGCCAATTTCTGAGATTGTTTTCTTTTTTAATATTAAATAATTAACAGTTAATTTTTTAATATTAATAAAATAAAATATTATATGTAAAATATGTATTTATTTATTTTTAAATATTTAATTAAAATTTGCGGAAAAATATCCAATTTTATTACAAAGAAAATTTTATTTTCATAATTGGGAAATAAATAAGATAGTGAATATACTAAACTTTAATACAATAGAATAGTCAAAATATTTTACAACTTTCTAATTTAAAATTTTAATTTAAGAATTCATAAAATAACAATATGTTTTAAAATTATTCAAATAACATATTTTTTTAAAAATTAAGATAAAATTTATGGAGAATTGTTTGTTAATTTATTTATATTACAAATAATGTGTTTAAAATAATATAAAATATATGAATAATCAATTTATTAGTTTATTCATATTATAAATAATGCGTTTAAAAATAATATAAAATATATAAATAGTTGTTTACTACTCATCCATGTTATAAATAATGTATTTTAATATAGCATGGAATATTTAGTTTTATTTTTATCTTTAAAAAAAATTATAAAATTAAAAGTAATATTGGTTTTCAGGATCATAAACTAAATAAACAATAAAATAATAAATAAAAAAAACAAAACAAAATAATAAAATCTATAAAAGACCCAAACAAAATGATAAAATATATAAAACCTATAAAAGACACTAAATAAAATGATAAGATATCTAAAAAAAACTAAATAATATAAATAAGCACAGTATGGTGTATGCACGGTTTGTTGGTTCAAGTTGTCAGATTCATTGTACACCCCTACATAGTACCTCTGCATCATATTTCTTGGACCAACGATCCATGAACATATGGTCATTCTTTCCACACTTGTAGCAAATACCATCAAATCTCTTCCCGTGAGAACTCTTGCTGTCGTTCTTCCGAGCTCTTCAAGGTTGTGCATTTCCTTGGTTACTTCTTTTTTTTGCCACCATTTTATTATTCACGTTTGGTAGACAACTTATTGTTGCTTCGACTTCCACCTGTTTAGAGTGATTCTTCTTCACTCTTTGATGTAATGTCTGCCATTTGTTTAAGCATGACTTATTGACTAGATAATAAATTTCCAAACTGGATGGTTGAGTGGACCATAATTATACAACAATAGCGAAGCTTCTATATTCTGGTCACAATTCGTAGATAATAATCTTCTTCTCCAATGACAGATTTCGAGTCTAGTTCATCAATCTCTTGGTAGATCGACTTGACTTTGTGGAAGTACTGAGCAATTGTCATGTCACGTTCTCTAGAAGTTGTGGCATTGTATCGTTCTTCTTTGGAAACAACATCACGAACGTGTCTCGTACTTCTTTCGGTGTCTTGTCATCTCAATTGTGTTCTAAAATCTCTTCTCCAATTGTGGTCTTCAAGGCAAACATTGTTATGCTTGCTTTAATTCTCCATTTGCACAAGACGCCATTAGGATCCTCCTCTAATGACGTAATTTCACTCCCTCCAACAACCTCCCAAGAGTCCTGCCTTTGTAAATAAGATATCATGCATGTTGCTTATGTGGTGTAGTTGTTGTTGAGTTTCTTGATTCCTCCAACGATTTAAAAATCACCCATCGTATTGACTATACTAGTAATACCAAACAATCTATTTTGACTCAAAATTTACAGAGTCATAGACTACTCATGACATAAAAGAACTCACCCACCAATAATCTCAATAAGTCTTTTGTGATTTGGAAGATCATACAGACATGCAATCATAGAGCATTACTAAGAATTCAAATAGATCAAACAATCTACGCTAATCTCGGTCTAATATCATATTGTTGAACACAACTCTTTGTGGGAAACACTTTTTATTAATATCAATCGATAAGAGATTACAAAATAGTCTGTAGAACACTACTACACATTGCTACTTGAGACTATTTGTGATTTGTTGGGTGAAAACTTTTGTAGAGTGGATGGACATTTATAATAGAGACGTCATGGTCATGCATGTCCAAGGCGTGTTGTGAATGGCCGCATGATAGATATCCTAGTCTTGCTTGTCCATGACGTGTTATCCATGGTTGCATGCTCGTTCCAAACCATTTTTACATGCTTTCATCCTAGACAAGTCTTTACCCTTTCATATTAAGTCAGTATGAGGGTGTATGACCGTTCACCAAAATCATGTCTACACCTGCAAGGGCTAAAATGTCCCAAGATGTACTATAAAAGGCTATGACTAGTTGTCAACTTCTTCCTACCTGATAGTTATATGTAGTAAGTCGTTGTTGTTACCTTTTTTGCTTACATTCCCATATAACAACACCATGTCCAATTTTTCAAATCCTGCTTTCAAAATTCTCTTATGAAATCTCTCTGTCCCGTTTTTCAAAACTTTTTTTCTTGAACCAGAGCCAGAGGCGAGCATACGTCGCTTGGTCGTAGGCGACACAAGAACGAATAGACTTAACTCACTCGTTGCTAGGAAGTGAGTGCCGCAGAATTGCAAGGTGCAGATTAATTTATTTTTAAAATATCTAACAATTTATTCATAAAATAGTTGAACATCTCTATTTCTAAATTATTTAAATCATTTTTTTAAAATCTCTAAATCTGTCGTTCTTAAAATACCTAAATCATTTTACTCAAATATAAATACAATAAGTTAGTCTATTTTAACATAAAATTCCATAAAAAAAAATACGGTTGATTTTTATTATTTAATGATTCAAACTCCGGACAAAAAACTTGTAGTTAATTTATTCATCTATCCACGTAAAAACTTTCATTAAATTTTAATTATAATTTTTATGCTAAAAAGTCTAAATAATTACAAATTTTAAAGAAGAGAAGAGAGTAAAATTTCAATTGGTGGCTAGTTTTAATTTTTTCCTCTAAAAAAATAAAATAAATCTTAAAAAAAAAAAAAAAAAAAAAAACCTTGGAAGCCACTTTTAGCCTGCCTGGTTTTCTTGATGAGAAAGTTTTTCGCGGCTTCTGTGCTCTAATTCTTCAAGCTCTCAATAACCATTTTCTCCACAGTCCTAATCCATCTGAACCAGAAGCCATGAGCCGTGGAAGTGGAGGAGGATACGATCGTCACATTACTATATTCTCCCCTGAAGGCCGCCTATTTCAAGTCGGTATGTTATGCAATCCTGTCCTCTTCGATCTTGTTTTTGTTTCCATCGAACCAGATGAACTGTCTTTTAGGGTTTTCTATTTTCAATTAATGTTTGTAAATCATTGCCTCTGAAGTGATTTAGCTAGACCTTTGAGTTTGAGTGGTGAAAACTCTCGGAAAAGAATATCTCCGTTCTGAAATGTGATGCTGTTTCTTAGAAGTGAATATTGTTGTCGAGAGAATTCATTTCGTGATTTGCAGACAGAATTTAGGGGAACGCATAATCGAATTTTGTATTTTATGTGCGACAATGAAGGTATAGGTGTAATGTAGTGTATGGCCTTTGATCTGTTAGTGATAGTTTTTTTGTAGAGTACGGTGTAATTTTGAAATATTTGGAAACTTTAGGCTGTATTCCCTGACAATCAAGATTTAACGTCTAGGATTGTTTTAGAAAGGACTGCGCAAGGAATTGCTTCCAGTCAGTAAATTGTTATAACATCCCAGACGCCTGCATTTTGATCGATCTTAGGTTTATCATGCATTTTTCCATTTGGTTTCGAGTTTTAGCTTTTCAACATTGTTATGTTTTCATGACTTGTTCATTTTGAAACGACCAACTAGAGTATGCATTCAAGGCTGTGAAATCTGCTGGAATTACCTCGATTGGCGTCAAAGGGAAGGATTCGGTTTGTGTTGTAACTCAGAAGAAGGTCCCTGTGAGTATTAATTGTTTGGCCGTGCCACTTCCTCGACTCTCGTGTACAATGCTCGACACTTTGGCTCCCTTATAGTAATTCCCATGTTTCTTGCAGGATAAACTTTTGGATCAGACAAGTGTCACTCACCTTTTCTCCATCACTAAGTATTTGGGCTTACTCGCCACTGGCATTACAGGTTTCTTTTATGTCTTTTTGCTTCATAGTTATTCAAGATAACATCATAATTCGAGAAAGATTCCTCATCTCTTGTTTGTATCAATTTTCAAATCTACCGATGGCAATGACAGAACTGTACTCATTAAGATAGCAGAATCTCATTAACTGGCTCAAGAAGAATCCCTTGACGTTATTCCTGAACTAGTCTTTTTATGTGTATGATGATGTCTATCATACTAATAATTTTCTCTACTCTACATTGTACTGTTATTAGTTCAAAGTACCACATAGTCCTTATCCACTTTGTATATGCCACTCAGCTGATGCCAGATCACTGGTTCAACAAGCAAGGAATGAAGCAGCAGAGTTTCGATTCCGATATGGCTATGAGATGCCTGTGGATGTTTTGGCTAAATGGTATTCTGATTATTTCCTTCCTTTTCGAGTAACCAATTGCTGAGGAAGTGCTGGTGTTTTATTTGTCTTCAGCTATGTGGCAATGGTCAACTATGTCAAAAAATCTCTTTCAAGTTTAGATCAAGGTTTTTAAGCATAAACACTTTTGTGGAAATATGTTGTTTTCAAAGTTAAATACGTGGACATCAATCAATGAGTTTTGGAAGGTGATTCAAGGAACTGGACTGATGATTTTGGAATCAATTCTTTTGCAGGATTGCTGATAAATCACAAGTCTATACCCAGCATGCTTACATGAGACCACTTGGAGTTGGTTAGTTTCTGCTTTATTTCTTATTTTAGATGCACTTGTGCTTGAAAGTTGAACATATTATACTAGTATCTGTTAGGGATTAGCTTTTGAGCAGGTCATTATTTATCCCTTAAATTTTCTTTTCCTTCTGGATTTTTTTTAGTGGCAATGGTTTTAGGCATTGACGATGAGTATGGGCCTCGCCTCTATAAATGCGATCCTGCTGGTCATTTCTTTGGTCACAAGGTACGTGACCTTTTATAAGAAAAATGACTGGGTTAGTAATTTTATGTCAATTTGCTATTTGTACATATGTCAAAAATATTATATTTCCCAATTGACGGATGCCACATTGGCAATTTTTTTTTTTAAAATGGCTTTCCAGTTGATGTTAGTAAAATAAGAAAAGAACCAAAGCTGTACAGATTGTTGTCAAACTAGCTTGTATCGGTGTGTATATGTGTGTGTATGTATATGTATGTATTGATTGGTGCGGTTTCTTAGGCTCTAGGGGGAGGATAACTTTTTTTTTTTAATATTGCTTCATCTTTTCTTTGCATCAATTTGAGGCTCCTAAAGAAGTAGAGGAAACATAAAGGAAAAAACCACGCTAGTATAGCTCAACTAACATAAAATATACGTCATGATCAAGAGGTCAGAGGTTTAAGTCTCCCATTTCACGAATTTTGTACTAAATAAATGAATAAATAACTCTGATACCGTCTTGCTTCTAAGTAAACTCTGTTCCAAATATCATTGATTTATATACAGGTACATTCTATTGTTTGAGGGCACCAGTATTTGATATAACGTCGTGATACGTAGGGCTTCATTCCTATTTCGAGTACATGCACTTGAGCTGCTACACAATCTACCTGATTTGATTGTTGCTTTAGTTGCTTCTCCCGCATACTTGTTTGGCATGTTTGTTATGTATTCCACTGCTTTCGTTTCTTTACCTGTTTACTTATTATTATTTGGTTACCCATGCGAATCCACTTGTGTGATTTAGGCCACTAGTGCTGGACTTAAGGAGCAGGAGGCTATTAATTTCCTGGAAAAGAAAATGAAGAATGATCCTGCTTTTACTTATGAGGAGACCGTGCAGGTAGATCTCATTTCATTTCAAAAGTTCAGACATTGTACCGGTCACGTAGTTTTCTCTTTTCCTTGCCTGAAAGTAATTTTTTCTCATTAACCATCATGGATTGGCTCTGTGGAAAATTATAAAAGGCTTCGGAGGGAATGAGTTCAAACCCTAATAAAAACCTTAGGGAAAGAGTTCAAACCATATTAAAGGGCATGGAGGGGAATGATTCCAAACCATGTATCGTGGCAGCTACCTCTGCCTAGGATTTTAATATTTAATGAGTTGCCTTGACAATTAAATGTAGTAGGGTCTTGTCTTGTGAGATAAATCGAGTTGCATACAAGCCAGCCTAGTCAGTCACCGAAAAAAATCGTTTTTTTTTAGTATTTGGGAATAACCCGTGTTTGTCCACAGTTATTTTTCCAAGAAAGAGAACGACTTAAATTGGAAATATTCTCTCAAGTAACTTTGGACCTGATTTCCCCTATTTGTTATTTTCATTTCATCTTCTTCCATTATGCACGGGTTTGATACAAGTGGCAACATATTTATGATTATGACTAATTTTTCACGTCAAATTCTTGTCTTAGACTGCAATTTCTGCACTTCAATCTGTTCTCCAAGAGGACTTCAAGGCCAATGAGATAGAGGTACTAAAATTTCATCGTTTCTTTATTTTCCACAAATTTGCTCCAGATTCTATTGAATGGAATGTTACATGATCGGTCTTAAATTCAAATTCTGATTTGACATGGTTGCTTCCACCATGTTGACAAGTTGTTATGTTATTGTCATTGCCATTATTCCACTTTATAAATGTTCTTTTCTGTCAATTGCACCATAATTATGACGATAACCCGAATGAATTCTCGACGTTTATAGGTGGGAGTTGTTAGGTCAGAGAATCCCATCTTCAAAGTGTTGAGCACCGAAGAAATTGATGAACATTTGACTGCCATTAGTGAGCGAGATTGATCTATGTTCTGCAAAAAAAAAAAAAACGAACTGAAGAAGTTGTAGAACATTCGACTGCAACAGATAGAAGAGATCAGTTGTCGATTCGTGCTATATATGCTACAAACAGTACAACATTCATCTTTAGAATTTGTATTTCAGAGGAATTCATCTTGTTACATGATTTAACGCACTTAAACTAAGTTTCTGTTAGCATATAGCATGAGAGGAAGTAGATTTTGAAGCGTCTCTCATTCATCATGGTAGAGAGAAAAACTCATGAAGTTAAGTTCCTCTGGGATAACTCTAAGCCTATAAAATGCAAGTTTTAGTTCTTATATTCAAAATTTAACCGACAGTCCTAATGTGTTCTTAAGAAAGATTATCAATGGAAGGAAGGTCTCTCGAGATCATCAATCATTTGACACACAAAAACCAAGTGAAGGATGGGTTTCCATATAGCCAAAAATTATTAGAGGGTCTTTTGTAACGACCCGATCCAGATCTACCGCTAGCCGATATTGTCTTCTTTGGGTTTTCCCTTTCAGGCTTCTCAAGGCTTTAAAACCCCATTCAGGCTTCTCAAGACTTTAAAACGTCTCTTAGGGGAAGGTTTCCACATCTGTTTTGTTCTCTTCCCTAACCAACGTGGGACATCACAATTCACCCCGCCTAGCATCCTCACTGACATTTGTTCCTTTCTCCAATTGATATGGGAGCGCCACCAAATCCACTCCCTTTGGGGTCAGCGTTCGTCGTAAGACCATGTATGGGGGCTGACGCCTGCCCAGTACCGAAAGGTCAAGGAAGTTGGTGACCTGATGACAGGGGAGCCGGCGATCGAAGCCCCGGTGAATGGCGGCCGTAACTTAGCTCTAATATCATTTGTAAGGACTCAGATCTACGCTAAGGGATATTGTTCTCTTTAGACTTTCCCTTTCAAGCTTTCTCTCTTTTTCTTTCGGGCTTTCCTCAAGGCTTTAAAACGCGTTAGAAAGGTTTCCACATTTTTATAAACAGTTTTTATTCTCTTTAACCATTGTGGAACATCAAAGTCTTTCTCGTAGAATAAAAAAAAAATTATTTGTTTTATTTGAGCATAAGATTTGATGGGAAAGGAATTGTGGAGCATTTGTTTGTGAAGGAATTTATAGTTTTTAAACTTACCATTTTAGACGGCTTTTTCAACATTGTATATGGAAAGCAAAAGCAATAATTTCAGCTACTTGAATCGGAAGTTCCTGGTTCACCAATTTCTCTCATTATTATTATTATAATAATATTTGAAATATTTCATTATTAACAATAGATATTATGGGACTCAGAAACCAGCCGACTCTGTCCCTCATCGAATCTTTTTCATCGCTCAGGTATATACCCCTGCATTTCAACTAATTTTAAAAATAAAAACAAGCTTTTAAAAATTTTCTTTTACTATATATATATATATATATTATATGATTTGTTCAATTAAATAATTTGTTTTAAATTTACACGTATTAAACATGGAATTTCATTGTACTACCCGAGATTTATTAAATATAATAATTGATTATGACCGTAATGTTCCTTAATATAAAATTTAATTATATAATAATTTAGGGTTCATCAAATTTGAACGTCAGATTATAAACTCAGTTGTTTGAATCATCAGTCTAACTAACTCAAAATTTATCCGATCAAACCCACGAGGGAAGTGAAAGAGAAGGAAAAGGAAAAAGAAATTACAACTAGGAAATTACGTGGAAGAATATTTCGAACGTAGCCGTTCCGTACAAGTTTGATGGAGTACACGTGGCCTAAAAACATTGGTTAGTTGATTATAGAAGAGGAAACCTTCCATAACAGCACACAATTTACTAACATTAGCCCGAACCCGGAACTGCTTAGCTGGCAGTCCATTATTCAACGGCTCAAAATTTTGACAGCAAAATTTGCTGACGTGGTCGAACCGAATTAGATCCTTTATAAACCCTTCGAAGTTTCATCTTCTTCTCAATCTCTCCTTCATAACTCCAAATCTCGCCCTTTCTCCTTCGCCGAACTTTCACTTCAAGATCTGCTAAGAAGACCGCGAAGAATCCACTTCGAAGATTCTGATTGTAATACAAGTGAGAGAGAGTTCGATTTTTCTTTGCGAAGACTCTGATCGGAACTGGTTCGTCTTGAGATTAGTTTAATTTTGAATTTGAAATGGTTTTCCTCTGTGAAATTTCATCAACTGATGATGAAGAAGGAAAGTGGGAAAAGGCGAGATAGCAGTGAAAGAATCCTTCGTAATTAGGCGGAGGGAGAAGGAAATTCTTGTATTATCTCTTTTTAATCTGCTTCTGTTGGTGAGTCCTCTCTTCGATTTTAGGAATTTCGAGATTTCTAGGGCTCTTCGTTGTTTATAGATCGTAGTGCAGTTGTTTCGAGATTTCTAGGGTTTTTCGTTGTTATAGATCGTAGTGTAGTCGTTTGATTTGTGTAACGCTGTTTTGATATCCTAATTTCAGATTCTGTTTGCGGAATCACATGTCGGTGACCGTTCTCAGCGATTCAGTCATCGAACCTCAAACAGCGTCAACGACGCTAATCGCTCACATGGAGGCGGAGTTCGTGAAATGCTATTGCTGCGGACTTACAGAGGAATGCACACCAGCGTACATAGAACGCGTTCGCGAGCGCTACAACGGGAATTGGATCTGCGGATTGTGTTCCGAGGCGATCAACTACGAAATCCTCCGTTCCGATAGACTAATCGCGGCGGAAGAAGCCATGGAAAATCACATGAACCTTTGCAAGAAGTTCACCGCATTGAAACCGCCTCCAAATCCGACGGTGCATTTGATTACGGCGATGCGACAGATTCTGAAGCGCAGTTTAGATTCTCCCTCACGAGGTTTGAGGTCGATGCCTGCTAGCCCCGCGAAGAAAAACTCTCGGCTGCTGTCGCTCGCTCGATCGGAAAGCTGTCTTTCTTCCCTCTCTGGTTCGTGAATCAATCATAAAAGGTACAAGGATTCCTTCCAAGGATCAAGTAAACACAAAATCTCAATCAAACTGAAAACAATGGGGATCCAATAATACTCTGTATTCCAAAAAAAAGAAAAAAAGAAAAAATAAATAAACTTATTGATCAAAAGCCTAAATTATACCTTACAACTTCATCCATGGCGGGTTTCATTATCAGTCAGAATCGGCAAATTTGGAACAATCTGGTTTATTTATTTTAAATAATAACAATAATAAAGAGAAAAAAGAGGGGTAATTGATAGTTTATAAAAGACAACATTTACAATTTGTCCTTCAAAAGCATCTCAATCCTTCCATCAATTCTGACATCTAATTTCATACAATCTTACAAATAGAACACCCAACTACCCTCTCAATTTTGTCTTTATTAACCATTAATATATTATTTATTTCTATGTATTAAAAATAGACTTTGTGCCATTATTTTCCTTTTTTTGTTTTTGGAAAAAAGAAATGAAGTGTTTTGGTAGGAGATTCTTCTTAATAATTGAACTAATGAGAGAAAATATAAATAATAATAATAATAATAATAATAAGAAAAAATATGATAATATAATGTTATTTTCTTTGATTTTGTCAACTTTTTAAGTTTCTATCCCAATGAATTATTGAAACTTAATGATTAATTCTTTTAATCTTTCTATTAATCATTCATACCGTTCCTTTCAATTTTATATTTATACAGATTTTTCTTCCTAAACACCTATCAATTTCTTATTCACATTATTAATTTTAATTTTATATATATATATATATATATATATATATCTTTAAAAAAATCTATGAAAATATGTGCATTATTTGTGACAAAGTTATTATATGGTTGGTGTAATGTGAAAAGAACGAAAACAATACAAAAGTTCGTCATTCCTATCTAATCAAATGAGTGATATGAACGAGGACAAATTGTTGATAAATTTGATTAAAAGCAGCCATAAATTTGACTAATTTGTCTTTTTTTTTTTAAAAAAATTATTATTCAAGAATAATAGGCTTAGAGAAAGTGAGCTAAAGTCGTAGTAGCTATCTCTACTATGGTTTAGTTAGTACCTCAACAACTAAATGAAGTCGAGACAAGTGGTTGTCCTGTGGATTAGTCGAGATGCGTGAAATTTGATCCTAACATAAAGCCATTATCGGATCTTAGTCAAAAGTTGGTAGAACAAGTAGGTTAAACCCTTTCTAAAAAGCACCAAAATGAACAAAGTGAGAAAAGACAGAAGAAAGATGAGAGATTGTTTGACTTTTAGTATTGACTCTCTTGCTTGGTGGTATTCTCGACTCACCAAGTTTCTCGGGCCTTCGTGTTCGGCTCGAATCAAATCTCTACTTTTGCTTTATCGAATAAGGTATGTGATTAGTTACTCATAAATATTGATTCTTTCGCTTTTAAGAGTCTGTTCTATTCACTCTCTTGCTTGGTAGTATCTTTTTGTTGGGTTACTAAACATACTGCCTATTTATAGCTTATTCAATTGTTATACACATTAAAAACTATATATGAAAATGGTCATATTGTTGGACATGACCCATGGCCGAAATATGTTTAAAACAAGTAAAGGAACAACTTGATTGGAGAGATCTTTTGGAGCAAAGAATCATTAAGCGCTTCGCTTTTCAATTCTCTTTGTTGTTGTTGTGGAAAATGCATACATCTCATGAGTATTTATAGTGGAGAAAGTAGTAGCTAGTTCCTACAAGTTAAGAACCACTAACAATCTTTCTAATTAAAGCATAAAACTTGATGTTCATCTAGATCGAGTGTGTGCGTTGTTGTGCGATCCTAACAGATGACATCAGAGCTAGAAGAGATTCACCACGATCCATGAAGATGAAAAGTCCAAATATTGGAATTGAAAAGTTTGATGGATCTTATTCTAGTTTTTTAGAGATGTAGATTGAAGGTTATTTATACTAGAAAGATCTTCACGAACCCCTATTGGGGGTAAAGCCTGATACCATGACCATGGAGCAGTGAAAGCTCAACGACCATCAAATCCTAGGATTGATCGGGTTGATGCTGTCCAAAAACGTGGCGTTTAACATCATCAAGGAGAAGACAACGTCAGATCTGTTGAAGGTGCAGTCGAATATGTACGAAAAACCGTCGACTATGAACAATGATTGTTCAATCTACAAATGTCTAAAAGTGGATATGTTGCTGACGATATAAAGGAATTCAATATGATTGTAAGTCAATTGAGTTTGGTGGAAATTAATATAGAAGATGAAGTTAAAGCATTGATTTTGATGTCATCTTTACCCGAGTCGTGTGAGATTATTGTTGCTGCGATCAGCAGTTCTCGAAGATCTGAAAAACTGAAGTTTGATCAAATTCAAGATGTACTTCTCAGTGAAAGTATTCGCAAACGAGAAATTGATAATTCATCTAGTAGTGCTCTCGGTGTTGACCAAGAGGGAAGAAGTATATTGAAGGGCCAAAACAAGGGTAAATCAAAATCAAAGAACCATAAAAAAATTTCAAACAGACCAAACGTAACGTGTTCGAATTGTGAAGAAAAATGTCACTTTTGGACGGATTGTACACTACCAATGAGAAAGCAAAATCACAAATCGGGGATGACGATTCTATAAATTCAACAAAAGACATTGGAGATGCTTTAATTCTTAGCTTGGACAGCTCGATTTATCCTATATTTTGGATTTAGGTGCATCTTTTCATTTGTCTCCAAATAAATAGTTTTTTCAAAAATTTAAAATCTGGAAAATTTCGAGAAAGCGTATCTTGCCAACAACAAAGCCTTGGAGTTTGAAAGAAATGGTGATGTCTTCTTAAAAAGTCCCGTAGAAATGGTGATGCTCTATTCCTACTGTTAAGGATATTTAGTAATAAATTATAGTTTCCCATATATATTATATTTGATATTTTATTATAAGGCAAATATCTAATATTTGCGTTATTATCATAGGTATTTTCCATTTATTGTTATTTCCATTTATTACTATTTCCATATCCTTGTAATTCATTTGATTATAAATAAGATAACTTTCACACCATTTAGGTCGGGTGGATTAATCAAACATTCACATGGTATCAGAGCCCTCTCGGTTTAACAACCCCGATCCTTTCTTTTCAATGGCTTTTGAATCCTCTAATCTTCTTCTCCACCACCCCTGCTGGTTTTGACGCCGCAGGGGCAGTCTTCATGGTTGTCGTAGTCGGAGCCGATTGATTACTCTTCGGCTCCACCCTATTGACCTCCAAATCACCTTTCGTCATACTCTGTACATACAACCTCACCTTTTCCAACCCAATCGGTTTTCCCCTTGGCCAATATAGTCTCTCTCATTTTCTTCCCAATCAACCTTCATTCTTCACATAAACCCTAACATAAACCTATCACCTTTTGCAGAGATTTACCTTCGAAATCTGGGTGCCGCACTGGCCTATTCGCCAACCAAGTTGCCGCCGCCCTTCCTGCCAAAATTGGCTTCTTCGCCCGATGAGGCGACTCTTCCGACTGCCCTTCTCGCCAAAATTGGATTCTTCGCCCAATGTGGCGACTCTTCCGGCTTCAACATTGTCTTTGTCCCTTGCTCTAGGTTTCCTCTTCTACTTCTTGGGGTTAGAAATATTCTCACCAGAGCCAAGGCAGCATCGTCGCTAAGCGACAATCCCTCTTCATGGGTTAGACATATTTTCGCCGAAGCCAAGGCAGCATCGCCGCTGAGCGGCGATCCCTCTGCAATTTTTGATGNCCAAGAACCGGGTTGTTAGCATCTTCATGAAAAGTGTTTCTCAACCTCTTTGAATTTTTCAGATTCAAGCTTCACGTTCGTTTAAATCCGACGCTTAGCTTGCGGTGGGGTGTTAAGGATATTTAGTAATAAATTATAGTTTACCATATATATTATATTTGATATTTTATTATAAGGCAAATATCTAATATTTGCCTTATTATCATAGGTATCTTTCCATTTATTGTTATTTCCATTTATTACTATTTCCATATCCTTGTAATTCATTTGATTATAAATAAGATAACTTTCACACCATTTAGGTGTGGTGGATTAATCAAACATTCACATCGTATCAGAGCCCTCTCGGTTTAACAACCCCGATCCTTTCTTTTCAATGGCTTTTGAATCCTCTAATCTTCTTCTCCACCACCCCTGCTGGTTTTGACGCCGCAGGGGCAGTCTTCATGGTTGTCGTAGTCGGAGCCGATTGATTACTCTTCGGCTCCACCCTATTGACCTCCAAATCACCTTTCGTCATACTCTGTACATACAACCTCACCTTTTCCAACCCAATCGGTTTTCCCCTTGGCCAATATAGTCTCTCTCATTTTCTTCCCAATCAACCTTCATTCTTCACATAAACCCTAACATAAACCTATCACCTTTTGCAGAGATTTACCTTCGAAATCTGGGTGCCGCACTCGCCTATTCGCCAACCAAGTTGCCGCCGCCCTTCCTGCCAAAATTGGCTTCTTCGCCCGATGAGGCGACTCTTCCGACTGCCCTTCTCGCCAAAATTGGATTCTTCGCCCAATGTGGCGACTCTTCCGGCTTCAACATTGTCTTTGTCCCTTGCTCTAGGTTTCCTCTTCTACTTCTTGGGGTTAGAAATATTCTCACCAGAGCCAAGGCAGCATCGTCGCTAAGCGACAATCCCTCTTCATGGGTTAGACATATTTTCGCCGAAGCCAAGGCAGCATCGCCGCTGAGCGGCGATCCCTCTGCAAATTTTTGATGGCCAAGAACCGGGTTGTTAGCATCTTCATGAAAAGTGTTTCTCAACCTCTTTGAATTTTTCAGATTCAAGCTTCACGTTCGTTTAAATCCGACATTTAGCTTGCGGTGGGTTGTTAAGGATATTTAGTAATAAATTATAGTTTACCATATATATTATATTTGATATTTTATTATAATGCAAATATCTGATATTTGCCTTATTATCGTAGGTATCTTTCCATTTATTATTATTTTCATATCCTTATAATTTATTTGATTATAAATAAGATAACTTTCACACCATTTAGGTGTGGTGGATTAATCAAACATTCACACCTACGTGCACGTTTTTTCTTCTTTTCTTTGTTTCCATCCAGATTGAGTGTGTGTTGTTGTACAATCATAACACTTTTCCCTTTGCTTGTAGATATATTTGTAGCATATCGGCGTGCGTTGAACTATTCTAAACTGCGTATTTTTCATATGCTATAATAATATTTTGAGATGGATTAGTTAACGAGGAAGCTAAGTGTGAGATCCCACATCAGTTGAAAAGGGGAACAAAACATTACTTACAAAAGTGAGAAAATCTCTCCCTAATAGACGTGTTTTAAATAATCGTAAGGTTAATGACGATACGTAACAGGCCAAAACGGTTGGATAATATCTGCTAATGGTTCAACTACTAATTCTTACCAACAATTTATTTATTAGAAACATGACATCAAATAATTCGTTCAACTACGATACGTTCCAAGTTGAGCGTCCTACTTCCCGACTGTCCCACAAGAAGTTCAAGAAACATAATGGAGAAATCGTAAACGAGTCTGAATGTGATTATTTTTGTCGAGAATTGGAGATTGAAACGGAAATGAATCAATACGTTTCACATTAGGATGAACCCTATTTGTCCATTTTATAATATCTTTTAACCAACTATAAATCATCCTAAAATAGGAACAATTTTGATAATCTTGACCGTTTATACATAGCTTTTGATTTGAAAAATGCTCATATTTCTTGAATTTGATCCAAATTTGCAAAGTTTGATACACAATTAGCTCGTGGGTTGTATAAATGACAGATGCGTCTTGTTCATTGTTTTCTTCATCTTCTCTCTCGATGAATCTGGATAGCCGTTCCAACGACTTTAACTCATAAATGAGCTATCAACTTTTAAGATAATAATTAGCTATGAGATCCCACGTCGGCTGGAGAAGATAACAAAATATTAATTAAACTTGTCCGTGTTTTAAAACCATGAAGCTGACAATGAGGACACTGGATCTCTAAAGAGGGTAGATTGTGAGATCACACATCAGTTAGAAAAGAGAATGAAACATTTACTTATAACGATATGAAAATCTCTCCCTATTAAACACGTTTTAAAATTGTGATCTAACTATTACAAATAGTATTAAAGTCAGTCCCGAAGCCGTATGAATTGGTTAATGTGTTAACTTATAATTTTTTTTAATCAATTCAAATAAAGTATCAATAAATCCACCGTTGTCGCATAAATATCAATGATATTAGAGTACAAAATATTAATTTAAACTCTATAAATAATAAAGTAAATTCAAAAAACGACAAAAGATAATAATAATAACGATATATAATATATAATATGTTTTAAATTATAAGGTATTGTAAAATAATAACGATATAATTTTTTGGCATATAAAAACACATCTGTAATTTAATTATTAAACACATTTTTAATATTTATTTAAATATGATTTATTTTCTAAATCTGCTACTCATTACCTTTTTTGTCTAAAATAAATATTAAATATTTTATTTATTTCACAAATACTATTATTTAAATTTTTGAATATTATTATTTATGATCCTTAGAATTTCTAGTTACTTTTTTAATTATAATTTTAAAACTAATAGCATGTAATAAATAATTTGGGTATAATTTAAATGATAATGACATTTATTATTGTTGTAAAGTTGAATCAATACATTAATTATTATTATTATTATAAAGTTGATATTAAATCTCTAATAATTAATAAAAATCAGACTGATAAATTATTTTTAATTCATCATTTTATTTAATGAGAGATGCATTATTTTTATTAAAGATATTATTATTTTGCTATAAAAAGACAATTTACGAAATATTCGTGTATTTTTTAAAAGAAAAAAAAAAGTACTTTTAAAAATACCCACCAATGTCTTATCATTATTCAGGACGTAGACGATTCCTCCCCGTCCATGAAGAATCTTTATCTGATGACGTGTCGCCCATTCATTGGTTGTCTCATTCTATATATTTTTTAAATGGGGGACCCACATTCGGCTAATTAATTATTTTGGTCTCGTAAATTAAAAATCTGACATAATAATAAGATTGAATTTGATTTTTATTTTATCTTTAAATATAAAATATAAAAAAAAAACATATTAATTTTAAATTAAGATATTTATTTTATCTATTTTCAAACATTTAATTCATATTTATAATTTAATTTTAATATATATTTTGAAAAAATATTAAACTTTAATTACTTTTAATACATTTTAATTTATTTGAATCGAATAAAACTAAATAAGTTTGTTACAAACTCCAAACGTACAATTAACAAATATCTAAAAAATAACAAATAAATAACAATAAGCTGACGTGGAATAAAGTGGACCTTATAAAGTTGTTCATTTATATTTATTTACGTCGCCGGTGGCCCTTTGTGTCACATCTTCAATTGCTGAACAGAGGTCCTCCAATGGCGAATCTCCATCTCTGTTCCTCAGTTTTCTTCTTCCTCATCCTCTGTTTTGTTCCTGTAATTTTCTCTCGATCGCTGCAAAATCAGGAGACCTTCATTGTTCACGTTTCCAAATCGGAGAAGCCTGCGCTATTTTCCTCTCATCATCATTGGCACTCCTCCATTCTAGATTCACTCTCTCCTTCTCCTCATCCGACGAAGCTTCTTTACAACTACGAACTTGCCGCTAATGGTTTCTCTGCACGCATCACGGCTGCTCAGGCAGCGGAACTGCGTCGGATTCCCGGAGTTATTTCGGTGATTCCTGATCGAGTCCGTCAGCTTCATACGACTAGGACGCCTCATTTCTTAGGTTTGGCGGATAGCCAAGGGCTCTGGGCGGAGACTAATTATGCTGATGATGTGATTATTGGCGTTCTAGATACTGGAATTTGGCCGGAACGACCGAGTTTCTCCGATGAGGGACTTTCTCCGGTTCCGGCAACATGGAAAGGCACCTGTCAGACCGGGGTAGGGTTTTCGGCTTCGGCCTGTAATCGGAAGATTATTGGTGCGAGAGCCTACTTTTCCGGATACGAGTCTGCTGTACGAAGATCGCTTCAAGGTTCATCAGATTTCAAATCTGCTAGGGATACGGACGGCCATGGGACTCACACTGCCTCTACAGCTGCAGGTTCGTTCGTCAAGAACGCGAGTTTTTTTCAATACGCTCGTGGAGAAGCTAGAGGCATGGCGAACAGAGCTCGTATTGCTGCCTACAAAATCTGCTGGGAACTTGGTTGTTACGATTCTGACATCCTCGCCGCTATGGATCAGGCGATTGCTGATGGAGTCCACATCATCTCTCTCTCAGTCGGATCCTCCGGTCGGCCCCCTGCGTACTATCGAGATTCTATCGCAATCGGAGCATTCGGCGCGATGCAGCACGGCGTTGTCGTCTCTTGCTCCGCTGGAAACTCTGGTCCCGGTCCCTATACGGCTGTGAACATCGCTCCATGGATCATCACCGTCGGTGCCTCCACAATCGACAGAGAATTTCTCGCCGATGTGATTCTCGGAGACGGTAGGGTTTTCAGCGGCGTATCGCTCTATTCCGGCGATCCTCTTGGTGATTCCAAGCTTCCGTTGGTCTATGCTGGAGATTGTGGTAACAGGTATTGTTATTCGGGAACTCTCGATTCGTCGAAAGTCGCCGGGAAGATCGTCGTGTGTGATCGGGGAGGGAACGCCAGAGTCGCCAAAGGAAGTACCGTGAAAACCGCCGGTGGTCTTGGTATGATACTCGCCAATACGGAGGAAAACGGCGAAGAGCTCTTAGCAGATTCACATCTTATTCCGGGAACTATGATCGGAGAAATCGCCGGTAACACACTTAAAGACTACATCCATTCAGATCCGAGTCCCACTGCTACAATCGTGTTTCGCGGAACTGTAATCGGCGATTCGCCTCCTGCTCCGAGAGTCGCAGCCTTCTCCAGCCGCGGCCCGAACTTCAGGACGGCGGAGATTCTGAAACCAGACGTAATAGCTCCGGGAGTTAACATTTTGGCCGGCTGGAGTGGCTACAGCAGTCCAACCAGTCTAAGCATCGATCCGCGAAGAGTCGAGTTCAATATCATCTCCGGAACTTCAATGTCTTGCCCTCACGTCAGCGGCGTCGCCGCCTTGCTCCGGAAGGCTTTTCCAACGTGGTCGCCCGCGGCAATCAAATCTGCTCTCGTCACCACTTCTTACTCTTTGGACTCTTCCGGCCGCCCAATCACAGATCTCTCCACCAGCAAACAATCAAATCCGTTCGTTCATGGTGCCGGCCACATCGATCCCAACAAAGCTCTGAATCCGGGCCTGATTTATGATCTCAATCCTCAGGACTACGTTTCATTTCTCTGCTCGATTGGTTACGATTCTCGCCAAATAGCTGTTTTCGTGAAGGATTCTCCATACGCCGAACTTTGTAAACACAAATTGACCAGCCCTGGTAATCTGAACTACCCATCCTTCGCCGTCGTGTTCGATTCCGACGGCGACGAGGTGGTGAAATACACAAGAACTGTCACAAATGTCGGAGACGAAGTTGATGCTGTTTATGAAGTGAAAGTAGAATCCCCAGAAGGAGTGGAAATCACTGTTCTTCCAAACAAGCTGGAGTTCAGCGCAAAGAATCGGACACAGTCTTATGAGATTACATTCACCAAAATCAATGGAATCAAGAACTCAGCAAGCTTCGGGTCAATTCAATGGAGTGATGGAAGTCACATTGTTAGGAGTCCAGTAGCTGTCTCGTTCAACAGTGGATACATAGCATCAATGTAAGGTATGTTTGTTGATATTGAATAGGAATTTTAGAAGTAACCTTGGTGTCCGCCATTGTAGGTGGGTTCCAAAGCTCCTCATGCTGTTCATTTAGATTATTCTGAATCGTATGGAACAGTATGAAACTTTATAATAATCTTCGATATCTGAAACTCAAAGGCAATGGCAACATTGATCTTCATCCTTGTGTGATGTGAATCTCCATTGAAATTGATTCTTGTAGCTTGAAAGCTGAAACAGAATTAGGATCAAAGTGGGATAAACGGGAATCTGTCTCATGAATTCTAAAGCATAGACAACGTTCCATTCCTGTTCTGTTTGGAAGACAAGAAAATATTGGAAAGAGTTTTATTTTGAAATAGGTTAAATATCACTTTTTTTTTTTATATGTTTGTGTTTGTGCCTCAAAAAGTTATAAAGGAAGATGACTAATTTAAGTGGGTGGGGGAGAATGTCACGACCATTATAATGGAGAGAGTAGGTATTGACCTTTATGTTGAGAGAAATAAAGTGGCGACTCACAAGAGGCGTCGTCAATTCTTCCTACCCTGACTCATATGTTGTTTAAGCTTGGTATTTATTTTTTTACTTATTACCCTATAATATTGGTTTCAATTCATTCAAATCTGACTCTCAAACTCTCTTTTTAGAAGCTCTTTGTCCCGGTTTTCTAGAACTTTCTTTTCTAAGTGGGGCCAAATAAGTCGTGAGGCTGAAAAGGACACAATTTTAAGTTGACTGACTCACTCGGTGATGAGAGTGGATACTAAGAACTGCTCAAAAAAGAAGAGTACATTTCGTTCGATACTCTTCCCATGCTTTAGAAGGTCACCATCATAGATTTGGAATTCTAAGTGAAGGGATAAAAGAGAAGGAAAAGAATTTGAATTTGACTTTATACTTAACTTCCCACCAAAGTTTTAACAATTTGAATTTGACTTTATACCGATTAAAATTTTACAAAGCAACCATGTTAGGTTTGTTGGATGATAAAAGTCCCACATCGGCTAATTTAGGGAATGATCATAAGTTTATAAGTGAGAAATATTAACTTCATTGGTATGAGACCTTTTGGGGAGCTCAAAGCAAAACCATGAGAACTTATACTCAAAGTGGATAATATCATACCATTGTGGAGAGTCGTGTTTGTCTAACAAGGTCGACTTCTAATAATTTGGGGTCTCAATTTCTATATTATAAAGGGTAGGAGTAACTATGAACACTACCTCCCAGTTGAATTGAAATCGATATTGGATAACGAGGTTTGCTTTAATTTGTGATTTTCTTCCTCAAACTGTATTTCCAATCATACTTGACAGTGACAGCTACAGAACTCGAAACGAGGGAAGAAGAAGGATGGTGGTAGCTAGATTGGCCTAGTTATTTATCTTTCTTTTTTTTTTTTTTGTTTGTTTTTTTAGGTTCGATTTATGTTCTCTCGCTCTTCTCCCTCTTAGTCGAGTTGCTTCGCTTCTTCCCCTTGTTAACTCCGTAAAGCAATTTCATTGCCTGAATCTCGTCAACTCGGTAAACCTGCTTCGCTTCTTGCTTGCGGAGCGGCATACGAGATTTTGAAATTCTAGTTTTAATCTCACAATTATATTTAAAATTATACAACACATTTACTTAAAGATATCTATTTAATCTGCGAGATTCACTGAGAATGGAAAGAGATTCCTTCTCTATTAGATAAATAAGGTCGTGAACAGGGATTATATTTCTCGTCCTCCTTACCTCTTCTTACCTAGTTTTCTGACTTATCGCGCTTAATATAAATATAATTTGGAACCCTTACTTTGATCTCCCTTAAAATAAATAGAATAATCGTATAGATATCATTACATTTATTTTTATTTATTACTTAACCTAATTTATAATAAACTCAACTAACATAAAATTATAATATTAAATAAAAATAAAATAAATATATGTATATATCAATCATAACTAAAAATGTATATTTTAAAATTAACGTTAAATTTTGGTTTGATTTAAATTCAATTTCGTTTGAATTAACAACAAATTTTAGTACAAGTAAGGTATTTAAAAAAAAACTAAAAATATAGATTTATTATTATTATTGTACATATTCTCGTGCTCTATTATAATAACAAAGACTTTTAATCAATTCGAGTCACTGCATTAAAGAAAATAAATTATTTGAGTATTATTCATGTTTTAGGTGAGCCGAGTCAACTATTGACTTAGGTAATATCAACGTCACATAACCTTTTCTAGTTAAGAATTTCACTATTATAAGATTAGACCGGCTTTAATCTAATTTGTTGACAAATAAAACGCAACAATTTTAAAATTTTAATTTCATATTTATTGAGTTGAGAATTGAAATGAAAGCAAATCGTATCAATATGGTATTGAAGTGCTTAGACAAGAAGTATCGGGTTGAGTTACGATATAATTGCACCTACGGATGAGACTCGTTCTACTATTTATAGGATTTCCTTGGTCAGTTAGTTCGTGTCTAAGACGACAACGGAACATTGTGGGTAACAACCAGTACTTGGTTGGTGCTTAGAGGTTGGTGTCCTCTCAATCACAACCTCCATGGTTGGTCCCTTGACCGTGACATTAAGATTTTTATTTATTTAATAATTAATTTTTTTTTTCAACTCTAATAATCCAAAAACAATTTTATTAAAAAAAATAAAACTAAATATCAACTTGTACGACACACTTTTATTTATTTAAGCTTCAATTAATTGATTCATTAAACAAAAACCCACTTGCAAAAGCCAAAAAAAAAAAAAAAAAAAAAAAATAATTAATTAATTAATTAATTAATTAATTGAATTTTCAAAAAAGGTAATAAATCNCAATTTTATTAAAAAAAATAAAACTAAATATCAACTTGTACGACACACTTTTATTTATTTAAGCTTCAATTAATTGATTCATTAAACAAAAACCCACTTGCAAAAGCCAAAAAAAAAAAAAAAAAAAAGAAGTAATTAATTAATTAATTAATTAATTAATTTCATTTTCAAAAAAGGTAATAAATCCAGAAAAGATATAATTATAAATAAAACCACACCCCTAAAATCTCTCACACACTTCTTCAACATGGCTCAGTCTCGCGAATCTGAGCCCAGAGCCGTGGCCCAATCCCTCCTCCACTCCAGCCACCGTCGGGCGCACCACCGCTGGATCCATCTTCGGCGGAAGAGGCTGCCGATAGTCCGTCTCGGCGGCGAAAGGCCGCCTCGAGCGGCGGCGCATTGGAGGTCGATTCGATTTAGAAAATGGCTGATGAAGATCCGATGCGATTGTCTGGTGAAGAAACTGAAGCAATTGTTCGGAAAAGACACTGGCTGCGGCGGCGACGGCGGCGGCGGATTTGATGCTTTTTTGAAAAGGATTCTAATGGAGATTTCTTTGGCCGTTCCTGTTCTTGGTGCCTCTCTCGCTTTTTAAATTATGCTCATGTTTGCTTAATCAAATTCTTAATCATTTTGATTAAGATTAATTACTTGGTCAAACCTTGCATTAATTTTTTACTTAATTCAAGTTTTATGTGAATTTTAACCATGCATTTTGCTTAATTTGGCAACCTAATTTCATCTTTCTTTATAACACAAATTCAATTAAATACTCACCCATTTTATTTTAATTAAGAATAAGTCAAATATAGTAATGCATTTTCTTCCTCAAGGCCCAACTCAAATTGGGCTTCACATTCTAACAAGCTTTTCAAGGCCCAATCCTATATGGGCCTCACGTCTACATTAGTCCCTCGAGGCCCAAATTCTTATGGGCTTCAAGCCCTCCATCATCATCATGGATAGAACTGAATATTGACTTTCTTTTTCACCTTTTGCTTCAAAGTTTTTAAAACGCGTTTATTAGGGTTAAAAAACGCTAGCAAAAAGTTCAAAAAATGTGGAATCTCATAATTCACCCTTATAGTCCACCCACATCAGTGTATTCACTAGCATTCGTTACTCTCTACAATCGATGCGGGATCTAACAGTCCACCCCCTTCAAGACCTAACGCATTCGTTGACACTTGTTCCTCTCTCCAATCAATGTGCAATCCGACAATCCACCTCTCCTCCGAGACCCATCGTCTTCACTAGCACTCATTACTATCTCTCCAATCGATGCGGGATCTCATGGTCAGCCCCTTTGAGACCCACCGTCCTCGTTGACACTCATTGTTCACTCTAATACGAGATCACACAAAATAAAATCAGACCTTAACACGGGTAACCAGGGTTTAATTTTGAAGTAATTTGTGTGCTTAATTATATAGAATTAGAAAGGCTAATAATTGGGAAACTATAATGATTAAGATGATGACTTTGAAGTATAAAATTAAAAAAAAAAAAAAAAAACATTAAATATGGAGAAATTAATTAATATTTTAAAAACAAAAATAATGGTAATAAAAAAAAACGTGGCAGGATTATTTAAACGTTATAGAACCAAAGACATACAAATGGCTGGTCCAAAGGAATGACTTCAAAATTACTTGGAATGGGTAGAGGATAATGCATGTATCTTCCTTTTTTATAGTATTTTTTTTTTTTTTTTGTTTTTATTCATTTTATTTGAAGATATTTAATAATTTCGGTCAAATTCATAGTATATGTTTTTATTATACTCTTTAAGAATTCATTTATTTTATTTTAATGTTTTAATATTTAAAAAATACCATTTTAATATTAATATTTTTTATTTTTTGATTATTTATTTTCAAGCCGCTGAAAAGCAATTTTGTTGGAAAATTAATAAATAATTAATTGTATTACCTAACATTTTATTTTTATTATAAACAAACATTTAAATTCAATACAAAATATATATAAAATGCTTTAGCCTTTTAAAATGGGTAAAGGGCATTTAATACACTTGGGTGCAATTGATAATTATTATTGCTGAATTTTATATAATTGAAAAATATTATAAAATAATGTATGGATTTGTTTATTAAAATAATGAAAAAAATAAATCTCAATTCACTCATAACCTATGCTAGTTTATAAAATAATAGTCACTATATTTTTTAGGCAATTTTTTTAATGGAATATTTCCACGTGTTATAAGATAATAATATTTTTTAATTAATGTGACGTACCAAATTATATAATCAATTGAATTATTTTCATACATAAAAAAAATATATGAGAAAATTATTTTTGGTAAATGAAAACTAAATGTTTTAGAATTTTTAATTGGAAAAGATAAATTGGAGGGTGAAATAGGAATTTCACTTCACTACCTTATAACAAACAAATTAATTTCACCTCTTCTCTCCATTAAATTTAAACAACTTTGTATATTTGGTTTTCATGCAAATTAAATCCCTAAACTAACCCTGGATTCTTTTTTATGTTCCCATAATAATAATAATTATTATTATTATATTTATTATTGTTTTCTTGAAAAAACAAATTCTCCAAAATTTATAACATTTTAATTAATTGAATTATATTAATACTAAGATGTTAATAAACGTAAATTCATCTAAAATACAATTTCGTTCAAATTAAATCATATAATATGAATGTAGAATGATCGAGAGACATGTTTATCGAGAACGTGTTATAAAGAAAATATATATTACGACAAAAATTTTAAAGTCTCTAAATTTTAGACTTTTTGTTTAATTTATATATATAGCTCCAAGTTGGTGATTTTTGGTAAGTAAGACTGTCAATGTGAGATGAACTAAAATTCGTGATACCGTGCCTAATCACGTGCTAATCTAGATCCCACAAAGGGGGTTGGTCGATTAACACAACAGGACGGTGTTTCATAAAATCTGTTAAGGAGTGTGTAACAATTCACCTACCGAATCAAGTAGTCTCGAAAATGGATAGCATTAAAACCCACGGCATATACTTAATCGTCGGGGCAATGCTAGGCCCCGATGGATATGACAGCGCAGTAATTCTTAAACGTTATCTAATAAATCAAGTCTTTCAAAAAAAATACAAAAAAATAATTTAAAATTGAACACATTTAATTATCCACGCATTAAATTTATAACTATGTTATGGGAAAAGAAAATTAGAAAGAGATGGAAAATGGAATCAGAGTGGATGACAGGCTGTCATTCTGATAGGGGGTTAGTGTGGGGCCCAGACAAGGAGATGAATCACAACCATTGATTCATAAATCAACGGTGGAGCCCACTCGTGATTCATAACATCAATCAACGGTAGACAATAAGAATAACGGACAGACTTTCCTTTGGTCGGTGCTACGTGTTGCGCCTCGTTATAAGGTCATTTTCGTCATTGTACCCACAAAACGTGGAAACAAGGGCAATGAATGAATAAAATAAAATCAAAATTAAATTAATAAATATATTTATCATTATTTATTTTTTAATTGAGATATAAATTCATAGAATTTGATACGAGAAAATTGAAAAATAAAATTGGTAGATATTGAATTAAAGATTGATTGAGACTACATTATATCAAATTTTCAAAGCATTAATAAAAATCGGTTGTTTGTTACATAATAAGGTCGAGACCGACATCGATAAATTATAATTTTTATGTAAAAAATATTCGGCTAAATTAATTACAAATATTCATAAATTTTATATTTTTTTCTTAAAATTATCATTATACTTTCAAAAAATTTAATAATATTTAAAATTGTTAACGTTCCTTTTACCTTCGAAAATTTTATAAATAACTTTTAAACTTTTTTTAAAATATCAAAAATATATTTATATCGAGTTTAAAAATGTCAATAATACAGACCGAAATCGTTTATGTACACTTTATAAATAAATTGTAATAAATACACGTCACATTATAGCTATGACTGTATATCAATCACACACATTTCTAAATTAATAAACATAATTTTTATATAAATGTTTTTGTGATATAAATATCTAAATATCTTTTTTTCGGATTCCATCACGCTCTTTCATAATTAAAACAACCACGAGACTTGCTCAATTTAATAAAGTATAGCCTTAAATTGTCGAAGGAGATACAATTACTTTGACTATTTAATCAAAGATCGATAATTTGATTCTGACCTGTAATTATTTTAATTTTAAAAAAATCTTGGAAATTTGTATTTTTATTTATATTTTAAAATTGCAATATTACCATCCATGAAAAGCTGAGGTGGATGCCAGCTCAGCTCGCAGAAATATATTAATGAGGTTAAAACTTCAAACTTAAATTTAATTCTTTTAATTAAGTAATTATAGGAAAAATAAAATCTGTGGCTCTATAAAATTGTATGGCCAAAAGAGGCAGGGAAATGAGTGTGGTTCGTGGTGGTTCGTGGTGGTTCGTGGCGGTTCGTGGACGGTCGCTCCAGTGGTCCACGGTCGGTGGGCAATTCGCCGAACCGTTGACTAAGGTTATTGCGGCTGTACGGTCTGCTGGTTGCATTTTTATTTATAAATAAATTATTTTGAAAAAGTCAAAATGGGACCTTCGACGAAACCTACAAAATCCATTCCTTTGATTCCTTAGCTGACCACAGTTTCCAACAACACACAAGCCGACTCATTTTCTTGTTCCAATGAGTTTTTTAAATAAATAAATAATAAATATAAATTATTAATTTAAATATATATTTTTTTAATTTTTCATTTTAAGTATATGATATCATTCATGATGTAGAATAAGACCATTTTTTGATAAAATTAAGAATAAATATCCAAAATTCATGAAGGGATGAAAATGCTTCAAATATGTCTAATTTTTTTTATATATTATGTTCGGAGAGTTTTTATATTTCCTGATTTGATATTGACTGCGATGTCCCTTTACTATATGAGAACTTACCCGATATGAGTTGGGAAATCACTATTTAAACGAGACATAAGAGAGGGAGCACAAAAAATATTTGATTATTTTCTTGTTATTTAAAAAGGGATTGGAATGAAGATTATATTCTCCCTCTCTGTCTTTGACTTGACCTTACCAAATTTCATAAGGATGAGAATTGAAATAAGAGACAAGGACGGGAATAAAGAAGGATTCTCCATCCCTACCTTGTCCTCTTTTATACCCGAGCTAACTTTTAGTTTAGCTAAAATATTGGATTAGAAAACACCCGATTAAGTTATGAGGCGTACTAAAAACGTATAAAAAGAGGCAAAAATAGAATTTGAGAGTAATATTTGGTGTGGTTGTGATTATTATTTAAAATAATGTTAATTTATTTGGTTAAAGTTGAATGGGTAATGAATGGTGAATATTAAGATTGACAAACCAATGTGTAAGCAATCCGTCAAACATTGAATGGTCATTTCTGCAACATTCAATTCTTAATTACGTTCAAACCCAAGAATATTTTCCTTTCAAATTTTCCCTTTTTGGGTCAAATATTAAATTACACCCAAATATTCTATTCTTCCTTACTTTAAAAATTTACGTGAATTATCATTAATTTTTAAGGCAAATAATCAGGCGGTTTTTCATTCAACTATTTTTTGAACTTTTTAAAGTAAAAATTTAAAGGTGATAGATATTTTTATTAATTTAATATTAAAAATAATATTGGTTTGAATAGACAATTAGAACCAAAGTCTTAATTATGAAAAGTCAAAGCTTAGAAAACTCGATCAAATATTATTACGGCAGAGTTTGTGATTCAAGGATAATTTGTTTTTTTTATTTGAAATTTAAAAAAAAAAAAAGATAGAATGAATTTTACTAAATATTATTTTTGGGGGGTTTGTGGAAATTACCAGTCCGTCCCTAAAGGTGGCTATTGTCGATCAAAATTGGACACGTAATTCGGCTGCCTAACAGGCGGCATTTTATGTCAAAAATACGTAATGGTATTTAAAATTTGGGGAACCTTTTTTTATAAAAGAAAATAACTTTTTGACAAATGTTTATTTAAAAATGTTTGACTACTGAGTTTGAAAGTGTATACTCTATATTTAATCACTAATTTTTTTTATTTAAATATATTTTTTTATAAAAAAAAAATTAATAATGTAAAACGTGTTTAAAGATTGGATTAAATTAAAGTTATTTATAAAAAAATATTCTAAAAAATAAAAATAACTTTATATGTAATTTTACAAAGCATGTAAACTCAAGCATTTAATATTTTTTGAAGGAAGTTTTAAAACTTATTACACTACAAACTACTATAATGTTGTAATAGTAATTTTGAGAATTAAAAAAATTAAAGATTATAGGTTGAATATTATAATTATGAAATATTAATTATAGTTAATCTCTATAAAATAAATGAAAAAAAATTTAAATATTAAGATTGAATTCGGTGGATAAAGAAAGATAATTAACATAAAGCAAGTCATTAATAACCTTCTAAAAAAAATGTAACAAAAAGTCTTTGCACGTTAATAATTTTTTTTAGAGCATTGAATAAATTTAAATTTTGATTAAATTAATAACAATATTCATAAATTTCATATTTGGTTTAGAAAAATATTGTTTTAATAATATTTTTAAAATTTAAAAAAATATTAAAAATACTACTACAATTAATTAAAATTTAAAATTTCATTAATACCTTCCAATTAAAAAAATTAAAAAAATATAAAAAATATATAAATTAGCATTAACATCTATTATTTTTTATCAACCATATATAGATAAAAACAATCTATTATTTTTTATGTTATTTTTAAAAATTCATGAATATTTTTTAATTTTTTTTTTTTTTGAAATTCTTCAAATAATGAAGTAAAATAAGATAAAAAGTATTAACGAAACTTTTGAACAATCACGGACATCTTTTAAACTCTTTTGAAAGTTCAAATATATTTTAAAAATGAAAAGTTATTTTTATTAATTTTGTTTTAAAAAAAATGATAATATTATAAAGTAATAAAAAAAAGAAAGAAAATAATATAAATATAGAAGTTTATGGGAGGAGAAGAGTGGGCATTTTGGAAAAGGGGGAGAAAATAGACAACCCCAGTTTCTGTCGGGTTTCCTACGGCTTCCCTGTTTATAGTTTTTACTCGTCGTTTTGACTGGGCGGTGGGCGGAGGACGGAGGGCGGAGGAGAAGCCTGCAGCCCCACTCATTTTGAAATCTCCAAATTCAAACATGTTTTCTTTTCAAATCCACTTCGATTTTCTCTAATTATTTATTTTACTTTTGCTAATCCATCCACTCCTAATTACCAACAATAATCCGAAACTATATTATATATATATATATATATATATTGTAAAACGTGTGGACGGTGAGTTTCATGAAAGAAAGAAAAACTGCTCTTTCTCTCTCTTTGGCTTTGGCATTTTCCTCTCTCTAGGTTGTATAAAAAGGAGGTCCCCTGGTGAGGCAAAATAATAAGAATCTCCTCTCCTAACCATTCTCTCTCAAACCTCCATTTTCCCTTCTCTGCTAAGAGACGAACCAACTTCCCATTTCCCAAGCACTAAGAAAGAGATACAGAGAGAGAGAGAGACAGAAACAAAAATAAGGTCCTGTTTGGCTGTTTGAGAGGGACAAACGGGATGGCGCTGGCTAATGAAATTCTTGCTTCATCTTTTCTTCACAAATCACCGTTGGTTTCTCAGTCTAAGTTGTTTCAAACTACTCTTAGTTCTGCGAATCAGTTCATGCCAATTTGGGGTTTTCCAGACAAGAAAAGGAAGGTGGTGCTGGTAAGGAAGGCTGTGAATGGTCCAGTGGCTGCAATTAGTGAGGATTTGGATTTGGGTTTGGGTTTGGGTTTGGATTTGGTTAAGCCTGTGCCCTTGGTCGAGAAGCCTGTCGAGTTCAAGGTTAGAGCTGTGGTGACTATCAGAAACAAGAACAAGGAAGACTTTAAGGAGACCATTTTTAAGCATTTGGATGCTTTCACGGATAGGATTGGCCAAAACGTTGTTCTTCAACTTATCAGCACTGAGATTGACCCAAGTGAGTCGTTTTCTCCTCCCCCCTCTCTCTGTTTTTGTTCTTCTCTTTCTGGGTGTTCTATGTTCATGTGTTTTTCGTTGTTTTTGTGAGATTTTTTTTTGCCATACAATTTCCTCTGAATCTTAAAGAGTTTTACTGAGTTGGTTTTGATCTGGATTTGGATTATTGAAGGACGAAACGCTCCAAAGAGAAGCAAGGAAGCCGTGTTGAAAGATTGGTCAAAGAAAACTAATGTAAAAGCAGAGAGGGTAAATTACATAGCAGAATTTGTACTGACCTCGGACTTCGGAGAGCCTGGAGCGATCACGATTATGAACAAGCACCAGCAGGAATTCTTCTTGGAAACTATCACGATCGAGCAATTTGCAAGTGATCCCATTCATTTTCCCTGCAATTCCTGGGTTCAGTCAAGAAAAGATCACCCTGCCAAGAGGATATTCTTCTCTAATAAGGTGAGTTTTTTTTTTCATTCTCAGTTCAGCTTTTGTAATTTGTGTTCAACTAATAATCAAGACCTTTATGAGATAATATTGCGAGTTAAAGCTGATGTGATGTGTTCTTTCACATTTCTGATATCAAATGCCTCCACGCAGTCTTATCATTGTAATGAATGAGTATACAATTCTATTATGTTGATCATTGGGAGGTGTAAAGTTTAGGAAACTCACATGCAGCCTTCTTACAGTCCTGAAATCTGCTATAAACTATTTGATAAGATTGCCTGTGGACCCAGAATTCAGCCTACCTAACTACAGTGAAATCATTCCAGTCATGCATGAGAAACAATTTCAAACGGATTAAGGGGATTATGAATGAATCTTCCTATAAAAATAACATATTCTCTTATAATCTTGTTGTTACATGAAGTTTTAAATGGTTTTCTTATGTGTTCTACGATTCTGCAGCCTTATCTACCAGGTGAGACACCAGCTGGGATTAAAGCATTAAGAGAGAAAGAGCTTAAAGACATTAGAGGTGATGGTAAAGGAGTGAGGAAACTGTCTGATCGAGTATATGACTTTGATGTGTACAACGACTTGGGAAATCCAGACAAGGGAATAGAATTTGCTCGCCCATGTCTTGGGGGCGAGAAAATTCCTTATCCTAGACGGTGTCGCACTGGACGTGCCCCTTGCGATACTGGTAAAGTTCGACTTCTTCGTTTTCAATTATAACAATGATTAGCTAAGGATATATAAAACCATATCTAATAGTTGTGTACTCCATAGATATAACCGCAGAGAGTCGAGTCGAGAAACCGTTACCCATGTACGTGCCGAGAGATGAACAGTTTGAGGAGCCTAAGCAAACCACTTTCTCTCTTGGGAGGCTTAGGGCAGTTCTTCACACTTTGGTTCCCTCTCTCAAAGCCAGCATTTTGTCAAACAAACAAGATTTCCATGGGTTTTCAGACATTGACAGCCTTTACAGTGAAGGGGTGCTCCTTAAATTAGGCTTGCAAGATGAACTCATGAAGAAGCTCCCACTGCCAAGCGTTGTGAGTGAATCCAGCCCAGGACTGCTGAAATACAACACACCTTTGATCCTTTCAAGTAAGTCGCATCATCAGCCTTCAAAAGCATCATTCATATATGCATTCATCAGCCTGTAATTTGCAAAAACAACTGATCTAGTTAGATAATCTAAATTACTTTTCCTGAGATTCAAGACAAGTTTTTACAGAATTTTAACAATCAATCCTAATCGATTGAAATAGAAATCTTTTCAACTTTGGTAACCTCATATTCATAAGTTTCCTGCAAAATAGACATTGCTATAGCAGACCAAGTTTTGCTTGAATGCAAATTGACAAACCCAATCATTCAGAAATCTTGATCATAACTAATGTCTATGTTGTTTCCTAATTGTAGAGGACAAGTTTGCCTGGCTGCGAGATGACGAATTTGCTCGCGAAGCAATAGCAGGAGTTAACCCAGTCTCCATTGAGAGGCTTAAGGTTTTCCCTCCAGTAAGCAACCTTGATCCCAACGTTTATGGTCCACAGGAATCTGCCATTAAAGAAGAGCACATCGTTGGCCAACTCAATGGCATGACCGTGCAGCAGGTAAATGATCACATCAAGCTGATAAACCGTCACTCAGATTTTTTTTCACCAAATTTGCAAATCCTAACATTATCTCGCCTCAAATTCCTTAATTGTTACAGGCATTGGATGAAAAGAAGTTGTTTATAGTGGATTACCATGATGTTTACCTTCCATTTATTGATCGGATTAATGCTCTGGACGGCCGGAAAACATATGCAACTCGCACAATCTTCTTCTTGACTCCACTTGGAACTCTCAAACCTTTGGCCATAGAGCTCAGCCTTCCACCAACTGGGCTAAGTTCTCGATCGAAACGGGTCGTAACTCCACCCGCTGATGCTACTGGCAATTGGAAATGGCAGCTCGCCAAGGCTCATGTCTGCTCCAACGACGCTGGAGTTCATCAACTTGTTAACCACTGGTATGTGAAAAACAAAACTCTTTAACTCGAAAAGAACAGAGGGGTTGAGCTTTCTGATGACTAAAAATGGCATACTGTTGATCACAGGTTGAGAACGCATGCGGGCTTGGAGCCATTCATACTGGCAGCGCACAGGCAACTGAGCTCAATGCACCCAATCTTCAAGCTCTTGGACCCACACATGCGATACACATTGGAGATCAACGCATTGGCGCGCCAAAGCCTGATCAGTGGCGAGGGAGTGATCGAANCTTGCTTCACTGCAGGGCGCTACGGCATGGAGATAAGCGCTGCTGCGTACAAGAACTTCTGGCGCTTTGACAAGGAAAGCCTTCCCGCCGATCTCATACGCAGGGGAATGGCCGAGCCGGACCCTACAATGCCCCATGGACTCAAGCTTATGATCGAGGACTACCCATACGCCACCGATGGCCTTCTAATTTGGGCCGCAATCGAGAAATGGGTTAAAACCTATGTGGCTCATTACTATCCAAACCCTAGCATGGTCCGCGAAGACAAAGAATTGCAGGACTGGTACTGGGAGTCCATCAATGTAGGGCACGGCGACCTCCGCCACGAAAGCTGGTGGCCACAACTGAACAACTCCGACGATCTCGCCTCAATTCTCACTACGCTCATCTGGCTCTCATCAGCACAACACGCGGCGCTAAACTTCGGCCAGTATCCATACGGAGGCTACGTACCGAACCGACCGCCGTTGATGCGGCGGTTGATTCCCGACGAGAACGATCCGGAATACGCCATCTTCTTGAACGATCCTCAGAAGTATTTCTTGTCAGCGTTGCCAAGCGTGCTACAGGCAACGAAGTTCATGGCGGTGGTGGATACATTGTCGACGCACTCGCCGGACGAGGAGTACCTCGGGGAGAGGCAACAGACGTCGATTTGGACAAGCGACGCAGAAATTGTAGAGGCATTTTACGAATTCTCGGCAGAGATCAGGCAGATTGAGAAGGAGATTGATAGAAGGAACGCCGACGAGCGGCTGAAGAACCGGTGCGGTGCCGGAGTATTACCGTATGAACTGCTAGCACCGAGCTCGGAACCGGGAGTTACTTGCAGAGGGGTTCCGAATAGTGTGTCAATTTGAGGCCATTGCCGCCATTGTTAAGCTTAAAAGGTCACTTTTTCAAATGAAATTTGACAGAGCCGTATTTATATGTATTGTTTTTAAATAATTAGCGGGAAAGAAAAAGTGTATTAGATTTTTACTGTAATGGACAGCGGTAAATTTTAGGGAACTTGTACATGCTGTAAAGCTTGTAACTTTCATGGTTAATCAATCCTTCCCACGCAGAAGTGATTTTGGCAAACAGGTAGACATCAAATTTGCCAAGCTTTCATATTTTTTAAGGACGGACTTGACTCTATAACCGTATGTCCAAATTCCCTCTGCAACTTCGACTTTCGAGGCTAAGGCCTAAAACCCTACCCGACCCTTCACAAGCTTATATGTACATGTGATGCTTATGTATACCTAATGTCCCTATCTTACTTATGCCTCGTTTCCACCTCAATGCAAACACTCTATCATGTGTTGTATGATGCACTGCTCTCCTCGGTCGCATCATGATATTCTTTTGTATTAGTCCACACGTGGCTTGATGGGTGTTTCTTGAGGGTCGCCGCTTTGCTTGTCTGGACGTGAGGTTTATTAGGTTATAGATGTATTTTCTATCTATAAGTGTATATATCAAAAGTCATTAATATAAATCTCTAGTCGTTGCGAAGTTAACCATCCAGGTGTTTCCACGTATATTTCTCATAGTGTTCTCCCTCTCTTGTTCTTCGTGTTTTTCATCTAAATTATGTGAGTTGTGCGTGTTAAGTTGAATGACACTGTGATTTATATGGGTCACTGATCTCGTGTATTTATAGATGTAGATTACATAACAAACCATTAAATCATAGATTCTTCTTGATTCAGAGTAACAAACAAGTAAATCAGTACTATGTATAAATATAATCTATTCTACGTTTAACAGTGCGATCCTAACACGTACAAGAAAGAGTAGCGTACGTTACACGTGTGTGTATATATATATATATAATTTAAGATTGGGTGGACTACACCCTTAAAAATTGAGTGGGTTGGTAAGATATGAAAGGGCTACCATTTATGAGTTGAATTATACACCATTTTAGACCTCCCAATTTCTTCATTTTTCAACTTTGAAGAACATTTTTTTCATGACAAAAATCAAATTTTGGCTTAGTTTCAAAATATAATAATAATAATGATGGTTTGATCGGTTCGGTATGCAATCTATACTTAGATAGATGTATTTACAGAACTTTTTTGTAACCGAGACGGTAGAAATTCTAGGACCAAATTTCTAAATCGGCTATTAAATACATATCTGAAAAACAAAAATACAAACATAAGTGGTTTAGTTCGAACTTTTAGAAATTAAAAAATTAAAGAAAGTAAGAAAATTTATGAGAAAGAACGTTCCGTCGTAAAATTGCTTTTACTAGCTTTGTATAAGGCTGTATCAGAATGAACACCACTAGATCTCGTTCTCGACCTCGACCATGACCTTGACCTCAATGGCAATACTCGAGGCCTATATCGGAGACCTTTTTGGTTCTGGTAACGGCTCTCCGGTCTCTCCTCCTTCATCTCGACCGTCTTGTTCACCTTATTGGTGTCTTCACGTGGGACAATGTACACAAATGGCTCAGTTATAAACTCTTTCATGTTATGAACAGCCTCTAATCCTTTGACCACTGAGGCCATTGAGGGCCTACATTTGGGGTGATGGCTAAGGCATTGGTATGCTATTGCAGCCAATTTTTTAGCTCCTTCATTTGAGTACTTCCCTTCAAGCCTTGGATCAATTATCTTCTCTAGTTTGTGTTGATCGTTTAAACGATGTCTCCCCCACGCTACCAAGTTTTGTTCTCGGCTCGGGCGGTTCTTGTCGACCGCTCGTCGACCTGTTAGCAACTCTAATAAAAATACTCCAAAGCTAAACACGTCACTCATTGTCGATAAATGTCCTGACAAAACAGATTGAAAAATTAGTGCAAGTTTTTTTTTGGTACTAACTAATAGTTAGCAACAAAATTTGGTTTATGAACCTGTCATGAGGTATTCCGGAGCGGCATACCCTTCTGTCCCCATGATTTGAGTCGTTACGTGTGTGTCGTCCTCATCAGAACCATTCGTAGCCAACCCGAAATCCGAAAGCTTGGGATTGTAGTCCTGTAACAACGACGATGATGATATCAATTTTTGTGTCGTTTTCAAAGATTAATGTTGAGATGAGTGATATAGTACCGAGTCGAGTAAGATGTTCGAAGCCTTGAAATCTCGAAAAATGATGGGTTTTTCGGGTTCGTGAAGGAAAGCAAGGCCTTTAGCTGATCCTAATGCAATCTTCGTCCTTTGTAACCAAGTCAAATTCGAAACGTAGCAACCTAAACCCGAAAAAGATTCATTAGAACACAAAAAAACGTACAAATTAACGTAAAAAAACATGAATTTTTCGGTTAGAATTACCTTTAAACAACAAATTCTCTAAGTTTCCACCTTCCATATATTCATAAACAAGAAGCCTCTGTTCATCTTCAAGGCAATACCCAATCAAATTGACAAGATTTGGGTGTCTCAATTGGCCAAGAAAGAACACTTCAGCCTACAAGAACACATGAAAAAACACAGTAAAAAAACCAAAATTTACAGTAAAAAATGGTAAATTCAGCACTCAAAATGGCTCACCAGCCACTCCCTATGGCCTTGAGAGCCATCCAAATCCAAAATCTTGACAGCCACATGCTGAGATTTCTTCAAACCAAGCTTGAAATTGTGAGGAATAAACCCTTTAAACACAGGCCCAAATCCACCCTCTCCCAAATAGTTACCTTTGGTGAAATTTTGAGTGATTTGAGCAAGTTCTTTGAAGGTAAAAATTTGAAGATTTGAACCATTACAAGAATTTGAAAGATCACTAATAATTGAAAGAGAAGATCTAACACTCATATCAGAAATTGATAAGATTCTTCTCAATGAAATCTTGTTTGAGGATTGAAATTCAGGGCTTTTAACAACTTTCTTTGGCTTTAAACAACTGGGTAGCAGAGATTTTAGAGGGAAGAGCTTTTTGATAGCCATTGTTCATTGAAAAGCTTGAATTTTGGACATGAAATTTGGGTTTTTTATAGTGTTTGAAGAAATGGGGCCTAAAATTTTGAGGTGAAAAGTCATGTTCTTGAAGGTAATGATGAACAAACAAGTTGATTTTGTTGTTTATGTTTGGTATTTGGATTTTATTGACTTTGATTTTAATGGGAAAAAGAGAGATTTGAGTGGGAGGGTCTTTGTTCTCTTTGTTTCTTATAAAACTTGGTTGATTTTGTTGTTTTGATTTTCATAATTTTGCAGTTTCTTAGCAAATTCATATGTTTTTTTTGAATATTGTGTTGAGGAGTGGATATGAATGTGAAGGGGTATCCATTGTTGTGTGCGTGGATGCCGTGTGAATTCCACATGCCACTAACTCCAATTAATTCAATCGAATTCTGTTTGGGTAACGTTGATGATCTAAAACATAGTTTGACGGTTGAAATATGTATTCTTGTTTATCGACGGTTGTGGAAAATAGGTAACGGGTATTTTGTCATTAAATTATATTTGTGTTGACACGGGTTTTGTTTATTTTGTCGATGTAGTTTTATGAATTAATAGATAATTAGGCTAACGATATGGTCGGGTTCCTACCATTTTGGTTTCTTTGTTCTAATTTGGTCTTCAATGTTTTAAGACTCTTTTGGAATTACTTTTAAAGATCGTAAAGTCTTTACTTGAAACGTTGTAGAAACGCACTTTTGTTACCTAAAATTGATTCGAGAATTGGTTAAATATTTTATTTTGATTCACCCTTTACAATAATTAGAAAAATAATTTGAATTAATAATTATGAATGGGTGAGGAAAAGAGGAGACCGTACGAGAACGAGACAAAACTACATGTTTAACCTTACGACATGTGCAATGAAAATTTGTAATCCTAGGATATGATATAACGTCTTAACCAATTAAATTATGTTTAAGTTCAAGAACGTTAATTTAACTTTAATACCAACTTCCGATCAAATGGTCAGATCACTAAAGCCAACAAAAATGACCTCAACGTTCAACAATATATTTTAAAAAAAATAAAAGTTTTGACAAATTTGAAATAATTTGTAACATCCCAAGTCTACAATTATCAGATATTATCTTTTTTGGGCTTTCAAACGCGTACACTAAGAAGAGATTTCCACGCATTTATAAAAAATGTTTCGTTCTCACACAAGTAGACGATTAAACATGTTTTTTCTTGAAAAAACATTAAAACAATAAAAAAGAAAAAGTGTCAACCTTTCATAATGCTTTAATGAAAAGTTAAAACTTTAAGAACTCTTAATTTGACGGTTCATCAGAGAATTAAAAAACAAAGGAAAGAAAGGGAGCAGTGACAGTCATCAGAAAGTGATAGCAAAATCAAAGTCATGGCTCCCCTTCAAGACCGACTTCTTCTACCTCAAATCATCATCAACTTAGTCTCAATCCACTTTTTTCAAACCCTCATAGACCAGAGATTTGAACATACCAACCCAATAACACCGCACATTCATGGAATTCTACATTTCGACTATTCAATTTATGTGTTTGTGAGTTTTTCTATCACGTGCGCGTATATATAAAAACAATCGACGAATATAACAAATCTGAACTGATATATAAGCTTTTATCAACCAAGAATCGAGGTTTATCAAGTCGGAAATAATCGACGACGAAAAGATTATAAAAAACCGAGCAAATGGTATAGACAAAAACGATACCATGATCTTCGAGATGAGTCGATCCAATTCGACAAAACTTGACTTCTGTAGCTGAGAAGATCTTTTCAGGCAATGTACAACTGTAGAAAAAGATATGGAGAGGAGAATGAGCCAACTCTAATAGTGATATCCATTCAAAGTTTGTAAGCTGAAACGAACGTATATATAACGAAAATACCTCATCCGTGAATCACCCGCCAAAAACACGTATATACAGCGTATATATCCTACAAGATTATCCAAATCAAGTCAAGGGGGAATCAATCTTAATAAGAATGTAATCAGTAGATTAATATGAGATCAATTCTCACCCTTGGTGAACAAAATTGGAGTTCATATTTCAGAACAAACACCACAAAGCGGAGTTATCAGGAACTGTTATTAACATCTTTCGTCCTAGTGGCAACGCTATCTGAAAACGAGACTTCCGTTCTGTTGAACTCTTAAACTTTCTATAAGCGACTGGTAGAATGATTTTAATGCCTTGATGTCATTACCCTGCAAATGAGAACCAGACTAGGATCAAAATTGTATGCAAACGCCGTGCGTACAAAAACTATTTGACATTAAAGCCTAGCCTTATACGGCTAGTGTAGACTCTTGTTCGTGAGAACCCTATGTGTCCTATTCGGCTAGTGTGCCGAAGAGTGCTTCTCGTTTAAAATAAATAAAGGGATCACTATAGACAACACCTTATGATGTCCTAAGTCATCTACTGTAACGGTCCTAAACCCACCACTAGCAGATATTGTCCTCTTTGGACTTTTCCTTAAGATTTTTAAAACGCGTCTACTAGGAAGAGTTTTCCACAACCTTATAAAAAATGTTTCGTTCCTCTCTCTAACCAATGTGGGATCTCACAATTCACCCCCTTCGGGACCCAATGTCAATCGATGTGGGACTCCTCAATCCACCTCCCTTTGGATCCCAACGTCCTTGCTGGCACACCGCCTCGTATCCACCCCCTTTCGGGGCTCAGCCTCCTTGCTGGCACATCACCCGGTGCCTGGTTCTGATACCATTTGTAACAGCCTAAGCCCACCACTAGCAAATATTATTCTCTTTGGACTTTCCCTAGCAGTAGGCTTGGGTCATTACATCTACGTTAAATCTACTTCTTTTTTCAATAATGAACATGTGTCCTCAAAAGCTAATTAAATGAACTAATTCCATATAAACATCCCCAAAACATGAAGATTTTGAGGTCAGAAATTCCAAAAGAAATTTAATATCAAACCAAGTGGAAACCAATGTTTAAACCTATGTAACACAAAGGCATCTTGGTTCATTGCTCATATAGCTAAATCCTTTTCTTTTTCTTATATAAAGAAAAAGAAATCCATAAATCTAACTAACATTACAAGGAGAGAAAAGAGTTGCTTGAATCACCCATCCAGATTCTGTAATTAATATCAAATCTCAATTAACGATTCAAAATGCAAACACGCATGTCAACTAAGTAACCTTTCGATGTGCCAATAGAAGTTTAAATTGATGCTAATAGGTACCTGTAACTTTTGACAATACTGCTCAGCCAAATCTTGAGGGCAATGTGCAGTTAAAAACCCCTTTGATACAAACTGGACAAGAAAATCCTGCCCGAACTTCTCATACATAACCTTCTGGGCCATTACAATTTCTCCAAGCAAAATCAGCTGCAACCAAAATCCACGTACAATATATTCAAAAAATTATCAGAAAAATATAACAAATAGAATATTTTGTGACTATCCTTGCAGTCCAATAATCAATGAAACAGAATTGGGCATAGCATCCTCACAGTATTTGCATCATGTAATTCAAACGATTTGTCGAGCACGCTGTACAAGCAACAGTTTGTAGCAAAGCCCTCGATTATAAAACTTTGGAAGCCAGGCACCTGAATTCAAATGAACAAAATAGTAAAACGTGTGATAAACAGTGTTTTTTTTTTTTTTTTTTTTAATTTTTCCAAGAGAAAAGACACAATAATCAACGAGGAAAGCATAACGCTACCTTCTCTTCTCCAGGACGGTCGCACCAGTCCTTAATTAATCTAATGAATATCTGTACACATGCCTATATCCCACGAAACGATGATCAGGTTCAGACAACCAAAGTGAACTAGATGTTTATGCATGAAAAAGAAAACCTACAACATAAAGCAATATGTTACCTTTCTAACAAGAATATCTTTATGATTGCACGATGTATTTAAAAGCAACTGCATCATTGGTTCCAGGTAGCTTCTACTTTTAAGAGCTAGAAACACGGAAGAGAGATCGTGTGTGGCTATCACATGAAGAAATGTATAGACTATTCGCTGAAGTTCTTGTAGTTCGCGGATTTCCTACAATAAACAGAGGAGCAATGCATAAGTCAAGGAAAGGAAAATTATCTCTCACTATGAAGAATTAAGTTTTCTTGCACAGAAGATGAACTAATACTAAACCCAGTGTCGCCTTGACGATGCCATTTAACAATATAATAAAATAAGAATTCAAGAACATATTAAGAGTACCTCGATATTGGTTCCAGGTCCTGAAGGAAGTGAATCTCTTGGGATTATGTTGAATATCCGACCAGCAATTATAGGAAATACATCCTCCAAAATGCCATGGACCAAAGTGCTGAATTTGCAGATTAATTGATTAAGTAACACAAGGAAACCGATCAACTCCTTCGGCTGCAAGAAAACATGCAATCGTAGTCAAGCTCTAAAACAAATACATGATAAGATATGAACAAGTTTATAAAAAATAAAAAAATAATAATAATAACTCGAAACACGGGTGTCTCTGTCTCTAGCAGTTTCTTTTATCAAGATGCATTAAAAAGGATCAACTGGTGACTGAATTTGAGTTCATGAGTTACCTCGCTTTCTGCAAGCAACTGCTCCAATGCCTTTGGAAGATAGGGAAATACTGATGACCCCAACGTGTCCACCATTCGATGTATAAAAGATAGAACCTTAATTCAACAGAAATTAACATCAGTGCTGGTACAGTTTATGAAATATACAAAGGTATACATGAAAGGATTATATCTAACCCTGTACCTTAGTCCGTAGAGGCTCTATTTTCGGGAATGCAACGAGGACTTGAAGAAGAACATCCAATGTCTAAATTGAAGAAGAACGTACATCAGTTAGTGATTAGTAATAATAATTCAATGAAAGGCAGTTTAATTCATAATTTGCTCCACACTTAATCCTCAATAGAAGCTACAAAAATGCTAGCAAAATGAATCTCTTAGCCACCGGTCTCTTTAACTTATTTGAACACCAGCTAGAAAGACATTACATTTATAGGTGCTCTTTTACATCCATGTCTATGTTCCACTTTTGAAAACCCTCAGGCCACTCGAGATATTGAAATAATAGCTAAAAAAGGGCACGGAAGCTAACCTGTTTGAACATCAGACCAATTGCAGGACGACTTGTTGTGACAAGACGCTCATTGAACCCCTGGATTACCAAAAACGAAAAGTGTATGTGTGACTACTTTTGACGAAAAAGAAGGTAAAAGTGAGTTGATGAAATCGCTCGTTAGAAAAAGCATCTTTACAGAAATATTAGACACCAGTAACACTAATATCATGCTTCCAAAAAGCGCCTATGCCAAAGAATGAGAGTGTAATAGGAGAAACCGGATACATCGCTCCCAAGAGAGAGGTTATTAATGAAAGGGACCTTGCTGAGGGCATTAATGGCCATGATTATTTGCTGAATGGTAGAAATCTTTGCTGTAGCCTCCTCTGGAGTTAGAGCCTTAGCATTCATTAGCACCACTTCAACCTAGATTAAAGCATTATCAGTTTAGTTGAAATATATAAGAATTAAACCGAAAAAGTTAATGATCCAGACCATTGAAAAAACTCTACTAGTAAGTCAATAACAACCTGTCGACAAAGAGGCTTGAGCAAAGATGACAAATAATCAGATTGCTTTTCCAGTGGCACATCTTCCATACCAATCAGTAAACCGATTGCCTGTAAACAAAATCATTGGATATGTAAACATAGGAACACCACAAAGCACCATTGCAGACACGTGCATGCACACGGAATAAACATAAAACAATAGGAAAAGGTATACGTATATAAAATAAATACACGCTCAGAGAAAAAAGAGAACCTCAAATATATGGCTGCCATCTTCAGACGCCGAAAGTTCATTTGATGCAAAATTTGAGCTTGTAAATCGTGCAACAGTATCCTGTAGGCTCTGAAATTTCACCATGATGATAGAAGCAAACTTAGGGATATTCAACATTATGATTAATTTTACAAGGGAATACAAAGTTTTAAGAATTGAAACATGGGATTAATACCGTTAAAATTGTCTCAATGTAAGGCACAAGCTTCACTTTTAGAAGTTTCACGACCCTCATGAATAGATAACTCGCCCTTCTACTAACATTGATGTTTGGATGGTGTATGCCTCGTTCATCAAGAAAGGCAGCCAAAACAACACTAATAAACCGAGAATTCTCCTGCACTACCTTTATATATCGGAAAATTGTTTCCAAATATATAAGTGCAACTAGCCTGTTAGAATGGCAAGAAAACCGAGTGGATAAAAGCATTGTCACCATTTCCCCAACAAGTCCGCTTCCATTTCTCAATACGTCATCGTTAATTGACTCCCCATATGCGAAAAAAAGTGTGAGTGATGCTTCTACCTCTTCAACATTCCGATCTGAAGAAGCTGCAGCAGCACTCATCATTGAACTTCTAATAAATAATTGAGTTACATCAGGTGCTACACGGCCTACGCTACGCAGAAGTACCAAGAAATCCTTCCTAAACTCCACCATTCTATCTTCTTCTTCTCTTCCGATCTTATCAAAGATATCAAGATTGTGCCGGTATACAGGATCGTAACATATTTGTGCATAGATCACTTCTAATATTTTACTCAAGTGAAGAAGCTGCTTCTCCGCCAGTGGAGAAAGGTTTTTCATAGTAGCAACATAACCAGAAAGGAATTGCACAATGCTAAAAGCCGAGTCCAGCTCACATTTTTGCAATACATAGAAAACAGATGGCAAAACTTCATTTAGAAGCTCCAAAGAATTGCTCTTAGAATCTTCTGAACTCAACCGTTTAAAACACTCCAAAGCCTCCACAGCATAGCCTGTAAGTAAGCTAGCTACCTTTGAGACCAACTCAGAATCACTATCTTCAGCAGCAACCAGACCAAAAACCCGGCTTATTTGTAGACTCTGCAACAGGGTTAGTTTTGCCTGATGATCCATCCGCTTCGAAACAACTGCAAGCAAACACCCTGCCGCAGCTCCACGAAATTGCTCCAGCAAACCATCAACTAAAGTTAACTCGAATAACAATGGCAAAATCACATCATTTACAATTAACCCAATGTCAATCCAGGATATGTATCTTCTCATAACATTCAACACACTTGCACACAGTTCTTGATCAGAATTCTTATACATGGACAAAATGTCATACCACGATCGAACTATTGCAGATACACACTGCTGTCTCATAGCATCCTTTATCCGCCCTGCAATCGTGATTTCCTCAGACGTTCGAGGGTAATCCATGCTAATCAACTCATCATCCAATGTATTCAGAACCCGACAGAACATATCAATCACCACCGGTCCTTTTCTCAAATGAGATAAGAAATCAACAAAAATCGAAGGCCAATCTAATGGATAATCAAGGTAAATTAGTGTTACCAAAACTTGAGCAAGCTTGTTCTTTATGAAAGCAGGACCCTGTAAAATTCTAAGTGCTTGATTCTCATAACTACACTCCAAACACACAATGGAAAACACTGACTTCCTAACAAAGTACTTCTCATCTAAACTCATCCACGAATAACGAACCCGAATAATCTCGTGAAGTGTTTGCAAGCACCAAAACTGAACCTGAACAAGGTTCGAAAAACACAGCTTCTCGACACACACACTGCATATTGCCGATTCCTCTTTTGCTTTATCACAATACTCATTAGCCTTAAATTTTAAATTCGAACCCGCATTGCTCGTTTCATCAAACATAATAAGAATTGCTTTCTCCAAATCATCCATGGCGCTTAAAATCTCAAACCCACAACCCAAAATCAAACTGAAAATATAATTCAACACGATTCAGTGCAAACCAGGGATTACATAAAGAACCAAGTAGATTCGGGCAAAATTGTTGAAGGGTTTTAGTGGGGTTTGTGATAGGAGGCGAAGATGCAAAGAAGAACAGCAATGGAGTGTAGCGATTCGAGAGAGTGAGATCGGAATTGAGTTCTCAGAAAGCTTACCTTTAATTATTGGATTCAGATCAATTCAGGGATCTTTAAAATGCGAAGTGTTTCAGGAAGCGTACAAATGGGATTTATTTGCTGGGAATTTTCGTTCTTTTTCTTTTCCTTTTCCTATTTCACCATTTTTTTTCTTCTCCACTCTCTAGGGTTTGTAGTTTTGAGATGGTTGCCAATTTATATAGCAATTGGTAATTGTCGCACCTTCGAAAATTAAATAAATAATTAATATATAATTTAAGTAATATAATTGCTATGGATTTATAATAAATATATTAAATGTTCTTAAATTTAAAAACAAAATCTTTAAAAACATTCTTAAATTCTTTTATAAAAAATAAAAAAATACTCTTTGTTTTTTTTTTTTTTTTATGAAAATATTTGTTTAAAAAATAGAATTTTAACTTTAAAAATATTTAAAAAATACTTGAATTTTTAAAGTTTCATAAATATCATTAAATTTTTTTAAAAAAATTTAAAAATAAAATTAAACTTTTTTAAAAGATAAAAATTATCAAAATATCATGTTTCAAAAATATTAATAACCTTCCAAAACTAACATTAATACCTTCATATTTAAAAAATAATAATAATAATTATTATTATTTTTAAAATTTCACGATTATTTTTTTTTTAAGGAAGTGGAAGAGTATGGTTTAAAAATTTAAATAATTTTTTAAATTTGAATTTTTTAAATCTAGCTGCCCTTATTTAATTATTATCTATTAAATGGTTATAAAATTGGAATTATCGTTAATTTATTTTTTAAAAGGGTAAAGTTGACAAAAAATATATATATAATATAATTCCGACGTGTCCCCTTTTTTTCACGGAAATAAAAATGTAGATACCGTAACTGAACAGTCGCGCGAGAACATCAAAACGCCACGTCATGCGCCACGTAGGCTGTCATACCGCTCAAGGGAAGACCGACACTGACCAAAATACCATCCGTCAATGCGGGGAATTCCTGCATTAATAAGGTTAAATTAGTAAATTTGATTTTTTTGGTGGCCGGGTTAATGGGCTTTACCAAGTCAGCCCATGTTAAATTATGAACCCAATTAAATCGGCCCGTTAGTTACATTAGTCGGCCCAATATACTGGAGGATCTTTTTTGGGTGGTGTGGCTTAACTTAACAGGATCACATGGAACAAAGCTCATGAATTTAAATTTGTATATCATTCTCCTAAATGTTAATTGCATCCATAGACGACATTTTTGTGTCTTTCTCGAGAAAAAATAAAGGAGAACTCGACGTCAGTGATCACCTTCAATTGGCAAAATAGATGCTCTCAGTTCGGGATAAAAAATTTGAAATTACTGTTAGTAAAGCGTGTGTGATATCTCATATTGGTTAGGGAAGAGAACGAAACACACTTTATAAGAATGTGAAAACCTTTTCCTAGTACACATTTTAAAGTCTTGAGGGAAAGCTTGAAAGGGAAACCCTAAAGAAGACAATATCTGCAGGCGGTAAGTTTGGACTATTACAAATGGCATCAAATCTAGACATTAGACTACGTGCCAACGAGGAGATTGTTTCCGGAAAGGGATAGACATGAGGCAGTGTGTCAATAAGAACGCTGGGCCTCGAAGGGGTAGATGGTGAGAATACCGAATGGGTTGGATATGTTAGACGAACACGACTCTTCACAATGGTATGATATTGTCCACTTTGAGCATAAGCTCTCATGGCTTTGCTTTGGGCTTCCCAAAAGGCCTCACACCAATGGAGTTAGTATTCCTCACTTATAAACCCATGATCATTCCCTAAATTAGCCGATGTGGGACTTTCATCATCCAACCGGATATATATATATATATTAATTAAGATAATGATTAATAGGACATGGCACGTGGGCTGGGTATTGATGCCGACCAATCATCATCATGTAAGCAATTGCTTGCACAATTTAAGCAACCAAACTATACGCAAAGCCTAAATCAATTGCTTTTTCTGGTACTCACTCCTTTACGTCTCTACTTTGACAATTCTATTTTGTTGCTTTCGATAACAAAATGTGTAAACTTTTATATCATTATTTTTTAATAAACAGAGTTTATCCAAAGTTTGTTACCAACTTCACACTCTTAATGACGTTTGAGGGGTATTTTAGACATTACAAAAGTACAAACACTTTCTTCTGGTTTAAAATCACTCTTAATCTATAAGTTTGAAGGGTATTTTAGTCATTACCATAAAAAAACCGATGACTTATAGAGCAAGTATTTTCTCTAGCTTAATCGTTTCTTTCCTAACTATTTTATTTTTTAATTTAAAATTTAAAAACAATAATGTATTTAATTTTGAATATTTAAAAATATATTTGAAAGTAATTTTAAGTATAATAAATAATTTTCAATCGTTTTCCCCTGTCATGTAATATAATATTCTAGAAGTGAAAAACGTGATTTTTATTTATTTGTCTTTTTTTTTTCTTTTTTCTAAATAATATATTTGAGTAATATTGTCGTACGAGGTTGGGCCCATCAGCATTAACCATGTTCTAGATTGATCGGGAAATCCAACGGTCAGAAATGAATATCAGTTTGTGAACCGGTCCGCCACCACCATTTTGGCGTTTCTCTTTGATTCGGCCGCGGCAATCTCCGCCCCACCTACGGTTTTTGTCCGCTTCCGTCAGCCAGTCAAAGCATCCACAACCGTCCGATTCTCCGACGCCACCGTCCAACGGTCCTGGAACCGGCACCGCAGAAACGACTTTAATTTAGTAGGCATAATTTTCGCTTCATTTTTTTGGTCAAATTATTTTATTTTTTTAAAATTACGCTTAAATATTATATACATAGCAAAATTAATATAATTTCTTAAATTTTTTTAATTATAAATACTAGAGGCAAATTCAGCCAAATATAATATTTTTTTAAATCATATAAATAACTAAAACTACGTAAAATTTATAACATATAATATATTAAAAATTTATATAAATAAAAAATATATTATCAATTAAAAAGTTAAATATAAAGATTTATCCAATCTATAAATGGCATCTCTATCCGACATGTCGACTCATGGCTACTGGTCAGCTGACCACGTGGCGCTGATTTTTACAAACTGCGGTCCACGTGTTTCTCCACGGCCACTCCAAACTGAATCTATCAGAAAAAATTAAAATTTAAATAAAAATAATTATTTTCCTATTTTTCTTTTTATTTGACCATGGAGATTTGCTGAACTGAGTGAAATTCCAATATTGCCCTTCGCCGGCTTTTCAATTTCAATTTTAAAATAATCATTGGACAACCTTATAAAATTCGTAAATGTTGTCTCCATAATTGGCCCAACATCTTTAAAATTAAATTTTATATTTAATTTGATTTGACTAAAGATATTTATTTAAGCAATGGAAATTTGGTGTTTAAGATAAGATTATTAATTAATTAGTTATATTTATTATTTTACTATATATTTCATTTCATTGACGATTAGTTAAAATTTATATACTTTATATAAAAATGGTAAAATCTTCATTTTAATGGAAGAGGTAATTATATTCTCGACCTCATCTCCACCTCAATTTTGTCCTGCATCGCCTTGCTGTTTATATAAATATAAAATTTGATTTTTTTATTTTTCATAACACTCTATTTTTTTTAGAAAATATTATTAGATTTATTCTGATATTTTAATATTCATTCAAATTTAGTTTTAAATGAATACACATTTTAATAATAATAATAAATAATAATGAAAATGATTTCGTAAAATTAAATAGAGATTTTGCGAATATGAGAATTTAATTTTATTTAATATATAAGTAATTTGAAATTATTATTATCATCATTATTATTTAATTCAATAACACATAGAAAATAAAAACTTTATTCGTAATATTTTAATTCAAATTGCAATAGACATTTATATCTTTAATCTATATTATATTTTGCATAATTTATTTGAACTTCTGGAAATAAATCGACAATATAAAAATAATTTTGAATAATATATATATTTTTTATATAGGTAAATTATAATGTCTCTTTCGTTGTACCATAAATAATTTTTATAATTCAATAATTTGTCAAACATTAAAAAAACCTTTTTTATAATAACAATATTAAAATGCAAATACACGTGGCATATCCACTCATATCCAAAACCGGGGAGACCACTCTGTTTAAAGGTATATAATTAAAATAATTAATTAAATTATAAGAATATGAAAAAAGTAATTATTTATCCATATCCACTTCTACCGTTGTCAAACAAAGTAATTATTTATCAAATTTATTTACATTTTTTAAATCACAGATTAATTAGTTTAATTTAAAACTTAAATTAAAAATTATATATATATATATATATAAAATATATATAAACTACTCTTTCTAATTTTGGAAATTATAAAATATAGATGAAAATTAGAAAAAGTAAAAAATATTTTATAGAATGAAATTAAAAAATTGGGTCTTAAATGTTTAAATTTACTAAAATATTTAAGTTTTTTTTTATTAAATTATAAAAATAAAATTTTAAGTTGGTTAAAGACGAAGAATTAGTCTTTCGTAGGGGACACAGTATGGTTATTTCGATAGAAAATAAGGGTATTTATGTAATTTGTTAATTCCAGATTATTATTATTATTATTTTTTTCCTTCCAATTTCTTGTAGCATTCGGTGTAATGTAATGGAAGTAGAATACGGATTCTGTGAATATCGTGGGAAGCCCTCCCTGTTCCTTTCATTCATCCTTCCTCACCAATTCCCTTTCCCTCTTTGACACTTCTTTCTTCCTTCTTTTGTTCTTATTTCCACTTCAATTCCTTCGCCTTTTCTCCTTCTTCAACGTCTATAAATCTTTACATATTCCTTTTACGCCATTGATATTTCTTTTTTCTGTTCTTCTGTTCTTTGGCGTACCCACGATTCTCCTTCTTTCCGAGGGACAACAGTTTCCGATCGCTCAGAAAGTTGATTGTTCTTCCATATTAGTGTTGGGTTTTTCACTTACTGATCTGGGTCTGTCGATTTCTTTAGTGGGTCATTCAGGAATTTGCTGTAGATTGTTTGTTTTTCTTTCATCTTGTCTATAAAATTGTTCGATTCTTGTTGCTTCTGTTTAGTTTGATTCGTGATTACACTCTTCAAGCCTCTTAGAAAGTTGGGTTGTTCTCTAACCCTAGATTTGGGGTTTCTTTCTGTGGAGTTGGTGTTGGATTAGCGAGGGAATTAGTTGGATTTTTGGGGGTTTTGATTTGAATAGATTTGATTTCTGGTTTTGATTGGATTATTTGGGTTTGATTGTGATCTGATTTGGAGAGGGAAGTGATTTTTTGTGCCCTAGATCATGGGAGTTCCGACGATTGCTTTATACGTCGTTCCGCCGAGTAGTATTTGCTCTACGCACCCTTGTCAGATCAATGCTCATTCGTCTTTCGATTTCGAAATTGGTTCTCGATCTTCTTCAGCGTCGTCAGCATCGGCTTCTCAGAAGCCGGTGGCCGGTGGGCTGACTTGCCTTTTCTCCGCTTCTCCGGTGCGGCATGTTTCGTCGACGACTAGCTATGCCGGTTGTGGAGAGGAATTGGGATCGTTATGGCATGATAGAGGGGAGGAATTGAGTAGCTCATTCCGTTATTCTTCGAGCAAATATTTGGGGTCTTCATTGACTAGGGATTCTAGCCCTGTATCGGTGTTTCAGGGTCCGATTACGTGTTGCAGTAGCGGAGTTGGTTCATCGGCGAAGAGCCCTCCAATTTGGATTTCGAGAGAGAAGAGTGGGGACGTGAATTTCCAGAGCTCGATCGGAGTTGGGTCAAATGGATTCTTCAATGGATACTTGAGGAATGCTTCAGGATCTTATGTGGATGTTCATAGAAATGCACTTGATGTGAGTTCATCGGCTGTGCTCATGGATGAGTTGACTTTTAATTTGGAAGATGGATTTGTGGAGTGCACTTCAGAGTCGTATGCAAGGGATATGCTTCGTGGTGCACAAATTAGGCATGAAATCTTTCTCGATGAATTCGTGATCAAGGCGTTTTACGAAGCTGAAAAGGCACACAGAGGACAAGTATGAAGCCAGTTTCATGATCTCTTTCCCCTGTTTCAATCTGTGGCATTAGTGAAGATGGCTAAACTTGTATTATTTCTTTGCAGATGCGAGCGAGTGGAGATCCATATTTACAACATTGTGTCGAAACTGCGGTGTTGTTGGCATCAATTGGTGCAAATTCCACGGTTGTCGCTGCAGGGCTTCTGCACGATGCGCTCGACGATTCTATCGTGTGTTATGACTACATTTTAGGGACAGTTGGAGCTGGGGTTGCTGATTTAGTTGAAGAGGTGAGCAAATTTTTCGTTCTCGATTAGGAACTGATGAAATTTGATTGGATTTAATGCCTATGAAGGTTGACCAGTGATTTATTGTTGCTAAATTGTCGATCGCTGCCCCCTTTGTACAAGACTCGATCTTAGTATGCTTACTATTTGGATAGAGTCTGATTTAGACTTTCGACTTATGGTAAAATTCATCTTGTGGTTTTAGGTGTCTCAACTAAGTCATTTAAGCAAGCTTGCACGCGAAAATAACACAGCTAACAAAACCGTCGAGGCAGATCGGTTGCATACCATGTTCCTCGCCATGGCCGACACTAGGGCCGTTCTCGTTAAATTGGCTGATCGTCTGCATAACATGATGACACTAGATGCATTGCCATTGACCAAACGATTAAGAGTTGCCAAGGAGACTTTGGAAATCTTCGTACCATTGGCTAATCGCTTGGGAATATCGAGTTGGAAGGAGCAGCTGGAAAATTTATGCTTTAAGCATCTTCATCCCGTCGAGTATAAAGAATTTTCGTCTAAACTCGTGGAGTCGTTTGATTCAGCAATGATTACTTCTGCTATTGAAAAATTAGATCAAGCTCTTAAGAATGAAGGGATTTCTTACCATCTCTTATCTGGACGCAATAAAAGCTTGTACAGCATATACTTGAAAATGTTAAGGTATGTCCCCTTTTATGTTCAATAAAAGCTTGATCTGATGGTTATGAATGCTGCAGTGAATCTTGCATAGTGATGGCTCATTGAAAATGTGTACTTTTTATTTCTTATTTGCAGAAAGAAGTTGACCATGGATGAAATACACGACATTCACGGATTACGTCTTATTGTAAAAAATGAAGGAGACTGCCAGAGAGCTTTGGCAGTAGTTCATCAGTTGTGGTCCGAAGTGCCCGGGCGGTTCAAAGATTATATTAGTCACCCCAAGTTTAATGGGTATGTTGTGGCTCAAAATGGTTGTTCTTCTGTGTTCTTTCTATGTTCGTCCCCTTGTCTAACTTGATTCGATGATTTGAAGGTATCGATCGCTCCACACGGTTGTGGTGGGTGAAGATATGGCACCCCTTGAAGTTCAAATTCGAACAAAGGAAATGCATTTGCAAGCTGAGTTTGGGATTGCAGCTCATTGGAGATATAAGGAGGGCGACAGTGAATATTCTCCGTTTGTCGTTCAGATGGTCGAATGGGCCCGATGGGTCGTCACTTGGCAGTGTTTGGCTATGAGCAAGGATGGATCATCTGTTGGTTCTGATGATTCAATCAAGCCACCCTGCAAATTCCCTTCTCATTCTGAAGGCTGTCCATATTCATACAAAAGCCAATGTGATCGACAAGATGGACCGGTCTTTGTCATAACTATTGAGAATGACAAGGTGTGTTTCCTTTTTTTCGTGTTATGTCCGTGAACTCGGTTAAGTGATGTAGTCTAACGATTGCAACATACTTACTACTGCAGATGTCGGTACAAGAGTTTCCTGCAAATTCAACAATCATGGATTTAATGGAAAGATGTGGGCGAGGAAGCTCAAGATGGACCTCCCATGGCTTCCCCACGAAAGAGGAGTTGAGGCCGAAGGTAAACCACGAGCGAGTGAATGATCCAAAATGCAAGCTGAAGATGGGTGATGTGGTAGAGCTAACTTCCACCATACCCGACAAGTCATTGACAGAGTGCAGGGAGGAAATCCAGCGAATGTACGATCGTGGGATCACGGTATCAAATCCCGGACCGTCCCCGGTTGCACCAAACACTGCTGGTTTCTGGAGCTGACCATACCTTATTTTGTCTATGATATACATTTAGTGATGATTATCAAATTATTCTGTATATAGCGGTCTCTGTACAAAACAACTTGATAGTTGCCACAAAGAAATAGATGACTAACAGAAACTCAGAACGGTTCAAAATCAAGATTAAAAGTTAATTATTGAATGATAGAATTTCATTTTCATACCCAGATTTTTCTCTTCTAGACCTGTGATGTAATTTTGTCCAAGAATGTGGGAATTAAATATCCACATTCCAATGATCAGATTCTATTGGAATGGACACATGGTGGAAACAGAACCACTGAATTCTTTTACCAAATAGAAACAACGCTCGTTATTATACAATAGATCTTGTTCATAAATATTACACTGGAGTTTCAAAGCACCTTTTTAATTGGGGAAGTTGGGAGGAAAGTGTGAAACCACGAACCGAAAGACGGTTATTTTTGGACGTTTCGCCAAGTGGAAAGATACTCTCCGTGGGGTATGTTGAGGTGCTTCTGTGCTGGGTTCATGGGACGGAACAGGGTTGGTACCTTCCTTCTCCTTTGTGTCACTCCAGGCTCTAGACTCTTTTTTCTCTCATGGATCATAGCAAAGTCGATTAAGGAAAACACTCCCTTTTTACGAGAGAGGGTCCCAAAAAGGTGGCACAAGAGGACCTGACAACCTCTTTCAGGTTGATCCTCCTCCGAGCCAAAGCCCCTTATTTTCTACCTTTCCCCAGGAGGCCCCTCCATGGTTTCTACTGGTTGCTTCTTTGGGATTGCCAGTTGATGGTTGGGTCCGAGCAATGTGTCTTGATTAGGTGGAAGGGTGATACCAGGCCCACCAATGGACCTTGGCAATGGTATTTTGTTTCTATTTCTGGCTAACTCTAGAAGAACCTGACAAAACAGAAACACATGGTTATCCGTGATATGATCATCCTTCTAATACACTCCATAAATATTCCCCCATGCACAAATAGATATTTCTCACTAACAAGGCAATGATTCTGTGCTAAGCTGATGTAACTTATTATAACAGTTCAAGCCCACCCACCACAGACCCACCACAGACCGATATTGTCTTCTTTGGCTTTCTCTTTTGGGCTTCCCTTCAAGTTTTTAAAACACTCATCATTATCAAATCTACTTGAGAGAGATTTCCACATCCTTATAAGGAATGCTTCGTTCCCCTCTCTAACCGATGTGGGATCTCACAATAAATGATTGGCATATTACTCAAAGAATTCCATCAGTAAGTCCTATTTCCGAGCTTAATTGACCAAAGAGTCACTCCACAAATCGATTACATCTAGTTGGGACTATGAAGCCATGTTACCTCTCTTGGAGAAGGTCGTGAGAAACTGAAATTAACTTTTGACTGGATAGCAAGCGTCGCACCATCACACAGCAGCCTTGCCTGCATGCTCCGAGTAAACTCCTGCATCCATCAGTAATCTGCAGTTCACAATCTTCAACTCCCATTGATTTCAGAAGTATTTCACCATCTTTAGGTCCCTCTCTCCCTCAATTATTTCCTTACTGCCCCTTTCACCTGTACACATAGATATAACATTCAAAACTGATTCAATCAAAAGCTTGTTTTACATTCCACATTTGATATTATGAAGTAAAAAATTATAGTTTACAAGACTTTCATATGTTCTGTACTTCTGCCTTGATCTTTTATCTGAACTTTGTGGGAGAAATCCTTTAAAGAAAAATAAATGTTTGAAAATTTAAAAGACTAAGTAAGTGATCGTGCTATATAATCAACCAAAGATATATCAACTAGTTAAGTTATAAATCATCGACTATAAGGTCAAAGATTTGAACTCTCACATTGTTAGTTAAAACAAATCTCTTGTATGAAAGATCTTAGTCAACATTCAGATACAGCAATACTCTAGGAGATGAATTCTTTGTCTTCCATTGATAACATTGTGTTTGAAAATAGTAGCATGTAGATGGCAACTCCAGGACAAAAAGAACAGATCCATTGTCTAATTTTTCAGTTTGAAAATAAACAGAGGACGAAAACGAATTGGCTTCTCAAACTTAAAATTCAACGCTTAGCAAAATTACAGCATAATATTGCAATTTCCGACTTCTCCTTCCCAATTTCCCCCCAACTTCAAACCTTCCAGAAATGCGAGAAAACATAAAATTATAAATTGCATGCTACCATTTAGTTTCGAGAGCCATAATTCAGTAATTCAAAAGTGGAAAAAGATTAAGAATCCTTAATCACCAATTTCACATTTGCCCTCCAATCTAAACACGAAAAACTCGTCCGCTAGACAACATAAAATCAGTTGCCGCAAAACCTAAAAATACGCAGAAAAATTGAATGAAACTCTACCAGTTGTTTACTCGATGGGATCAAGAACGGAAAGAAGACAAATGCTAGCATACCTACTCGTGAAGATCGAGCTTCGGCGAGAAAATGGTGTTTTGGTTGTCGTATCCACCTCCATTTCCACGACTCATCTTCTCTAGAATCTAAACAACAGAATTCCTTTCCCTAAAAATTTTGTAATTCCTGTTTCAGTCAGAGCTTCATGGATTTGCTTCGAAGCCGATACGCTGTTCTTCGCTCTCGTCTCCTCTCCTCCAAGTTCAGCGCATGGAAGTCGATGTGTCGAATCCGGAGCCCCGAATGATGCTACCAGGTTTCCAATGGATTCATGGCCCAAAGTCGGCCCATATTAATATAGAATTGAGTTGGGTTCACTTGGGTTGGGGTGTAATTTTATTTATGAGTTGATTTGACCCAAAAAAAAAAAAAAAAAAAAAAAAAAAAAAAAAAAAAAAAAAAAAAAAAAAAAAAAAAAAAAAAAAAAAAAAAAAAAAAAGTCAACCCAAACATCAAATCAAAATTTTGACTTTAATAAAATTCAACTCAATCCAAACCGAAAGAAAATCTAACCTAGCCCTAGGAATAATACAACTAGAGAGAATACTGAACTTTCATTTTAGCTAATCAATATAATCGATAGTCTCAGTTATCTACAAGGATAAACAATTGAGTCAATATCCATAATAGGTTAGAATTGATTTTCAATTCCGTTATTTGAGCTTACCGACATTAGCATATTAAAATCAATGAAACTTATTAGACAAAAATTTGAGATATAGAATATACTCGAGACCAAGAGAAAATAAGAAGATCGATGAAAAAGGGATGCATACAAGACGAGAGTGAAGGAGGGAACCCTAAAGGGATGACTTCAGCACCAAGCACGTGGTAGCATGGCGGGACAATGCTGAATGAACCTGTCGTCTGTTGGATGATGAAAGTCCCACATCGGTTAATTTAGGGAATGGTCATGGGTTTATAATTTAAGAATACACTCTCCATTGGAATGAGGCATTTTGGGAAGCCCAAAGCAAAGCCATGAGAGCTTATACTCAAAGTGGACAATATCATACAATTGTAGAGAGTCGTGTTCCTCTAACATCCTCTAATCTAGAGGTTAGAAGTTCAAATCACATAACAATTTAAACCCTAATTTATATCCGTAATAAAAGCAAATTTGATTTTTCGTTATTATTTTTTTTCCTGGGTCGAAATTTGATGAGTAATATTAACCAACCACTCTGACGGTGGTGGATTGCTCGAAGAAAAATTCCGTCCACTGCGCTACCCGTTTTCCCAAATTCTGCAGTTCTCCTCCGAATTGGCCTGCGTTATCGCCCGCCATTTGCCGGAAAATCGCCGCCGCACTGACTCTGCGGTTGTGCCGGTCGCCATCTACAACGCATTCAAGGAGGGAACTGTTTTCACCGCCACAGAGACGCGGAATTCACTAATGTCCTCATCGGAGCAAGCCCTCGTCTCTCTATTCTCCCGATTTGCTTTATCGTTCGATGGAGCTGCTTTGGGCGCAGCCCTAGCCTACGCTGCGTTTCGTACCGTCCTCAAACTCACTGCTTCCTGCTCTGCTCTCGATGAGCTCCGTAAAGCTCCAAATGTAAGAGTATCTGATCTTCGCCATATGACTTCCGACGGAGATTCGGGACAATCCGAGTCCGATCAAAAGCTTGTTGTCGTTCGTGGCACCGTGGAGGCCAGGTCGTTTGTGGAAGGTAATTGGAAGAGCTTGCAGCCTAATGTATTGATTTCTCAGGAGTCCGGAGATAGAGCAGTGATTATTCAGCGTACGCAAATGGTAAAATCTCCTATGTTGTTTTTGTTAGGCACTGCGTGACTGTGTTAAGATGTTTTTTTTTTGGGGCTGCAGTTCTTCTGGAGGAGGATAAGTGAAAACTGAGCTATGCAGTTTAGAGGATTGCCTGATTAAATTTAATAATATTCCGTTTGTTAGAATCATATGAATGCAGAGTGTTGTGTTAGTATTTGAGTTACTTGATAGCACCACTAAAAGTTGCCATTGAAGTCTAACCGACTAATGAATAACTCGTGAACTCGTGCATCGTTAAATTTTTTTCACATTATGATGTCTCTAGTAACGTCCTTAAGTTCAGGAGCAATAATGATATGATTCTAGTCTGCATGAACAATGAAATGAGAAGAATCATGGGTGAAATGATATGATTCTAGTCTGCATAGGTCTTCTGGCTTGCCTGAATTTGTTCTATCATCATATATAATGTATAACTACCGTATGCGGATTAAATATTTGGGAAACATTGAACTCTTAAATCAATTGTAAAATCTTGGGGAAAATGAATTTCTGTTTTCTCAGGCGAACTATCATAACCTAATTGGTTCTGCAAGTGTCTGTTTTGTTCCCCTTTGCTATTCAGTATTGTTAATGTGTTGTGTGTGTACATAATATCCAGTTTTATAAACTAAAGCCTATTGGGTTGTAACTTGTGGCATTGTTTAGTGCATATTCAACGAATGGAAAGGCTTTCTTGGATGGACTTCTGATTTACGTGCAATTTTTGGAAGAACCTTTAGAAAGCAAGAGTCAACATCGTTCAGAACGGTAAAATCAAGCTTCTCTCTGTTACTGCTATGGTTGGTTCACTCTTTTTGTCCTTAGTAATAAAAGATCTTTGTATTCAATACCTTTTAAGCTTGAATGATATGGAACTTTGTTATTCTGTCTGTGAATAAAGAGCAAATTGAAGTTGAATGATTTTTTCTGAGGGCATCTCTTATATGTGGCCATTCTGTTAGGTCCTTTTCCTGTGATTCTCTATTGGATCTACTTTTTCCCTTGCTTGTGGCGCGTGCAAGTAGGTTTGTAAGTGCTATCTCTTCAGAAAGGGGTCCAAACCGAGTAGGCTTGAAGGTATACCCCATAGTGTCAAGAAATAAGCAACTTATTGTAGCTAACTTTTTGTTTATAAAAGCTAAATGTACTTCATAAGAGGATTGATGTGTGGCAGTTGTGATTTGTGAAGACTGAAGGTAAAATATATATTTTAGATATCTGGTTGAGCAGCAGGGAACCATATTCCTTTGGTGATTGTACCAGAATTCAGTGCAGTTTCCATATTATGTCTTAACTTTTGTGATGCTGATATTTGTGAAAACTTTTAACAGGTTCCTTTCGTCCTTGTTGAGGGTCATTCCCCGTATTCTGATTTTGTTGTTGTTAACATGGATGGCTCAAGACATCGTTTGCCTCTTACAACTGTGTATCGTCAACTGCAACCCGTTTGTGCTACTCCTTATACCTTCCTTCAAGCACTTTTTGGTCACAAGTACCCTGTGAGTTAGGCAATCTATTTTGAATTAAAACATCTTTTTCTTTCTTTTTATTAATGGATTTTATCTAAAAATTCTTTATCATGTTCCACTTTTGAAGGTTGGGGTGCTTGATGAGGAGAAAATACTTCCATTAGGGAAAAATATCAGTGTTGTTGGCGTATGCAGTTTTAAAAATGGAGTTCCTGAGATAAAGTCATGCAAGGATTTTCCCCACTTCCTGTAAGTTTATTCATTTTGAAGTAGAAATAAAGTTGAGAAGGTCAAGATTATGTAATATAATTTTTGAAGGTAAACCATTGAGGCATATAATTAATTCTTTCCCTTGACTCATCCTCATAAAATTGACAATAAATGTGTTCTGTATTCCAATAGTGAGCCCCATTGATTTGGCTTTAGTGCTCTGTTTGGGATTTTAACTAGGTCCTTGGATCAAGCCAATGAGTAGAAAGCTTTCGTTGTCTGTTGGAGTGTGGATTTTGGTTTATTCTTGCGTTAGCCAACACATGTTGTCTCATCAGTGATGCTAGCAAATGGCTAGTTTCTGCCACACCCACCCAAAGTAACCCACGCATGAGTGACTATGGGGAACAGTGTCTAATTTGTCCTTAGAGATAATCTTCATTGCAAAAACGGGTACTATGATGACTTACTTTTCCTTGCAGATGTGAAATGACTAAAGATCAGATGGTTTTAGATCTAGTCTTCAAAACAAAATTTCTGTTCTGGAGTAGTATTGTCCTTGGTTCGTTGTCAGTTGGCGTTCTTGGCTGTTCTGTTATGAGGTATGTTATCTTTCTTTCTTTCTTTTATTTTATTGTAAACTGTCGCAAGGTATCTTAATGTTGATCATTTTTTTAGGCATCCATGAAATGTTTATTTGCTTGGCACTCTGCTTTCTGTTGCTACGTTTTGAATATCAAATTGGTAGGGTAAGGGATGAAGTAGAAGAGTAGCAATGATTCTTCAATCTTTATTTTTCTAGTGGTGAATTTCTCTTGCTTTTATGAACGAACTATTGTTCTTATTTGGTCCTCGAATGGAATGAATAAAAGCTTAGCTCTACTGCGTAGTGAGTGAGTGATGAATTATGAGATTACTCCCAAATTTACATATTATTCACCCTTTCTATGATTACATGAAAAATTTGATGAATGTTTGAACTTATTTGCGTCCATTCTCTTCAGAAATTGGAATAGATGGAAACAGTGGAGGCAACAGAGACGGTTACAGGATTCAGGGAATGATTCCACCATATCACAACTGGATTCAAGCAATAATATCCCCATTTATGGTGATTTTGGAACTGCATCAGACGACGAGGTAGCATCCATTCCAGATGACGAGTTATCATCGAACGTTCCAGATGGACAGTTGTGCGTGATCTGTCTCATGAGGAGAAGGCGATCTGCTTTCATTCCATGTGGTCATTTAGTCTGCTGTGAACGTTGTGCCATATCAGTCGAACGCGATTCAGCTCCCAAATGCCCCGTCTGCCGCCAGCAGATCCGTAGTTCTGTGCGAATATATGATTCATGAGAAGAAGCAAATTATTTCTCAGGTTCGAACTCATCTATATGGGAATCTCATTCATCTGGGTGGCCTTTTTCTGCTGATACCAAGATTTTATATATATGCAATGCAGGTGATTCCTGGAGCAGCAGTGATGGCTCTTGTAAATACCAGACAATATACTCTTTTATACTCTAACTTGGCAATGTATGGTACCAAAGAAAACAAACAAATAAATAAAATCTTGCTGATATGTGATAAGAAAGGAAGCTTCAGTATTGGCTCTGATATTATTACTCCCTCCACTCCCATTTTATGATGGGACTAAGTTCAAGACATGTACTTTTGACTAAGAAATTTGATACTCAAAAGATTATGAGACTTTTACTCCACTCTAATTTCCTGTTTCCACCGGAAATTGTGCAAGGGAAGTGTTTGGGTTCTCTGTTGTTTTTCGGTGAGAGGAAATTGGGTGTTGAAAGAAAATGCGTAACAAAAAGGAGAGAGAAAATTAACTGAATTGGGTTCCGATTGTTTTATTTTCTGAACAGATTGTTTTATTTTCTGAACAAATTGTTTTATTTTCTGAACAAATTGTTTTATTTTCTGAACAAATTGTTTTATTTTCTGAACAAATCTCCTATTTAAAGTAAAAAGGATTCTAAAAATGGCTGGAATCTGTGCCACTTCCTACAAAATTTCAGTCAAAAACTCTGGTGATCCAACTAAATCTGTGCCACTTCCTACAAAATTTCAGTCTAAAACTCTGGTGATCCAACTAAATCTGTGCCACTTTCTACAAAATTTCAGTCTAAAACTCTGGTGATCCATTCGACGTGATTTGTCAAATAGTCAAACTGACGATTTTCTGAAATCGTGTGAATAAGAAAAACGGTAAAACTCAGGTTTTATCTAACATTCTCTTGATGGGTGTGCATCCAATGATCCGGCTCAATTTGCTATCCTAACTAAGTCTTGAGTTTTTTTGAGTCTCGGAAAAAAAAATTCGATTAAAGATGTGGGTATATTAGAGATATGAAGATCACTATCATTCGTTTTGAGTACTTTTTTTTTTTCTTAAATCGATGTTAATTGAAGTGTATGACTAACCCAATAACGAAAGTTTCGCAAGGAACTTGAACAGGTTACCATGAGACAAACAAAAGATATAAGATCTTCTTTCCAAACGAAAGTTTCGTAAGGAACTCGAACAAGCTACCATGAGACAAATAACAAACAAAAGATCAAAGTTTCATTAGGAATTCGAACAGGCTACCATGAGGCAAAGATCTCCAAACAAATTCGATTCGGAACTCTAAGATCTTCTGTCCAATATTGAAATTCTTTTTCTGTGTCAACGAACAATTTGAAATGCCTCGACTTTTTTAGAACCGACAACTTTTTTAGAACAGGTTCCGTTCAAATAGTATTGCGTGCCCTGGATAGCCAAATTCCAACACAAAAAGCTACAGTGTATTTATTTGTTGGCAAACAGATTTTGGATTTTGAAGGCAGTTGCCAGAAATCAAGTGCTTCAAGAACTCTGCATTGGAAATTACTGCGCAAAACAAAAGAAGGAAAAGCTTTGAACAGTTTCAACCGCCATTGGATTTCATCCCCAACTTCCAAAATGAACAAAACGAAACAGGTTGCCCTTTCCACCATAGCCCTACGCATCCATCTTTCTCTTCAACTCTCATCTCCCAGTTGTTATCATACCTTCTCATTGAAGCTCGAGCCGTATCAATGGTGTCTTCACCGAACAACTTTCTTGCAAATCCAGCATTTCTCATTCTTTCGCACCATTTTTCCATTTCCTCGTTCATTTCGCCTTGGTTCGTCAGCCCCCTTGCGGCTTCGCCTTCCATCACCTTTCTTTCCTCGCTTTCTCGACCTTTGAATGCGGAGCTTGTTGAATCCAGGAATCTCCATAGGTATTCAACTTTTCTTGTGAATCCGGTGTCGAAATTTCCACAGTTGTTACAGCTACATGCCATGTTGTTTTCGCTTAGAATCACAGCTTTCGGTTCTATCTTTCTTAGGTTTTGTAAGAACTCGAATCTTTCGTCTGGAGCGTAGTGTTTCAATTGGTGGAGTCTGAACTGTGCGCAAACGATTAAGATTTCGTCCGGTAACTTGCCGATTACTTGCGAATTGAAACTCTGTAGCGAGCGATTGTCGAGGCGGTTGATCTGTAAATTGATGTTTAATGATTTCGCGAAGCTAAGAAGCCGAGAGGAGATGTTGTCTCCCGGTGGACCAATCGAAAACGGCGTCTCTGCATTTTGATCATGTTCGACGGTTGGAGCGATGACTGTGAGGCGAATTAGCGGCGGGGGTCCACCGGAGCGGCGAGTTAAGGCCTCGAGCAGCGTCGGCCATTGCACACCATGAGAAACCCCGATATCAAGAATGTGAAGATTGCGCGAGCGATTAGGTTCTTCAGAGAGAATGTGGAGAATCGAAGAATTTGCGATGTTATTCGGAAAAGCAAACCATGGACTCACCTCGTGGAATTTAATCAACGACCTCTGAAAGAATCGAAGGTCCGTCGAAGCAAAAGTAACCGGCGCAACTGTGGAAGAAGAAGAATAGCATGAAGAATTGGAGGACAGGTAATGGGCCAAAGCTCGGAGACCATAGGCGGCGAGCCGGTGGTTAGCATCGCCGGTGGGCGAGGCGAGCTCTTGAAGAACACAAAGAAGGTGATGTACTCTTGTTGCATCCCCTTTTATGATAGCATTAGCACAAGGATTTAGCAATTGCTCTGCCCACCTTCCTTCCTTGTTACTTCCATTATGATTGTTATTCCCTGTGGCTTTTGATGAATTCCTTTTGTTCCCCACTGATTTCTTTATCACAGTCACACCTTCAACAGCTCCACTGCCTTTATCTGCACCATTTTTGCTCTGATTGTTCTGGTTCTTCCTCTGATTCTGTTGGGTTTGCGATGGTTTATGAACTGTATCATCCGGAGCTTTTCTTTTCTTAGTCAAATCAGATGGCGTCAAGTGATGGGAAGTGGAAGTGTTAGGTGGTTTAGTACTGACAGTGGTGGGGGAACTGCTTAGACAGCCATTAATCAGATCTTGGCCTATGTCTTGGTTCTCATCCCACCATTGATAGCAGTTTATAGAGCTAGAGTTGTAGGAATCATCCGGGAACGGGGAAGAAAAGAAAGGAACTGAATCCGCTAACCAATCCAATATATGATCTGAAGGGTGGTTTGCACCTGGTTCTTCAATGGTCATTTTTCTTGGTGAAAAGTATTTCAGACAGAGAGGGAAAGAGAAGATATCCTTTTGATGAGGGGAGGGAGGGAGAAAAATGGAGTTCAAGGGGTTGCTGGGTTTTGGGTGGAGGCTCATTGACTAAAAGATTAGGATAGAGCCAATATTGTTTGCATTAAAATAAGGCAAGGGGTCACTTACAACCTCCATAAACAGACAACGGTGGGGTATTTTCTAAGCTATTTGTGCTGTTCTTTTGGAGGATTTGATGTTTGGTTTAGGTATTTTAAAGTCGAAATGAAAAAGTCGGGCACTGTCTCTTCCTCAGTCTGGGTTGTTAGTTAACTCATCATTCTTTTGTATTGTGAAAAAATATGCAGTGGTGGTTGGAATCCATGAATGGGATTTGGTGGAGGAATCTTTTAAACTTTTAGCCATGGTTTTGAGCTTTGCCAAAGTCTTTGGTTTTCTACTGTTCTTGAGGCTTTGATCGTCTTAGTTTTTTGTTCTTAAAAAATTGAAACATATCTCCAAACCCCTTTTTGGAGGCCTTAAATCCTAAAAAAAGCATATATTCTTAGTCTTATTTTATTTCCAATTGTTGTTTATCCAGGTATCATGATTGGATGTTCGTGAAACTGAAGTTGACTTCAGCTGGATCGAGCTTTTAAATCATTGGTTAGTTCATCGGTTCCTTTCGTTATTAACTACTAGTTTTATCTATGAACTCTCTATCCTTATCTGCGGTCAGTTCATTGATTTCCTTTGATGATTTGCAACAAAATTGCAAATTTTCTGCCTTTTAATGATTCTTTTCCAATCTTTACTGGTAATAGTTCAAACCCAGGCTCCCATTTGAATCATTCTTAGTTAAGGTATCTACGGAATCTGTTCTATCTGGAACCATTCATCTTGATTTAGTTCAATCAAATTGGTTGTTGAAGTGGAAGAAACTGATACTTTTTATCTTTTCAAAGCAAATCAAGCCCATAAATATACACTAAAAATGCTGGGGAGGGGGCGGGGGTGTGGGGAGACACTTGAAATCAACTAATTTAAATGACATTAACATACAAATAGCAATGGGAAAGAACATCAATCAAATTTGTTACTTGGAAATGCAGGATGCTGAAGCAAACACATCCTTTGGCCAATTCTAACCACTCCCGCCAAGAATAGCTTTGAACTTTTTCACCAGAACGGGGTCGAGGAAAGTGGTCTTCGACACCAAGTCAGTACTCAAGTCGTTGGCAAACAGAGCATAGTCAGTGATTTGGAGACCAGGGCTTGAGCTGCTAAATATAGGATAACCAACGGCAGTCACACCACCAGCATTAATCTGAAAATGTAGCAACCCTTGTGGGAATATCATAAGATCTCCCTTTTTAAGAGTCTTCACGAAGACAGCATTAGCGGAAGAGATAAAACCGGCCTGAATGATACCCTGCGTGACAAGCAGCAATTCTGAAGCTCCTGGGTGTGTGTGGAGTGGTATAACACCACCTGGGAGCAAGTCTAACCGAGCAGCCGAGAGACCGATGCCATTCACGCCTGGATACTGTTCCACAAACGCTGGGGTGACTGCAGCTTTGATTATACTTGTTATGTTTCCAGCACTGCGTAGGCCTGAGTACACAAAGTCATCTGCAGTCACGGCGCTCTTGCAGGCGTAGCCTGCTGGCCCTTGTGGACCTTTTAGATCAGCAACGCAGAAGTCTTGGACGGCTGCATTGGAAAGAGAGAAGAGGAGGACAATGACAAATAGGGAGTGAAACATTTTGGTTTCCTTTTCGGGAAATGGTATAGTTTCTTGATGAGTTCCGTCGAGTTTATATAGAAAGAACTCAATGGCTTCCCCTACTCCAAGTTGCACCAACATTCACTCAATGCTAGGATAGGAAGATTGATGAATGAATGAATGAGAGCCACTGCATCTGAGCATGTGGCTGCTAATGAAGATCAGATTATCAGAGAAAGAAACAGAATCTCTCTTTTATGAACTTTATGACACAATGTTTGGATATTCTTCTGCCCATCTAGGACGCATAATGTTGCAAGTAGGATAAAGAAGGAGATGAAGCAAATAGTGATGGATTAATAAGCTAAAATATGCTTACCATTCAGGATTAACACAAGGATATGCGATGAAAGTGGAGTGGACCAGCTGCACATGGGCAGTGGAAAATCTGTATAAGAAGCCAACTTTTAGGTTAGCTAAGGTCCAGTTCAAGACGTTCCATCAAGTCTCTCTGTATCACATGGCACCATGAATGGACTTGTGGCCTTGATGAACTCCCTGCCATGGCGTTCAGGCTGTCTGCATTTATTCAAGAAGGAACTTTTCCTGATCTGGAAAATTAACAGTTGAGATTACTACAATTCATGATCTTCCAAATCAAAACAGATGTGGGGTGGGAGAAGGGATGAAAAATCATATCTTCTATTCCATTTGTAATAATTGTGTTATGTGATCCTCCATACTTCGAACGACTCGAGATTGTAAATAAAGACTATCAATCATAAATTAAAAATGTCCTCCATGGTAACGACAATAACTCGAGGCCTATACTAATGACTGCCAAATATTTTGTACAATTAACCTTATGGCCATGTTTCCAGATAATGCATCTTGATATTATACAGCCTAAAAAAATGCTTTCGAAAAGTCGTATCTCTAAGAACCATCACACTCCACACAAAGTTCAGGTCCCCTCTAAAATGGCATCCCTCCTCTAAATCTCATATTATTGTTGTATCCCTGAACTGACTCCGGGGTAATTCACCGAATAGTCGAGATCTGCCAGCATTCTACCAGCATAAGTTTCAAACGTAGTTAATACATCAGAACCTCGTCATTTGCTGCAGTAGCTGCGAACCAGTTGTCTGTGACAATAGTTGTTCTGAGCTTGACGAAGGCCTCATTAGATTGTTGGTACCCATGGGCATTCCAACCCCTTGTCGGACCATGTCTTTAGGGCTATTTACGTTTGTTTCGACACGGGATGCTTCCTTCAGTATGCGTATCTGATGAAATCCCCAGAAGAATAGATTTGAGACAAATGTAAAAGAAGAAACTCCATACACTTGGAACAGATAATTCCAACTTACCATGTCCAGACGTTTCTTGTGAGTATCACTTGATGATAACTACAATATTCAAACTTCTTATGGTTAAACAAAAACGAAAATTTGAAAGATGAATTAAACAGAATGTGCTTATTTAGAGATAGAGCAAGAGGCTTTTCTTACATTTTTGTTACGATTCTTCCACTTGTCACTTGAATATCCAGGAACGTTTAACTGCCAATTCTTCTCTGCACATTATACACAATTTATGATTGTTAAAGCTTCGTCTAGTAACGGGATCTTGTGTTAAATTCGAGAGAAATGTAGAATAAGATAAGAGACAACCTAGACCATACAAAAGATAATCTACCTCATGAAAGAATTGATACCCAAAATCTAAATTTTAAATCAGAAAAGATGGACACATGCTGCTGATGCATAACCATTCAAGAAATCAAGTCAAAAGAAGACCATGAGGAGAAAGCAGTACACACCTAAGTGTAGCAATAAATCTTTGGATTCTAAAGTTGAAGATTTTCTGTGTTTTGCCAGATTGCATGAAAATGTGGTCACCTGTATTACAACAAAAAAAATCTCAGTTTTCACATGATATACCATCCAATCATACTGAGATGATGATAGCTTATGAATGAGCCATGACATCAACATGTTGTTTTTTTTCTTAGATGGAAACAAAAATCTTCATTGGAAGAATGAAAAAAGACTAATGGTTAAAAGATATGAACCTCCATGAAGGAATGAAAAAAAAAAAACAACTAAGAAGGATATAAATAACAATCCAACTAATACTAAATCCTCTTCAACAAAAAGCCTAAAATAATTAACCAATAAAAACGTCGAGATAAAGGCCAAAACAAGCTAGGCTCCCAAGCAAAAGAAACTGATAAAGGAAGGAAGAAATTCGACAGCTCAGAACAATCTTTCCACACATTAGATCTGACAACTGAGAACCAACTCAAATATGCCCAACTGCACAAAACTATAAACCACCAGAATAAACATCCTTGTAGTCTTCAAAATAACATCCCTTTAGTCTTCAGAAAAAAGAAAAGACTTCATAAAAACAATCGGTAACCTTCTAAAATTTGAAACTGAAACGATATTCAAGGCAACATGAGAGAAAAGAAAAGGGAAAGTTTTTTTTCGAACCTCAACACTACAAAGAAGTAATTCTCATTGCTGGACAATCGAGACTGATGAGTGAAACACAATTATATCCTAATTTGTGGTTACCAAGTGATTTTTTCGTTTGTAATCCACAAACTTCAATGAAGGAATGGAATTTGGGAGAAATTGAAAGATAATTTCCTAATGATGCTACTGATTCTAAAACTTCAATTGAATTCATTTTTATCAACAAATGAAAAAAGACTCTTTGAATACCTTTGCAAAAGAGTCTTTGATAGAAAATACATCAATTTCTATATCAACTAAATGTGCTTCAGATTCTTTATTGTTCCAACCAACATCAGATGCATCATCAAATTTAATATCATGAACTGGAGAGGAGATAAGATCCTTAGTGGAGGAAAAGCTACTGATACCTTTGGTTAAAGTGACATTTGAACCTGGAAGAGTGAGCACTAGAAGAATAAAAGAGTTAGTAGGTTATGAACGGGAGGAATTGAAGGATACTTCCTTATGTTGCTAATTCTGAAACTTCATCTGAGTTCATTTATCAACAACTGAAAAAGGACTTTCAAATGCTTATGCAAAAGTCTTCGGCAGAAAATACATCGATCTCTATGTCAACTAAATGTGCTTCAAATTCCTCACTACTCGTACAAACATTAGATGCTACATTAGATTCGATATCATGAACAATTGGAGAGGAGATAAGATCCTTAGTGGTGAGATATCTAATGATACATTAGGTGAAAGTGACATTTAAACCTAGAGGAGTGATCACTGAAGACGTAAAAGAGTTAGTAGGTTATGAAGGGGAATGTCGTATCTTTCGAGAGGAAGTGAGGAGTCAAACACAAACTTTTTCCATAATGTATAAATTAATCACTGATTTTTCAAGGATATCAGAAGAGTCTTTCGTCTGAGTGTGATAGAGAGGGTAGGCTTCAATAAGTCTATTTTTCATTTGAAGAAAAAGATGAACTGACTTTTGCAATTGATCATACAAAGGAATAAAATTCAACTCAACAGCTTTGACCATAAAATCCTTGGATGCAAAGTACCTTCATTAATCGGAACTTGATTTATTCTCTTTAAATCCACTAATTTTGTAAAATTAAGAATTGACAAGTCCCCATAATCAGTGCTTTGAGGGTCTGAATGATATATATCCCCAAATGAAAAGACAATTTCTCAAACTTCTCATATATTATCTCAATCTCAGCTGGAATGAAACCACAAATATTTTCCTTAACTTCAATTTCAGCCGTTGTACAATCAATAAAATTAAGAATCTAAGAATAGATATTGACCAAACCTCCAAAATGTAGACCAATTGCTTCAAAACAAGAACAATAAGGTAAAGGAAAATTCAATTTTGCCATCATATCTCTCAATAAACTTTCCATCAAACTCCAACTTAGAAGAATCAATACTCAATTTCAACAACGCCTTATCTGTCATGAAGGGGTTGATAGAAATATTGGATTAAACCTATAAAGCATTATGAATGTCCTTCCAAGAGTTGTGAACTAACAATGTAGAAACCACCAAGACAAAAATGAAGTTCATTTCCTCCCCTTCTTTTTGTTTCCCCTAACCCAAAAAGAAGAAGCATCTAACCTCATCTGTTGTACCTCTTCCATGTAACTTTTAGGGGTTGAATATCGTTGACTATCTTCGGCTGCAATATTTCTCCTTCCTCAACATCATTAGTAAAAATGAAAGTTGAGTGCTGATTTTTCTCAACTCTTGAGAGAAAATCTCTTATCATTTCCCAGAAAACTACACAACCTTTCTTTTCAACACCGAGTACTTGTAACTTATTGCTACCTCCAGAAGGTGGTCAAACTGCATATTCAAGCTTTCAACCTTGGGGAGACCAAAACTTGGCCGAACGAATTGTCTCGAAGACAACCCTGACTTGCTTAGAAAAATGTGTGCATTGGATTTTGCAACAATTCAATCAAAGAGTTTTCAATTTAAAACAGATGAGAGATAGAGCAAAAAATTTAGCTCGTTCTTCATGTCTTCAGAAAAAAAAATAAAAAAAAAAATACTGTCATTTTCATACCAAATGCAAAAGTAAAGGTAATGGATACAACTGCTCATAATCTCCTTGGAAATGGCTAGGTGACAGCAGAGAAGCAAAAGGGGAAGTTCAAGCCAAGGGAAAGAAGCTGCCACCAAGTCCTCGGAAAGGGTCCATCGAAGACAAACTGACGAGGAGGGGTGGCTAAGTTTTAAATAAGACAAAGGTAGGACAAAAATGAAGGGTGACAAAAGTGGGAGGGAGATGGCTAGCATGTAGTTGATGGAATCGATGAAGAGCATCGGCCAAAGGTGGCCAGTTGGACGTGCCTGCAGTTGTATGAGGCTGAACGGTGGTGGCTAGGGTCTTGGAAGGGGAAGGGTTAGGAGGAGAGAGCAAACCCAGAAAGGGGGGAATCAACATGAATTATAAGACAATAGAAGCTATATAATTAATCTACACAATAATGAAAATCGTTCACCAAAAGGACTGTAACACCACTTCACTTGATTTGTTTGTGAAAATGGAAAGGTATGGGACCATAATGAGAAAAAATCTTTCAATAAGACATCAGTGTTGTAGCAGTGAAGTATTGATTTTCTAATGTTCTCATAAGAGATGGTTCACAGGTTTTTGTTGGTGAGAAAGAAGGGAGGACAATAAGCACAATGGAGTACAGTAGTATATTTCTATAAACAGATAAATGACAAAGAAATAGACTGATCGAGTCCAAAAGAGTGTATATACCATGCTCCCTCCATCAGAAATAGAGTCCTTTTGGTGATTTATTAAAAGGAAAATATCCAGAAGGAGGACCCTAAAAGTTAAGCAAGGGAAGAGGCATAGTAATTTATCATAATGACAAAATTGAAGGAGTTATCCTATAAAATAAACTCTGCACATTGTTATAAACTATACTAACTCAAATATTGTTGTTATGTAATAATAATGCACATTGCTCAAGGGGAAGGCATGACGTATCAAACTTGTGGCCATTGATAAAACCCCTCCAACTACTACCTTAGAATGTCTTAAGTTTTTTATTCGATGGAATACAGTTGTAATTATAATTTTCATTTTAACCACAGCGATGAGAAAAATGATTGAATAGTTTCAGGAATAAGGAGCATGGTCAAATCACACAGCACCAGAATCACTGAGTAAACATAATAAATAAATACAGCAGTCTAAAATGAAACAGAATGAACAAATATTTGGACTTCGTCAGATTACACAAAAATAAAAAATAAAAAAGAAAAGTCATCCCAAAGTTTAGCTGTATAAAATGAAACAATCATCCCACGATGCAGATTAGATGTCCCTAAATCATGGTTTTCTGGTGATTGATGTGTCATAGAATATATCATCTATTTTTGGGAAATATTCAGAATACGATCCTCAGTGACATTTTGCAGCAATTTTTTGTTTTTTCTTTTAAATGACTTACTATTGTAAATGTTTTGAAATAGTATTATATAGCGCTTCATATAGTGAATGACTAACTATTGATATGTATTGATATTGACTATGACTAAGGGACATATGCATTTATTATAGTATGAGTACAAAATTAGGTGGAAATGTACAAAGGGGTCTGGGGAAATTGTAGTAGAGCGTGGAGATCTCACCGAATCAATAAAATCATCAGCAATCTCCAAGAGAAGATCTTCGACTTCAGGTTCCAGCTTTCCAAGTGGATCTACCTGCAGTCATTCAAAGTTCAACTAAAATAATAAAATAAAAAACGGAGAAGCATAAGAAAGGTAAGAGTAGATAAGAGACGAAAATAGAAAGGACCTGTGAAACCAGATCTTGTATCTTTCTCTTTCCGAGGACTTGAGTGGCAGCTTCTGTCCCTTGGCTTGAACTTCCCCCAGGTGTACTAGTGCCAGATACTGTGGCATCTGGATGTGATCCAGTCAAACTGAGAGATTTCTGAGCCGCAAGTCCAGCTATCCTAGGAGAATGCTGCTGCTGATGCAATGCTGGTTGCAGAGATTGGAGTTGTGATGGTTGTTGAAGTAGTTGTTGCTGATGAAGTGGCTGCTGTTGTAGCTGTTGTAGCTGTTGCAGTTGCTGTTGTTGCTGTTGTTGTTGCTGCTGTGGCTGTGGCTGTTGCTGTTGCTGTTGATGAAGCTGTTGATGTCCCATGGACGGCTGTTGCTGTACAAGCTGAGGAAATTGTTGAGAGTTCAAGGACATGGAGTTTTGATGCAATTGACTAGATGAAGCCAGTTGCTGCTGCAACAGGACCTGTTGATGCCTCTGTTGAAGACGATATGATGGTGAGCCAGGGCTAGACATCGATGGCATTTGCTTCAGCCACTGTTGCTGTTGCAAAGAGTTCTGCATCATGGTTGGCTGCCCATTCTGAGCCAAATTACTCAATTGTTGATTCATGAATCCAAGATTTGACATTCTCGGTAAGTTCTGAACCTGCAATTTTTAAAAATTGACTGGAAGTCACAATCATGCCCGCAATTTTACAGTTACTAGTCACTAGACTCGAAACAAAATAGCAAGAATGCATAGGAAGATTGTTAAATCTAATTAGCAGACGAACATATCCATACGAGCAATAAAGTGATATTGCAGTTACTGCTATAACAGTTGAATGGATCAAGTTAGAGAACACGATGAACAAAAAATAAGCAATGATGACAATAATTAGAGTTATACCATGTACCATAGTAATAAAAAAAAAAAGAGAGTGTTAATGGACACTAGTTGAAATTAGAGACACATTATAAATATACTATATGTCCTACGGGCATTATTCGTAATGCAACGAGTGTTTTCAACTTCACAAAGAATAAGTTCTATATTTGTAATGCAATGAATGCTTAGATTACAAAAATAAGTTGTAGGAGATAAAAGCCAGAGCCCTACACTTCTATTAGAGTCAACAAAAGAGTACCCTTCATGAATTGCAAAAATAAGTTCCAAACAATCACCAAAGTAACCAACAAAGCATAAATCTTCCATGGTTCAAATTTAGCCTATCAGTCCATATGGGAATATAACGATATGTATCTGGAAATAAAAGTGCAAGACCATTAGATACAGAGTATAGATGCTTTGTTAGGAAACCTGTGGAGATGTAAGTGAACTTTGTTGGGACAATTGCTGCCTTATTTGACCTTGGTTTATTCTCTGTTGGGCATATGACGCAAGGCCATTAGCTCTTAGTTGTGAGCTCAAATTCATTGATCCCATCATCCCCATTGTTTGCATTCCTTGCAAAGGTTGCCCATGAGAGTTACTAGACTGAAATTGTGCACCCTGGACTAACCCAGCTTTTTGCTTCGACTGTACAAAAGGCTCAGTTTCAGCGAAAATCAGCAACAAAATATATTTACCTTAATTTCTAATGTCAACAGATCAATAATTTAGAATTATAAACGAAGAATCTAAGGCACAACCCATCACCAAAATGCCAACGGCGTGCCTAGAAAATTGTCAGATTCACTTCAAATATCCAGAAAACGAATTCACTAACAATATCCCAACACCAAAGTAGCATCAATACCAATTTAAGACTAACGAATACCAATAATTCAGAGCATACCGAAGCCAGTAATTGTGACTGCAAGTTATACTGTGCAGCAGCAGTCGCCCCAGACAACATGGGCAAATGGTTACCCTGACCCATTAATGCAGACCGCGACAGATTCCCGGTTCCCATTTGGTGTTGTTGGTTAGGCTGTTGTAGCTGCTGTTGCTGGTTTGTAGAAGACCCACCAAAACTCATTGGACTATAAAGCCCCGATTGTTGTCTCATCATCCCAAACTGCTGCTGCTGCTGTTGCTGCTGCTGGTTCAACCTGGACATTGAAGGGGACCGTTGTAGAGCCTGCTGTATTTGGAAATTTGTCATCGCATTCGCATTCTGAGGCTGTTGCACCATTTGCTGCGAATGTTGTTGCAGTTGCTGTTGCTGCTGCTGCTGCTGCTGCTGCAGCTGTAGAGGCTTCTGTTGGTACTCCAATCCAACCGCAGGGCTTAGCTGTTGCTGCTGCTGTTGATTTTGCGGATTTTGAGAGATATGCGAAAGAGGGGGAGAAGAAATTTGCGATAGTGGATGTAACTGGTCAATCGAGGGCGACTGAGCAAGCGCAGAAGGCGCAGGAATGGGAGGATTTGCCGAAGAATTTGTTGAATTAGATGAATTCTGCGGAATAGCAGCGGTTGAAGGTTGAACCTGCGGTTGTTGCTGCGGCGGCGGTGGGGAAGGGTCCATAGGGTTCGGTTGAACCGGTCTAGGCGAAGGAATACTGTCTTCCATTGAAATTTCACGATGAGCAAAGATGAAGAAGCTAATTCCTGGTAGAAATTGAATCAGAATTTGCAGAGAAACAGGTAAATCCGACGGGGAGAAGGAAAGAGGAACGAGGAAGAGAGGGCGGGTGAAGAACCGAGTGTTGAAAGAACGAGCAGTAGGATTCTTACACGTCATCTGCTGGACCGCTTTACGAGTGGGTCACGTATACATTTTTGTACAATTTGATTCAGTCATAACACGTGGATAGTTATTGTACGTCCGATTTGAGTATATTATTGATTGTTGTGAGCACTCCCGCATCCGATCTAAAAGCTTTAGCAAATTTAATTATTTTTTAAAAATACCTTTAAATTCAAAAAATATATATATATATATTCAATACTTCGACTATTTTAAAAAATTAAAATATAATTTCGCTTAGTACTACTATGTTTAAAGAGATATCATAAATTTTTAAAAATAGTATTAATGCCTATCTATCATGTTATTGTTGTGATACGAATATGCTATACTATGGAACTCGATATGTTATATTATAATGTAATATGAGACATGCTATGTTATGGAATGTCATGTTGATATGTTCATGCCATGTGAAATTGTACTATAAAAAGTGTTGTATCTTGTTAAAAACTATATTATGAGATGACTGGAAATGATTAAAGCATGTTATGAAGTGAATGTAGGTATAACTTGGATCATAGACCCATGTTATGATTTGAAACTATGGGGACCTCATGCATCTTGTATGTTTACGTGCATCAAAATACTTCTCCGCTATGATCAATATAAACGCATATACTACGTTGTTATGGTATTATGTACGCACGCTCTTTTACCTCTGTAGTATCCCTTAGCGCGTACACTGATTGAATGCCAGGTCTAGGGGTACCGTATACGAGCCTACCTAAGGTCCATGTGCACGTACATGAGGCATGTATAAAGAAGTACTACACATCCAATTATGTAAGAACCAAAAGTAAAGACCAAAGCAATACCATGATGTTTTTTTATGAAAGGATTAATCCCAACATGATTGCTTTATGTCTGCATTTGTCAGTTAAATACTTATGTCACATGCTACTTTTCTATTTAGGTAAGGATAAGACACTCCTATACAGACAGCCGTGAAGGTCATGGAAGTAAAGTTAGTGGTGTTACCTATCCTTTAACTATTGTTAGTATAAATGAATTTATTTTGAACTTACAAGTCCATGGTATCGTTTAAAAAATATTTTTCTTAAAAACTAAATGAATTTTTACACCTAAACATGTCAGACAAACAACCTTGTTTTTAGCCGTAAAATAGGATCGAAATATATATAAAGCTATAAAGTATATAACAAGTTAATCTCTCAAAACAAAAACAAAAAAGGAAGAAGAATGTAACTCAATAAATTACTAACCTATAATTAAGAATAAAAGGTTCAAATCACTACAAAAATTGCATCAAATAATTTACTAAAACATGAAATAAAAGGGTGAAATTAGGAAGAATTTCAATAAAGAATTAAAAAGTAAAAAGAAAACTACCTATTTTCATGAGACAACTACTTGAAATAATAATATGTTCATATAGAAGTATGGGGCAAAGAGAAATATGTGCTCTATCCAAAAGATCATCTTGATCTTGGCTGATAATGGAAAAAAATGGGATTCTTGCTGGCAAGATTTTGAATGTTATTTTTTCAAGCTTAATCACAATGGAAAAGAATGGTAATATCCAGAGACCAAGAGCAGATGGTAAGAAGTATTCAATCTAATATTTTGCAGGCATGATACTTATAGATATATACACATTCTTACATCTTAAGCATGGTCATTGAGGCTGCTCTGTGTTCTCCAGTAATCTTGCCAAGCATCCTTTCCAATCTGCAACTTGTTCATTTCCATTGGCTACCTGTTGTGACATACAAGGAACGCAAAAGTTGAGAATGCGATGTATTTAGAGAGATTAGCGAGAAAAGAAGAGTTTGAACTACTAGATGTTGTTTAAGATCAATATCTTGCATGACCTCGTTTAGAATTTTATAATATGAGTGTTTGAGATGAGTAATGAAAAGAATATTTTAAAATGAAAACAATTCTTATCATGCATTTTTGAACGTGTAAGTAGTTCGATTTTACGTTATCCTAAAAGCTATAATTTTCTTTGTATTGATATCTGTTAAGGTTTGGAATAGCTTGCATGCCTCTTGATAATTCTTACAAGACAATCGTTTGACCCAACTGAATTATTTTATGGCTCGAACCTAGTTTATCTAAATCTTTGACAATTCTTACAAGACAATCGCTTGACCCGACCCAATTAGTTTGGTAACAAAAGTAACTTGTAGAATATTAAATTTTGAAGCTCATGTCATCTAAATCTTTTACAACTTAATTTGTTTTTATTGGACTAAAAATAATTTTCATCCCTACAAAAGCCATCTCAAACTTAACCTTAATGTATTCTCTCATAACGACTGAATCCCTTACCTCCAATGTTCAAAAGTTAGATGTAATTTATAAAAAGAATCGTTGGTGCTCGGCATAAACCTTAAGTATGCTAACCTCAAACGTGAACCCTCCTTTAGGAACTGCACCAGTAGCTTCAACACAAATGAAGGCGGCATCCTCCTTGCTGAGCGTTCCTGTAGCTGCACAACCCTGAAGGATAGCACCAAAGACGCAATAAAACGATCCAGTAGATGCAAAAATATAATGAAGTGTTTCATCTCTATTCTCAATTCTCAATATCAAGTTTCCATACACTCCCTTGAAAAAACAGCCATGCTTGGATTAGGAAACAGTTATTTACTATGTTAGTCAGCTGTGTTAATAAAGGAACATTTAAGACAGAAGAAGAACCTCTTCAAAGCTGAATCCTTGATTTCCAGCAGGTGTGTCTTGCAACAAGCCAGCTCGTATGATGGTGTAAGGAATTCCTGATGCCACTAGAACTGCTTCGTCTTGCTCAGCCAATTTTTTTGCATTGCTTTTGAGAAGAGCTTGGACACCACTAGCACTTCTATAATTGGATAACTGCAACCTTATTAAGTCATGATAATGAATATAGATCGAAGGAATGAAAACAAACAAATATTATGTTGGCTAATCAAAGAGACTGGACCTGCGATAAGAGAACTATATGTTGCACTCCTTTCAGGCTTCCAGCATTGGATAAGAAACCCTCCTGGTGATACAGTTATTAACAAACCTAATGAGTGAATTGTCCATCGTGGTTCCCTTTAATAAGGCTCAACAGGAAAAATCAATATATTTACACGAAATTTTGAACTTAAAGGAGCCCAAATACATGCTCATGCTTATAAATTGACAATAAACTAAAACTCAATACAAAAAGCTTAAGTTGATAAGCTATGGAATATTCATGTTCTTAACACTCCCTCTCACCGGTGGCCATGTGGGCTTGGAAATTAACACGTGAACCGATAAGTAATTAACAATGTTAACTGAAGAGTAAATGAAATTATACAAATTTGAACAAAACACCTCATACTCTAATACCATATTGAACTACCTCAAGAACTTAAAAGAAGGTAAGTCATGATCTTTTTTGATCGTTTATTTATATTCATAAAATGTGAACTGATATTCAACCATCGACGTGCTTGCTTAGGAAAATCCAGGAAGAAACTATCCCAGTAATGTAAGATGATCCACATTCATCCATATACCTTCTAAGTTATCCATGTCCAACACCAGGATGGTTTCTAGTATAATTATGATTCCCTTCTATATATTCTTCTGGTAAAATAAGAACAAAATGAATCAACATAAGACCAAAAATCTTAAGATGCATCTAAAATTGAAGTAAGCATGAGTAAATACAAAAGCAAGATATCATGTTGCCCCGAGCATTTTCGAACAAGAGATAGGGGGAAATTTAGGGGGAAAAGAAGAGCAGATTGGAATCTAATGTGCATACTTTTGGGCATATGATAGTGCGAACTTCTCTCAGAGCTTTCTTCAATGATTGCTCATCTCTTATGTCACCGGCCACTGGCTTTGCACATGAAAAGAGAACCACAGAACCAACAGTTCATTTAAGTTCAAACAATGCGGAAGACAGAGAAATAACAGCAAATGTAGCATATTATCAGGATTCTGAACGTATCGTTCCCAAAATCTGAATCCACCAACCTCAACGTACAATCCAAAAGCTTCAAGGGCAGCTTGTTTGTCTTTCACCAGTGCCTTGACTCTCGTTTTTTTCAGAATCAATGACAATATAACCATCTGCATGAGGTATATATGTCACTTGGTTGGATATTGAGCAGTTGATCACAGTGAAAACTAATCATCGTTACTCATGACAAATTCAAGAGGCAAAAAACCAAGCAGTTACTAAACGAAATGAAAGATTCTTTCGCCTTGGTCTTCTGGCATGGATTCGGCTAACCATAAATCATATTATTCATGTCTTCATTCACATACCAATCGAGTTCGAAGGAAAAGTTATCATGCTCATCACAGTTGCAACACAAACCAAACGACTAAACAACGCAGGAACACACCTGACCCATCTCGGTATCCCCGTCAGTCACCAAAACTGCATCCCTGATTTCCTCTGTACTAAAGAAAAAAAAAAAAAAAAAAAAAAACTCAATCTAAGAAAAAAATAATAATAATATCAGAAGACGCATAAACAAATTGTTCGTATCCACATTACCGCCATACTCATCCTCATCTTTAAGGACAGAATCATCTTTAGAAACAAGGTCAGGCGCCCCATACCATTTCCTTAACTTCGGACCGCCTGAATCAAACAAGAAAGCAAAAACAAACTAAGACAACAGTAAGAATAACTCAAAACAATATCACGAAATTAAAGATTCTCCGCCTTCAAATTTGTTTGTACTGAATTTGAAGTGCACCTTCAATGTAGTCAAGAATTTGATCCATGAAGCCGATTTTCTTCTTGGCAAAGCAGCAAAGCCGTTCGTGCCTTCTCGAGATGAAGAAGTACGGAGAGGAATTTTTCCATTTGAAAATTGGATTGAATTCAGTGAACGAACTAGGAGCGACGCTATGGAGAAGAAGATTGCTGACCATTTGGCAGAGGTTTTTCGCTTTCTATAATCTCTCTGGTTTCGACCAACCAATTCCATTCCCGCTATATGGAGGGGATAACAATGTGAAATTCCAATCTTACCCTTCTATGTTTGGCTATATTTTGACTATTTGAGAAAATCGTTTATTATTATTATTTTTTATTATTTTTGTATTTTTATGGCGTGATATAATATTTTGACCAATTAAATTAAATAAATTTATAAAATATAAATTATATATTAAAAAAAACAAAATTAAAGTGAAAAATTTATAATCCGAACTTTTCAATCAAATATGGTGCAATTAGGTGAAGGGAAAATGTTGTATTAATTAAAAAAATGAATATTTATTTGCTTAAAAAAGAATATTTATTTTATTTTATCTGAAATTCATTAATGTAAATATTTCATTTGGGCTCTTTCATACGGCCCATTAACTTTTTTGGGCCAATGACGAAGCTGAAGCCCAATCTTAGAAGTTAAAACCTTTTATTTGAGGATATCCTCCCAAAGCTCACAGCGTTTCCTAGGGTTTATTCATCTTCAACCTAGAGTACACGCAGAAGAGCGGTGAACGGCGTCAGCTCCAGCTCCAGCAACCAAACATGGCAACTCAGATGAGCAAGAAGCGAAAGGTTAGTATTGGATTTGATTCTTCATTTTATCTTTTTCACGTCGCGCAGATTATTCTGACCATTTTGATGGTTTCGAAACTTATTTGATTCAATCTGAAATAGTTTGTGGCCGATGGAGTGTTCTTTGCTGAGCTTAACGAAGTTCTCACCAGAGAGCTTGCAGAGGATGGATACTCTGGAGTTGAGGTTAGGGTCACTCCCATGCGGACTGAGATTATTATCAGGGCTACTCGTACTCAAAATGTTCTTGGTAAGAGGCCTTTCTCTTATAGATTTGATTATGTAGCTTGCGAATTTTGGGAATGATTTGGGAAAACAGGAAGGCCTTTCTCTTATAGATTTGATTATGTAGCTTGCGAATTTTGGGAATGATTTGGGAAAACAGGAGTTTGATTTTGTTTCATTTCAAGTTACTGCTACAAGTACTTTTTTTTTTTTTTTTTTTTTTTTTTTTTTTTTTTTTTTTTTTTTTTTTTTTTTTTTTTTTTTTTTTTTTTNTTGCAGAGGATGGATACTCTGGAGTTGAGGTTAGGGTCACTCCCATGCGGACTGAGATTATTATCAGGGCTACTCGTACTCAAAATGTTCTTGGTAAGAGGCCTTTCTCTTATAGATTTGATTATGTAGCTTGCGAATTTTGGGAATGATTTGGGAAAACAGGAAGGCCTTTCTCTTATAGATTTGATTATGTAGCTTGCGAATTTTGGGAATGATTTGGGAAAACAGGAGTTTGATTTTGTTTCATTTCAAGTTACTGCTACAAGTACTTTTTTTTTTTTTTTTTTTCTTTTATTCTTTGCACCTCTTTCTTTAGTTTTACTTTTTTGCATCAGATTGTTCAAGTTCGTAATCATTCTATGATTCTTGTAAAATTCTCACAAGGTGGAATCTCGAATTTTTAGGATTTGTAGAATTGTAGAGAGGCGCATGGAATTGTGTTAATGTGTTAGTGATTTGAGACTTGATAAGACCACAGAGACTGGGTTGTTTGTTCTTGCATTTAACTTCAGGAAATAAAGCGACGGAGGTGGAGGTTAATTTCGATGTTCAGTTCAATTGTGTTTGTTGGTGCTGATAGCTTGACATAGTTACAGTTTTCTTCGTTCAGAGGGTTTTGGAGCTGTTTGATTGATTTAGTTTTTGAAGTTTAATATTTTTGGGGGATATAGATATGACTGTTATTTACTCTGTTGAATTGATAATGCATGTAAAGCATCTTAATTCCATTGAATTGAATTTGATTTAAGAGATCAGATATATCAATATTACCTGTTGGGTATTTTAGTTTTGGTGTTGCTACTAGTACTTATGGATCCGGTATCTGACTATGCCTTCAATTACGGCTTCAGGTGAGAAAGGACGAAGAATTAGAGAATTGACATCTGTTGTTCAGAAGCGTTTCAAGTTTCCTGAAAACAGTGTTGAGCTATATGCCGAGAAGGTCAACAACAGAGGACTCTGTGCCATTGCTCAAGCTGAGTCTCTTCGCTACAAGCTTCTTGGAGGCCTTGCTGTGAGGAGGTATGTACAGAAATTGTGGGTGCTATTATATTATGGTGTGACTGTTTCAGTTTCTAGTTTGGTTGGTAACTTCCAATCTTACGGTGTTTTGAAAATGTTGAGAATGTTCTTAGTGGATGGATTCTGATTGTCAGGGTTGGGATTGCCTTGTCAACCTGCGAATGTCCATATGTGGGTAATCACTTTTATTAAGCATTACTTTTTAAATCTTTTCAGGGCTTGCTATGGTGTCCTTAGATTTGTCATGGAGAGTGGAGCTAAGGGATGCGAGGTCAGCATTGACATTGGTTCCTGATGTTTTCGTGGACTGACTATCTAGCTTATTCCATTTTTATTCAGTCATGTTCTTCTGAACTATGCAGGTTATTGTCAGTGGTAAGCTAAGGGCTCAGCGTGCGAAGTCCATGAAATTCAAGGATGGATACATGATTTCATCTGGACAGCCAGTGAAAGAGTACATTGACTCTGCCGTGAGACACGTTCTCCTTAGACAGGTGGGTATTATCATCTCCGGGAGGAGGAGCCTCAGGCTTTGATGCTGCTCATATTGCAAATTCTTTTAAAAAATTTGTGAGTGATTCTGTTTATTAATTGGTGTCTCTGTTTGTTCAATTTACAGGGTGTTCTGGGTATCAAGGTCAAGATCATGCTTGATTGGGACCCGAAGGGCAAGCAAGGTCCACCGACGCCCCTCCCCGATTTGGTTACTATCCATATTCCCAAGGAGGAAGAGGAGTTCATTAGGCCCGTAGCTGTGATTCCAACAGCCGAGATTGAGGTTGCAGCAGCTTAAGGAAAGAAGAGCAGGCAGGAGGGAGGGATGAACTAGTAGTCTAGTGTTTCTGTTACAATATCATTTGTTTCTTTCAGAAAATGGAATTCTAAATTTTGAAGTCGTTTTTGTTGTGTTTTGAGTTATGATTTTGTCATGTTTTTGTTACAAGTATTCACGCCAACCTTGTTACCTTAATTTACGTTAGAACCCCCTAGTAGTGTTTTATCGTAATCTTAATCTACTGTTGTAAAATGAGCCAAAAAAGCCCACATTTATTGTGTTAATCTGTTTTTATGCCTATTTCCTCTGTTCTTTTTTAGTTCTATTTGTTAGCTGTGGGCAACTGCTATACTGATCTGGAAGAGGGAGATACACCCTCATTGTACCATATTGAATAGCATTGGTTAAGGATTTGGTTTCGAAAACTCTTGTCGTGGTTTGGTCCCATATGAGGATAAGTTTGGGCTTCTACATATTCTACTGAAGCCACACTGAGGAGACCAAATTATAGATTGACTACTCTAGAGGCGCCGACTCTAGATGGCGAGTCAGAGTCGGCGAGTCTCAAGAAACCGTACACGACAATTGTTGAGATGTGAAGAATTCAACTGCATAAAGGTGATGCCGACTCTAGATGGCGAGTCTCAAGAAACCGTACACGACAATTGTCGAGATGTGAAGAATTCAACTGCATAAAGGTGGATACAGAGGTGGTTAGATTTTGCATGAATTTAAGTTATTGTTTTAACAATATTTAGTTTTTCTTTTGTCACACAGGATCATTCAGATGTGAAAGGCATGTGGATCGTGTCATAGGAGTGGGAGCAGAAACTCCTACCAAGATGACATCAAACACTTTTGAGCAAGTGGAAGAGGATGTTTGATTGGGTTTAAAGGAGTATTATGTCTCATAACCACCACTATTCAATGCTACAAGGGAGAGGTTGGAATATGACATGTTGGAAATGGCAACCAGTCAAAACTTGTCATGAAAGAGAGAACTTCATTTAACTCAGAAATGATTGACGTTGTACGAATAGATATGCAAATAACTTAACTATAATGTCAGGACAAACAAATGTGAAATGACGTACGTATAACAATAGATATGCAAATAACAGTAAGTAATGACCAACTTGAGCAAATTGCTGACTCAAGGTGCACCTCGTAGATATCACATAGATCTAAAAGGTGGACATTTTCGTAGATATTGCACCGGTGGGGACTCACCCTAAATAGCATAGGAATTTCCCGTTTAAACAAGGAAAGAGGGAAGGGATGGGGAGAGATTTCTCCCTATTAGGGGCTAGGGAGGGGATAAATCCTCGCCCAATTCCCCGACCCATCCATTTTCTCTTATGGATTCCCACCGATTTTCTCTTTATGGGGATGGAAACAGGGAAGACTTTATTGTCCCTACCTCGCTCTCGTAGCATACATCAGCCGGGTAGCAATTTGATTTCGACTTTTTCTTCATGAATTTTACCAAAGAGGGGTTGTTAAAGGTATTTTGGGATTAAAAATTATTTTAGTATAGTTAGGAGTTTAAATATCATTCCAATTGAATATCACTAAAACTCAATAATAAGAGGGAGATACGCGACGAACCGTTTCGGACGCGAGGGGTACAACTAAAGTGAATTTGAGAAAAACATTTTGGAGTCCGGGAGTAGTAGAAAAACAGCGTGCTCAAAAAGCCAAGGCCGATAAAGATACCCTATTTCGTGTGCACGTATAATCCGAATTTATTTTTTTATTTTTATTTTTTAATTTTCCTAATGTACAAGTTTCTTTCTCTCTCTCTCTCTCAATTTCGATTTTCTTCGATTTTGCGATTGTTCGAGTGCGAAAAAAGTTTCGTGAATAACCCCAATACTGTCTCTTTCAGTTGATTTCCCGGTTTCACTGGTTGAGTCTACTCGACTTTCACTTGATTCTATGGTAACCCCCTATAAACTTCATTTCTCTCTGGTGATTTTCTGCTCTTTTATCGTTTCCATCACTGTTTATGTGTTTTTCTCTGTAACTCGTTTGGGATTGACTAATTTGTTGGAATTCGTTGCATTCCGATTGATAGAGGAGCTCTCTTGGTTGATTTGTTCACCGGAATTTTATGAAATTTTCGGTTTCTGATCAATTGGATTTGAATTTGTTTATGTTAGTGTAATAAAGATTCTTGAATTTGTGCTTATTGATGTGTAGTTCAAAGTTTGATTTACATGGGGTTGATTGAGGAGTGTTCTTTTTTTCTTTTTTCTTTTTCATGCTCTCTTGATACAGATGTTATGTTAGTTTGAATTCTTTGTTATTTATTTATTTCTTTCTTGTCTTCCTTTTGGGGTTTCAGTTTATGTATTTGAGTTGCATGTGGTGGATTTTCCATGGGAACAGTGGTTGGATTTGTGGAGAATGAAGGGAAGATTGTTGACAGCGGGATCCTGCAGGATGTCTCAACTCTTTCTCCAAATCAGATTGCCGACCCAGTTGTGTACAAACTTGTTCGGGTATCTTTTTTCACTTATTTGGTTTGAACTTAGAAGATTGATTTTCTTGTTTGATGGAGTTTCTTTCTTTAGCTACTAATGGCGAATTCTGCATCTTTGGTGCAATAATCTTCGAACCATACCCGAGTATAATCTCTCGTGATTGAATAGAACCTCTAGGTTTTGAACTGTTTTTGGTGCAATCTATCCATGTTCGCAAGTTACTGATTGGTGGCTTTATAAGCTTTTAGCTGATAGCATCATTCTGATTGGAGTACTCTATGCAGGTTAAAGAATACCATCATAGTCATAGAGATGTCCATTGATGAAGGTACTGAATGGATGTTTGAAAATAAACATGTTTCAGATTAATATCTTTGGGGAAATAAGAAGGATGAGTTCAATCCATGGTGGTCATCTACCTAGGATTAATATCCGACGTGTTTCCTGTCAACCAAAGGTAATAGGGTTAAGCGGTTTTCCGGTGAGATTAGTCAAGGTGTAGACAAGCTGGCCCAGACACTCATCCATAAAAAACAAAGAAAATAAAAAGCAAATTGTTTCCGACTGTGAGGATCAAGAAAATAAACGAGTTCTCTTATATCCCAATTATTTTTTGTATAGCAAGCATTCTTATGTATGTCTAGTTAGTAACACATCAGGTCGGATTGTCACTTTGGTACAGTGGAACTACCTTTTTAATTTTTTTTTTTTTTATATATAGCTTAAAGACAACATGCAATTTACATCAGGTTTGGTAATTTCGTTAAAAATCCTCAAATATCTGTGGAAGAAGGTACATGATCTCATCATTTTCATCAGTGTTGTAGTGGAGATTGCAATACTAGTATCAATTGCCTTTTCCTTTTCTTTTCACATTCCATAATAGTTTTCATTTAAACTTCTCATTCGCTTTGTATGTCAATCTAGGTTGATGGTGATGGCAGATTCGTTCCTGCCACGGATGATGAAGTAATGGAGGTCGAGGATTTACTTGAAGATGACAAGAGTGAAAAAGTGGAAGATGCAGGACAAATTTTAGAATGCGTACCCACTGAAGGCACTTTATTTGGGAAGCCTCGTGTCAAAATTTCAAATGGTTGTTTTTCCTTTCGGTTTTGCCTCTTTGTTTTTTGCTATTATAATTACTCCTTAGTGTGTCCTTTGTAGAATAGGATGTATTGAACGCTTTCAATCTTCAGTGTGTTATTTTTATGGGGAGCGATTAAATTTTCATTTTTACTTCGTCTGTCAACCCTACATTCTCAAATAATCTTCTCCCAGTCTTACTATAGGTTGCTAGTCATATCATATAAACATGGTTATGATGATCATATCTGTTATTGGTCATGTGCATCGATAATTTTGTACCTTTTGAGTTGCACTGGTCCGATTGGATTGTTCATAGCTTAGAAAGATTATACACACTTCATGTTATCAACTTGGCTCAACGTGTTCCTTTTTTTTGTTGACTTTGGCTTATGATGTCTGCATTGTTGAGATATGGCAGGTTTGCCACAATCTGAAGGTGATGCAGGGTATACAGCCCGATTGGAGGTACAAAATTTACTTTCTTATGATATGAAATGTTTTTATTGCTTGGATTGCTAAAGGAAATTTGTTATAAGCTATAGTAATTGTTAATATTTCTTAGCGTTCTCTGTTTATTTGTCTTAGATGGATTTCACTCTCTTCTCAAGAAATCTTTAGAGTTTTGACGTTTTCTCCTAGTGTGAAGTGTGTTTTTAGTAGCTTCCTTATTGAGTCACTAATAATTTGAACTGATTTTTCCTTTCATTGTCGTATAGTACATTGAGGAGGTATTGCAAAAGGTGAAACGGGAAGAGCGGCTCCGCTTAGCATGTGGATCACTTAACTATCCTTCTGCTTACGTGGATGGAGACAGGAAGGGTTCTGATCAGCATGGTAGATTGCCTGTTACTGATGAGAAGTTCCAATCTCAAATTTCACTGCAGGAAATTTCTCACTGCTCTCCAAGTTTAAATGAGAATCATGAGAATGAACATGGGAGTCTGGGCAATTTCTTAAAGCATCCAGACAAATCAGTGGAATCTGAATCCTCAGATGCCATTTGCACGACATCTAAGCCTGACTTTTCCATGTTAAAGGGGGACATATGCCTGGATAATCTGTCAATCAGAGAACTCCATGAATGTTTCAAAGCAACTTTTGGGCGAGACACTACGGTTAAAGACAAATCGTGGCTTAAGAGGAGAATTGCTATGGGATTGACCAACTCATGCGACATTCCAGCCTCATCTTTTATAATTAAGGAAGGCAAGTTTATTGAAGAAAGTTCCCAAAATGTGGTGGGCGTGTCTACAATTCCAACTGCAGAAGCTTTGAATATTGAATGCAGTGGTTCACCGACAACTTATTGTTTGGAAACTAAGGACCATCATCACATTGAGGAAATTGAACTTGATCATGGAATTGAAGATCAACACGAAGAGAGAGCTGCTGTTAAAAGAATTCGGAAGCCCACCAGGCGGTATATTGAAGAGCTTTCTGAAGTGGAGTCAAGAGAGTATGTCCCAAAGGTGATAAGTTTGAATAAAAGTTCTGTATCTGATGGCGTATCTGCTAATTCTATTGAAAGACCTAGTAAGAAAGTCTGTTCAGATAGGGGAAGAACTGTCATAACAAGATTGGATTCACTTGGTGGATCTGGCGTACAAGTTCCATGTGTTTCGAGAGTTCGAAGGAGTCGTCCAAGGAAAGACATCGTAGCCCTTGTGGTATGTGTTTAGGCCTATTTAAGTTAATGTTTTCCGTTCTTCAGTATATGGATAGGGATCGAACACCCGACTAGTTTAAATTTTGAAAAGTGACCCCTTCTTTTGAATGGCTAGTTTATGGTTACTCATACTAATTGTCTGGATGGCTTCTGACTGCTGGGTTATTCTATTTTTTTGGCTCAGTTTACCCTTCCAGATAAAGATCAGAATCCTTCAGTCAAGGACACGAATGAAGTGGAGGAGAAGAATTTGGAGGAGAAGCCAACAGATTCTGGCAATGCATCAGATGATAATGCAATAATTGTTCCAACACCAAAAAGTGGATCAAGGAGGAAGCATCATCGCGCTTGGACTCTTGTCGAGGTCATCAAATTAGTAGAGGGCGTGTCGATATGCGGGGCTGGGAGATGGTCTGAGATCAAGAAACTATCTTTTTCATCATACTCGTATCGTACATCAGTTGATCTCAAGGTGCATTTACTCGTAAACTAAACCAGAATTCCCAAGGAAGAATAACGAAATAGATCGTGGGGGGGCTGTGCATTTGGGAATCATGCGTATTGATTATCTTTTATGTTGTTGTTTAGCTGAAAACAGGTTTCTATTTTGTAGGATAAATGGAGAAACCTGCTCAAGGCTAGCTTTGCGCAGACGCCTGTTGGTGAAGGGGTAAGTGTTCGATTGAATGTCACTCGCTGTTCTTTGATTATGCCCCTAATGACATTATCATTATGTTATATACTTTAATCATCATTTTTGAATAATCAATGTAGATGAGTTCTCGGAAACATGTGTCGGTGTCGATTCCAGAACAGATCTTGTTACAGGTGAGGGAGCTTGCTGAGATGCATGCTCAAATTCCTCCTTCAAACCATGGACAAGGCAAATTGGGTGGAGTTAGTAGTGGGAGCAATATGCACGAGATAAGTCCGGCAGTGTGCTTGTAACATTGTAAATAACACAAGCTTGTCTTATTTTTTTTTTCACCCCTTGAAAAAGAAACCGAAAACAAAAATCTTGATCTGAATCCTATAGCAACAACTGTTCTTTGCTCGTGGAGAATTGTAGGAATTTCTTGAGCTTTGATCATCTATTTTTGGTTACAAGATGCTTTTATGGCTCCTACAACTTCTTAAACTCCACTTGTGCCTAAATTTTGTACTGTATTTTGGCCTGATGTAAGAGCCAAGCTTGTTTTGGATCCGTTTGCAAAAAAAAACATCTTTTCAGAATAAAATTTTCATCTACAGTGAATTCTCAGGTAGTAGCCAGTAATAACAGCTCCCCGATTGAGAGGCCGGGCCAGAAAACATGGTTTGATAACTCGATTTCGTTTCCGAATAAGATCATCCAAATATGCAACCAGAATGCTTCTAGGCTTCTTGCTTAAAGGCTTAAAATTTGTAAAAGAGAGAATTACCTGATCACAAATGCTAAATACTGTCACATTTCTCCAAACAAGAGATCATACTTGTCAATATATCAGCCAAATACTTACTTGGATGAATAGAGTTCCAATATAATCAATACATGATTTAATTTTATATTATCGGAGTGTTATTATTTCCCCATTATTATTGGATACCTACATCTTTCTCAAGTTATCCAGCCTAGCCTGCAAGTCACTGTCAATTCCAGTATCTTCGGCTTCTGCTTGGGCAACCCTATTATTTGCAGTTGATACTGACACAGAAGCTGAGGGTGCATTCACAAGCTGCATGTGAGAGGATACCAAAAGGCAATCACCATCGTGTTTATATTACCTTTCCCACAATAATATATGGACCATTATGAAAAAATGTAGGCATGTTTACCTCCGAGTTGATATCAATTCCAATCTCATCAAGCACCTGACTTACAAGCTCTTCTGTCTCCTCTTCTTCTTCATCTCCTTCAAAAGCATCGTCAAGAGCATCTGCCATCATTTCAGATGTCATTTCCATCTTCTCATTCTGCCTCTCAAACTCTTGCATTATCTTCTGCAATGCCGGCAAGTTCATCTGCCTATTCATCTGTCCCATTGCCTTAGTAACACCCTTCATGGCTTCTCCCATAGCTTGAGTTGATTTCAGAGTCTGCAGAAGCAAGCAATTGGAGCTAAATTTGAATAATCACAACTGTAGAAATTGTGTAATTTGATTAAAAAACAGCTACATATCTTTATGGTCTAAAAAAGAATGTAAGAATTCGTTTGAGAATGTGTGCATGTATATATATGAGAACATTTAGTAGTTTTTTTAAAGGTTGAAAACTCCTCTTACAATGATGAACAGTTTCTTCAAATACACAATGACATTTCCTCTTTTTAATGATATAGCCCACGTGTTTCATAATAAATAATGGAAAATTATAATTATTTAGTAGTGCATTTCAACAGACTTGAAATTCGTGAATCCATTATAGGAAGAAATTCAAAAAACCTTGAAGCTAGAAAATAGAATTCCCTCAAATTCCCAGCTTTGTTCAAATGTTGCTTTTGTGAAACAACAAAACTAGAGGATGCGAGTGATATTAAACTAGTATTAAAGCATTTTGTTATTTGGTTTTAATTACGTGGGAAGAAGATTGTAAAATGATTCTTTTCTTTTCATATATTCAGCACATAAGCACACCTGACGAGCTGTAGAAAATTATAACCATAAGCTTTCAGTTAGACTTTAAGAGCTCATCTATCAGGAATGACTACACCTCATCCTAGTACATCAAATCAATAATTGTAATCCAAAAAATTTGTAGAACAGCAGTAATTGTATTCGCTCTGATGAAAATGAAACATGAGGGGCAATAATACTCATGGTTTTGAAGAAAAGTGTACATATAATACCTGAATTCTCAAAGCCACGCCCTGGAGCTGTGATTTTAGTTTATAAAACTTTTCAATCTGATGTCGCGTCCTGATAAGATCTTTGGCCATTATTTTAACAGCTCCCTGCAAAAGACAAATCGAATAAAGGAAATTGTGCAGAGTTGATGATGACAATCCATCGCCCTGCCTAAAGAATAAAAAGAATGGAAGGCTAGCTTTCGACTCAAAAAGTAGAAGCACGCTTACTTCCAGTACAACTAAAGAAATGCTGTCACTAAAGATGTGTCGATGTTAAAGTACAAGTTCTAAATTACTCAACTCACCATCTGTCCTTGTTTAGCATTTTTCTTTATCTCGACAATCAACTTCTTTTCTTGAGACTGCAAGCCTTGTCTTTCCCGTTCTATTTCTCTAATGGACTTATCTAGCATCCTCTTGTTCTCCCGCAGAATCTCTGCGCAGGAAACCAAAACAGATTTACAATCTCGAGCCGTCTATTCTAATTTACGCGCGAATTTACTTGCACAAATTATAACGCATAGAAAAGTATTGATTCCTCGACATCACGAGCAAAATTACAAGTATTGAAATAACAGTTAAGTCATCCACATCAAATTGACGTTTGCAGGACTTAACTCCAGAGTTAGAAATTCATCACAAGAGATCACGCTATCACAAGAACAAAGCTCCGGAATATAAATTAATTGAGAAGGTAAGAACGCAGAACTTAATCCACATCAAATTGACATTTACAGGACTAAATTCCAGAGAGAAATTCATCACAAGAGGTCACACCAACATCAATAACCTATCTCCAGAATATGCATAATTAGAGAAGGTAGAACGTTAAGAACCTGCGGGAGTTTTTCGGCTACCGAAGAGGAAGCTCATACTTGATCGTCAATTAACCAAACCAAAAGATTCGTGCAATTTCCGATCGCGATAAGCTTATTCCTTCTCCTTTTCACCTTCCGTCACTCTGCAAATCTCTCGCTGTTCAAAATCCGTCGACGAATTCCCCGGCGATGGTGAGCTCTCCCCTTGGAGGAGCCACCTTTTCTTATGGTAGATCGGCAAAAGCAGTTTTAGACTTGTACTGATAGTTCGATTGAAATGTTGAAGGCCGAAGTCCTATATTGGGCCGTTTTGATTATTGGGCTTTCAATGTGGATCGTAAATTCAGCCGTATGGAGATGAAAATTCCATAGGCCCATAATTAATGAATCAAGTGGGCCTCGATACAAAGCCCTCTCAGGCAAGGAACCAACCATATTCCTTCGAAATCCCAACGTATAAGATACCTATATATATATATATATATATATATATATATATATATATATATATATATATATATATATATTTATAAATATTTCTTGAAAAATATTTTAAATGCATAAAAAACTATTTTCAATGGGAGAGGATTCGGCTGTGAAAATGGATAGGTACTTAATTATAAACTAAACGAAAATGGTAGACCTCTTCGATCTAGCAGGACCGGGCCTATTGGGACCTGCCCCAAAGGGAATTAGAAATAAAGAGGGAGTAAGGAAAGATTTTTCCTCGTTAGCTAGGACCTAGGACCGTCAATTTCTAGATATTGTCCTCTTTGAGAGCTTTCCCTTATCAACTTCCTCTTAAGGCTTTAAAACACTAAATCCACCCCCTTCGAGACCCAACATCCTTATTGGCACATCACCTCATGTATAACCCCTTCAGAGAACAACCTCCTCGTTGGCACATAGTCCGGTGTCTGGTTCTGATATCATTTGTAATGGCCCAAGCCCAAGTCCACTATTAGCAGATATTGTCCTCTTTGAACTTTTCCTTTCGGGTTTTCCCTCAAGACTTTAAAAAAACGCATATGTTAAGAAAAGATTTCCACACGCTTATAAAAGGTGTTTCGTTATCCTCTCCAACCACAACCAAAATGGGATTCTCACATGACATACCACCATTCTCGAGAAATATATTCATATTGATACAAACGTTTAAAGGTAATCTCACATATGAGTAATTTTTGTTAAAAGCATCAAAGATTAATTGATTGTTTTTATTTGCAATTATGGATTTATATGATTAACTTAGATTCTAAATAGGGATATTATAGTAATTATAATGGGAAGGAGATCAATAATTATATAATTAAAACTCTAATCTTTTTAACAATAAATCAATTTAAATCATTAACAATCTTATTAAAAAATAAGACTTTTAAATTTAAAATATAAAAAAAAAAAATTGAAACAGATTACCTTGATAATTAAGATCAAGACTAAAGAAAATTCGTTTTTAAACTCTATGTTTTGAATCACTCTACAAGATAACTTGATTGAGATACTCTAACATGCAAATATAAAAAAATAAAAATATAACATACCATTCTCATTTTAGTATCTAAAATCTTCCCTAAAGCAATAATATTCTGCAGACAATATGATCCTTACAAACTCTCCGTGTGGAATTTCCACCTCGATCGTTACAAAAATAAATAAAAAATTTCACGAATATGAAGATTGAAAGAGGTAGCAAGGAGGGGAATAAAAAAAAACTTCACCGACCCACCTCGCACCTGTTGAGGATTGATGGAAGAAAGTCTCACGTTGACTAATTTAAAGGATAGTCATGGAGAGACAAGAATCTCCGTTCGTATGAGGTATTTTGGGGAAGCTCATACCAAAGCCATGAGAGATTCCACTCAAAGTGGATAATAGCATACCATTGTGGAAAGTCGTGATTCCTAACAGCATCATGAACATCTCTAATCAGAAGTTATCGTAAGTTACCAATCCAAACAAATGGTCAAATCTCGCCATAAAAAGTCAGCAACAAATTTCAATATTTATTTTTTAAAATGTATTTATAAATAAATAAATGTTCAAAGAACAAACCATTTTTGGGTCCATATCAAGTTTGGATATAGAAACAGTGTATATTTTTGTCTCTTTGTTCTATATTAATTATCATTTTTTTAAATAAAAAATTATTTATTAAATTATATATTCCTAAACCCAACCATGGAGGCAATAAGAGCTATAATTTGGAAAATTATTCAATGAATTATAATTTATATCTCTATATATAATTTTACTGTGACAGCATTCAATAATTTAAATCTACTACATTTAACCGTGCATAATTGACAGTTTTACTGTGACCGACCGCTTCTTTCAATAATTTATTCCGTTTTTAGCGGCAATAGTTTCTCTTAATCATTTGATTTTACGTTATTATTGATTAAAATGGTTTTCTTTCATAATTGAGTATAAACTCTATGCCAACTTTTGTTAATGGAAGTCACTTTCTCCACGATTTCAATGCTTAACTAATTATAATGGTCGGTTTGAAGCTCACGCAACGATTCATGCATTGAAAATAATCAATGATTTGTGTATTTAGGTTTTGTAAGTAAAAGACGTTTTTAATAATTTTCTTTAAATTAACTATATAGATATTTTAAAAACTTCGTTAAAGGTCGAAGAATATTATTAAATCTTTAAACGTATTATTATTAATTTAGCTTATTTTTTTAAAAATAAAATAAAAAAAAAGCTGCTAACTTTAGTTATTTATAGTTAAACAAAAAAAAAAAAAAAAGAAATCTTCTTGGGATCATAAATAAAATAATAAAAATAAATAAATAAATAAAACCCATTTTTTCTCTCCACACCCACATCACTTAAAACACACCGTCTTTTCTTTTTCACAAAGCTGCTCTGTCGCCATTCTCTTTTACTTTTTTTTTTTTTTTTTTTTTTTTTTTTTTTTTTTTTTTTTTTTTTTTTTTTTTTTTTTTTTTTTTTTTTTTTTTCTCACTACACCCACATTTTTCGTTTCCCATTAAGGCCCACCAGAAAGTGCCTGAAAGTGAAACGTCGCCCTCGAACTTGGAGGGCAGTTTTGTACTTTTGAACGACACGGTAATATAGTTGCACGTGGCATCGAAGTACAGGTGTCAGAGCACGAGTGGTGGAGTTTTGTATTTGTTTTCGATACTACAAAAATGATTTTGTAACCGTTGGATTGAAATTGAAAACTTTTGTGCGGTGGAGATTTTGGTCCAATCAATTATTCTGTGATCAAGATCAGCGGGTGGATCCGAGCGCACGTGTGCATGCGCGACAAGGATGGGACACGATGGCCCAACCCGTCACGTGCGGAGGGAGGAGAGAGAAATAATTTTTTTATTTTTTAAATGGCAAATTTTAAATCAAAATTGGTAACCAGTTACCGTAGCACGCTTGGGTGCCAGACTTTGGGCCCACCACCTTTATTTTCATTTATTACGTCATCAATTTTATTTATTTTTATTTTCTTTTAATTTTTTTGGATTAAAATTAAATAAGATTCTCATTCTCTATAATATCCTATATTTTAATTTTTTTTTCTGTATAATTTTGGCGGTGTTTATTAAATTTGGGTTATTAATTAGGGGAGGAAGAGACACGTGTCTTGGTCTAGTAGGTATACTTTTAATTAATTAGTTTAATAATTCCGCTTCTTCACACCATTAATATCAATCAAATTTTAGTTAATTCAATTAATTAAAACTTATTTCTTAATATAATAAAAAAATTATATCATTTATTTATATATATATATATATATATATATATATATATATATACACACACAAATTTTAGCGGTAAAAGAATTAGTAGAGATGTCCACGAGACGAACGGGGATAAGATAGCCTTCCTGTTCGTGTCCTACCTCTTATTTCATTTCTCATCTCAAAAAATTCTCTATTTATTTCTATATAAATCGAGAGTTTCCAATTTTTTTTTTCTATTTACAATAATAAAGAATAATTTTATAATATAATTATATTAAATAAATGTTTATAAGGGTGGAGATGCGAGGTTTGGAGTGGGACAAGGGTCGGAGTCGGAGATGGGAACAGAAACTCGTATAACTAACGGAGAGAAATCTTTCACTGTTCTCTCTCCCGTTCTCCATGAATTAAATGGACATCTCAAATTATAGAATAAAATTTCCACCCTATTTATGCATAATAATATTTTTTAAAATAATATCTATTAAATGATCCCGTATAATTTATATTCGATGGATCATATAATATATAAATATATTTGTCCAACTATGATGACATTGACATTGGTTTCAAGTGGATAACTCCAAATATCAATTAAATGCTTAATTAGTGATATGATAGTTACATCTAAATATACTTAAATGCTTGGTTAGAAGACTAACTCAAATCAACACATCACATTAAAACTCTGTCTGACACTATATCTTACCCAATTGAACTATATTTAAGTTGATGACACTAAATAAATTTTATTAATAAATGTAGATACGAATAAATATTGAAAATACACGTATTCCATAATGGGGCTAAAAAGAACAAACATCGAAAGTATAAGGATCATATAAATAGCTATACAAAAAGGTGTACAATCGGGTAATAATGGATTATTCTCATTGATTCACTGATTATTCTTTTACTTGCTCAAATGGCTGGCAAACGCCAATCGAGAGAAAGAAATGAATGGCTTAGAAATCGACTGGTTCCAAGCGGACTCATGAAACTGCTGCTTAGATTATCGTAGAAGAATATCTTGCTTTTCTTAGTTTAGGAAATGACTGAACTCTAAAGACTGCCACTAGGAGGCGAGCTGAGTCATTTGTTTGGTCTTGTAGTGCACTCTGCTCCGTTACGAGAATGAAATGACGACCCGGAAAAATTCATCAACAAAAAAAAACAAAAACCAATATTTTAAAAGTACAGAGATCAAAATAATTCGAGAAACTAATCGAAAAATTTGAACGAAACCCTAATTTTTGGAGGGAACCAATAATTGAAGAGAGAGGAGAAATATGAGAATCAATAGACACCACAGAGCCCCTAGGCAACATCCTTCGATCCTTCCTTCCAAATAATTTGGCCAAAACAAAAGGGAATTAAAAACCAAATGAAACGCAGATGAAGACAGAAGTGACAAGCATTTGGTTTGGACAAGTTTCAAAGCCGAAAACAGAGGGCCAAACCCAAATGGGTGTGCCCCTCTATGAGTCAACACGAATGGACAAGCCTACAAAGGGAGCCACAAGTGCCATAAAAGTGCTTTTGGATAGGGTCACTGGCAGGGGCTTGTGCATGCATGCTCGCTGACTCACATGCATGCCCAACCATTTTAAGCTTTCTTGGCTACCACTCGGAGGTTTTTGTGGCGTAGATGACGTAATGTCATGCTCATGACTATACGTTTTTGTAAGATCCCACGTCGGTTAGAGAGAAGAACAAGATATTCTTTACAAACATGTGAAAATCTCTCCCTAACATAAGCGTTTTAATACCGAAAGCTGATGACGATACATAACGGGTCAAAACGGATAATATTTGTTAGCGGTGGTTTTGTTGGGATGTAAATATAGTGTCGTGTTCGTTGGAGAACTATGTGAAACATACAAGCTGGAATATAAATAATTGGTTATGATTGTAGGTGATTTTTCACTCAAATGAATCTTACCTTAGAGGTATTTTTTTTCGAACGTTATTTTAAATTCATTATGACACCGATAAAATATCTAACTATTGTGGAAATATAAAAATGTTCGATCTAGTAATAACTTTCGTATCTTTTTCAATTTCATTTATTCTCTTTTAACCGTCTAAATTTTCATTTTGTTCGTGAATTGAAATGATGTTCGTGGGGTTTTTATCGTTAATAAGTGACACCAAACGTAATGATAAAATTGTGACGTTTGATGGGACGGGATGAGATACGATTTTTTAGCTCAAAATTTGATTAGAAATGGATTGGTGTAAAAGATAGGGTTAAATCTTTAAGGGACAGTCCTCCAAATCTAAATGAGATAACAAAATTCATTTGAAGCCTATCAAACTTTTGACTCTAGTAGCCTTTCTTTTCCTATACAATTTTGTTGCCTTATTTTAATTTTTTTTTTTTTAAAAAAAAATTGTTCATGTCGTGACGTTTAATAGATACAAACTGTTCTTTTATTAAAAGTGACGATATGGGAAGTTTATTTGAAAGTTCCGTCCCTGTTAATCTAACAACTCAAATCTACTCTTAGTAGATATTGTTTGCTTTAGTTCGTTTCAAATCACAGTCAACCTCGTAGTTATAAAACGCATCTAGGTTTCCACACTCTGTTTTGTTTCTCTCTCTAACTGATATGAGATCTCACAATCCACCTCTTAGAGTCTCGTTAACATACCGTCTGGTGTCTAGCTCTAATACCTTTGTAACAGCTCAAAGTCACTTCTAGTAAATATTGTTCATTTTAGCCCGTTACGTATTAGGAATAGAACTTTATTTTAAAGCTATGATTTTGGCATTATGTTTAAGGATAGGACATAGAATTAGTTGTGAATAATACAAAGAAATGGGTTGGGATTGGTTATGCATAGCCCTCTCCCATGTGGTTTTGTACCTTTTTTTTTCAAAGGTTTTTTTTTTTTTTTTTTGCAACTCCCAATAAAGTTATGTTCCATTTCCTTCCCTCTTGTTAATTTTCAAATTTGCTATGAACCAACCAAGCTCCTTCCTTCCATCCAAGTGTAGTGGTTGGTTCCTCGATCCACGCCACCGAGCCATTCCAAATTTTCTTGGACCGTTGATATAAGTAGCAGCTAGATTGTAACAATTCAAGCACATTGTTAATGGATATTGTCTATTTTGGTATGTTACGAATGACCATTAACCTCACGATCTTATATACGTAGTAGTTAGATTGTGACAACTCAAGCCTAGTTACATTTGACCATCATTCTCATGAGTTTAATACTCATCTATTAGAGGAGGTTTCGTACACTCTTATAAAAAAAAAATGGTTTGTTCTAACCAAACTAAGATCTCACAGTTCACCCCGTTCTAAACTCAACTCTAATAGCATTTGTAACAACCCAAGTCCACCACCACGGGTAGATATTGTTCACTTTGGCTCATTACGTATCGTCATCAGCCTCATAGTTTGCATATGCAAAAAAGTGATTTTCACATCCTTATAAATAATGTTTTATTCCTCTCTCCATCTGGGATCTTAGAGAAACGATGTTTGTTCATTCATATATCTTTCATACCTACCCACCAATCTTGTTTTGATTCGTCCTAGAATCACATTGTACGGGGAGGAATTCTGCTATGATACCATTTTTACTGCTCAAGACTTCAATTTTATATTACGATTTGGAGTCCAAATTTAAGTTAACAGCATTAACGCTACAAACAGTAACAACCCGAACGTCTATTATATCGATTTAAAATTTTTTAGGCCACAAAATTGGAGAGAAATTGGATTGGTTAGGGATAAGAATGATGTGGAAGTTTGAAAAGATGTATGTTTACAATATACTTTAGGTGAAAGTGGGTAATTGGAATGGGAAAAGAAACTCTTTGATTATAGAAGACAGCCAAAATTTGACATGAAAGGCTTTAGAGATCAAAGCTTGGATCTTGTTGTCCACAGCTTTGGAGACCACTGCATATTAAACCACTCCTTTTTTCCCCCTTTCTTTTACTTTCTTTCTCTATTTCAAACATACCCCTTCGTTTTTGTCGTTCGAAGAACTATTTGATTTTTTACTTTTCAAAATTATGTTCGTTCTTTTATTATTTCTTTACGATGGACTTCATCTTTTCAGGGGTGTTCAAAAAATCTGATCAATCTGTACTGTTTCAAGTTGAATTGAGTTCAAATAAATGAAATTTTTTATAAATTTTAAAATATACATTTTATTTACAATACAAGAACTCAAGCATAGTCGAATAATATTACCGTCTAAATAGTTTCGAATATTTTCTTGTAAAAGGTGGGGTACAACTGGTGGAACATGCAAGACGACGTTACTGAGTATGTGAAGACGTATCTGTGTATCAATAGGATAAAGTGAAACCGGATAAATTCTTAGGACTTTTGGAGTTGTAGCTTATACCACTGATATTAGGCGAGAGTGTCTTGTAGATATGGGACTTAATTTTTTCTCTAATTTTAAAAAAAAATAACCAAATAGAAAATTTGAAAAGGAGATAAAATCTTAAATTATTCTTCAAAGTAAACCCCGAGAGACATTAATTCCAAAAGGCTAATAAAAACTTTTTTTAAAAAAAAAATTATTATTATTACAAAATTAATCCATTGGCGATTGCCTGATTGGTAGTGAAGTGCGTTGTTTCGTAGACGGGCAGTTCTTCGCGATACCTTTGGATACCGATGGATGAAAGATTATCCAATTCGAACAAATCAGAGCTCGAACAACTCACTGCATCTTCGTCGTCTTCTTCTTCATCTTCGTCGTCGTCTTCTTCGTCTTCGTCTTCGTCTTCTACTACTCTGTTTATGTACACATCGTCATTGATCTTCTTTTGGTAACTGTTCATCAGATCTGCTGAAGCTTCCTCTTCTAGACAATGGTCGTTTCTGAGAACGTTTCGCATAGTTGTTGCTGCCGCCATTAATCCGAGCTTGTTTTGAAGGCTTTTGTGTCCGCAAGGCCGAGAATCTTCGTCTAGGCAGAATCTGACCGATCGCTTTGTGCTGCCATTGTTGATGAGTTTCTCGCCGTTGGATGGTGTTTTGCTCAAACAGGACCTCGAGAATGACGATGCGGAAGAACACGTTGATCCTTGTGTGGATTTTGATTTTCTCATACAGGCGTCGGTTTGCTTGGAGGAATTTGTGAATTTCTGTTTCCTTGGACTTCCGCCATTGAAGAGCGAGTTCAGGAAGGTCGCGAGGCGGCCTCCTGGAGAGATCGGCTGCTTCACTTTCTTTAGATCGCCGTAGATTCTTAGCGCTTTCGACTTCGTCTTCACGAAGCCGTTTTCGTGCTTCGGTTTCTGATTAGGGATCGAAAATTTAATTTCGACGCTATGGCCGTCGAGTTCAGCCTTCTCCATCCTAATCGGCCTCGGCCGATGCATTGTATAAGAAGACGACCTAGATTCCGATTCGGACGAAGAAAATCCCCCTCCTGAACTCGATTCCGAAGAACTCGAACTCGAGTTCATCAATTTCTTAAAATCACGATCGCGATGGTCGCGACGGTCGCGATTATCGCGATTATCGCGATCACGAACATTCCTCGCCTTCCGATCGAAATCCACCATGGAACTCTTTCGAACAACAACCTTCTCACTAACCTTCTTCTCCATCCACTTCTCAATCATACAAGCCCGGCGGAAATTCAACCTATCGTCTTCATCCTCCTTCATTGCAATACTCTGCTTCTTCCTCATAGTCTCTCTGTACAAGATTACCTTCTCTTCACCTTCGACGCCGTTGCTCTCATCAATGGAGCGGTAAATAGCGTCAAGCAGAGAAGAAGAAAACGACGGATTCTGCCTCCGGTGACGGCCGTGGCGATCTTGAGGCAGTTGCAGTTGCTGATCCCAAACATCCATGGACGAATAATTATATACAAAAAGCTTGGAATGCAAACAATGTTTAGCGTGAAAAGCTGGGAGAGGAACAGAGAGGAAGGTATGATTATGGAGGAAGAAAGCGTTGAGGAGGGAGAGTGAAGAAGAGCATTAATGGAGTTCTTAGAGAGAGAAGAAAGGAGAAGGAATGATGAGAGGGGAAGGCCACGCCTGAGGATGAAACCGGAGAGGAAGAGAGAGAAAGAGAACAGAAAATGATTGAAGAGAGAGAGAGACAGAGACAGAGACAGAGAGTCTGCAAGGTTGTTCTTCAGAAGCACTTATAATAAGGGCGATGGCCATTCAGCGCTTGCACGGGAAGCTGGAACAGCCAGGTATGTATTTATTATTTTATGATTTAAATTACAATTTTTTTCATCAAATTTGAATTTCATATATTTTCTACCAAATTAATACGTTAAATAATTTCAATAATATGTATATATGGTATCGGTATCCGAAGACATGGTTATGTTATTTACTCACTCACTTAATTTTGGAGTTTCTATGATTGAGCCGTAATGATTTTTAGTTTTTTTTTTTTTTTTGAAGTATTTCTTATCTTTTCTATAGTTAGATTGTTTTCATTCCAGGTATTGGTTTATCTATTCCTTCACCCAAGTATCACAAAAATTGTGATGTCCCATATGATTGGGGAGGAGAACGAAACACCCTTCATAAGGGTATGGAAATCTTTCCCTACCCGACCTATTGAGGGAAAGCCCAAAAGGGAAAAAGTCCAAAGAGGACAATATCGGTCTATATTCATAATTATAATTCGATTTAAATGTTCTAAATGTATTAAAAGAAAGAAAAGGATAGGGATTGGAAAAGAAAGTGATGATAGTTTGTCAAGAATTGTGAGCTACAAGGTTTAGGTTAGCCTAGAAAAGATGTGACCAAATGATCATAAGAGAGTGTGTTCAAGGCTACAACCTACAAACTCTAAACATCTTAGGCCAAAGTCTAAACCAAGTTGGTTACTAGTTTAGTTGTATTGCTAGTGCCATCATCAACTTCTTTCACACCACTCCCACTTCTCGAATGGACAAAGAATTTCGTAGGTTAACTTGAATCAGAAAATTTGTTGCTCAAGTTTGGTTAGTCTTGGGTGGTGGATCGAATTCACACTCAACTGCGTCATCACAGCTGTGATGGGCTTCGATGCTAGTTTCTTGGTGGAGGAATGGGAGCTGCATGTTAGCACTTGACTTTCGTTCTATGAAACGAGAAGCAAGAAAGAGAAAAGACTGAAGTTACACAAGAACATGACCAGAGGTATATATTATTCTTCGTACATCTAGGTCTGGTTCCTGAGCAAACGAATATATATTATTAGCAAGATTTCAAAGTACAGAATACAAGAATTCAAATTACCGTGGGGTTAGGATTGGAAGAGATGTCCCTAAATCACGTTTCACTCTAATGTCATCCCTAATAGTTAGTTACATTTGAGTTCATGTTCAAAGTCGAGAGGCAAGAATTTAAGCAATGGTGGGTTAGGATGAAGAAGACACATCCCCAGCCTCGTTTCACTCCAATGTCATCCCAAATAGCTAACTAAGCTTGAGTTCGATTTTAGAATCAAGGGTCGAGAATTTAAATTGTTGTAGGGTCGAAATACAACTTTGTTTCATAGTATTATATGTTAATGTTTAGTATAGGTTAGTGGGTATTTGCGAGTAAAAAGGTCAACTAATGCGGCAGCTTCTCATTATAATTCTTTGGGCGCATGGGGCTTACAACTATTAAGGGATCCCTATAAAGCCCTAAAATTCAAATTTCAATTTTAGGGTTTTGCACTTTGCCCCTTCTTTAAGATTTTATTTTTTTTTATTTTTTTTTTTATTTTTTAATCCCTAAATCAATTAATTAAATTGTCCCTTTTGAGGGGTGCAAAATTAAAAAATAAAAATAAAAATAAAAAAGTCTCTCGAACACGAGGTATCAAAAAAGGTAAAAATAAAAGGTAGAAGAATGTTCACATGAACATATCTCAACTAGTTAAATACATATTGTAACACTCGAACCCACTAGATATTGTTCAACTTGGCCCGTTATGTATCATCGTTAGCCTCACAGTTTTAAAGTGAGAGGTTTCCTTTGTTCCTCCCTCTAAGGATCTCACAAGTCACCCTCTTTGGTGTTAGCGTCCTTGCTGGCACACCGCTCAGTGTCTAGATCTAATATCATTTGTAACAGCTCAAACCCATCGCTAGCAGATATTGTCCGCTTTAACCCATTACGTATCGCCGTCAGTCTCACAGTTTTAAAACGCGTTTGCTAGGAAGAGGTCTCTACACTCTACTTCGTTCCCCTCTCACATATATCATCACGCAAGAGATCAAAAACTCGAATCTCAACTCACCATGTCAAAAAAAATTAAGTAAAACACGAGAGATAGCACATGACATTATTTAGTAGAGCTAGCACAAAACAAACTCTACTCTCTCAATCATTATATATGAAAATCTCATAAACTCGAACCATATTGTACAAAATTTATGAGTGCCCACCTAAACATAACTCAACTAGTTACGACACATATCTTCGACCTAGAGACTGAAAATTCAAATCATCCCCCGCTCTCCAATTTTTTTTTTAAAAAGCTTAAAGTAAAACGAGAGGGTGCATGACATAATTGAATCATGTCTCTTAATTGTGGCCAAGTATATGGATCCTCAATCATGTTAATGTGACTTAAGTATTGAGAAACATGATCATCTCCCTCATTTTTTAATTACCCAAATGGGATCTCTCTTAGATCCAAATAAAGATTCATCATAGTGTTAGATTTCATCAACTTTGCTTTAGATCTTACACTTCATCAAACTTTGTGTTGTAAAAACACAACATTACCCACAAACACAAACTAATTATGCATTAATGCTTAATTCATTTATCATTTCAATTAAACCTTCCTCTAATTAATCATCATAATGTCAAGCATTCCTCGATTTCACAAACAAAAATGGCAATGGTGGAAGCCCACTACCGCTAGCAGATATTGTTCTTTTTGGGGTTTCCCGCGTCTATTAGTAAAAAGTTTTCACATCCTTATAAAGGGTGTTTCGTTCTTCTCCCAACCAGTGTGGGGATATCACAATCCACCCCGTTCAGGGAAAGGTTTCCACACCCTTATAAATGGTGTTTTGTTTTTCTCTCCAACTAGTGTGAGATATCACAATCCATCCCCGGAAGAGGTTTCCACACCCACATAAAGGGTGTTTCGTTCTCCTCCCCAACCAATATGGGATATTACAATCTACCTTCTTTCAGGGTCCAGTGTTCTCGCCGGCACTCGTTCTTTTCTCTAATCGATGCGAGACTCCCACCAAAACCACTTCTCTTCTGGGGATGCTCCCACCAAATCCACCCCTTTTCGGGGTCCAGCATCCTTATTGGCACACCGTCTCGTATCTATCCCCCTTCCGGGAATAGCCTCCTCGCTGAAACACCACCCAGTGTCTAGCTCTGATACCATTTGTAATGGCCCAAGCCCACCACTAGCCGATATTGTCCTCTTTGAGCTTTCTCTTTCCAACTTCCCCTCAAAGCTTTAAAACACACCCTTATAAATAGTGTTTCGTTCTTCTCCTCCACCAACGTGGATATCACAAAATTAATTTTTTTTAAAAAAACAGATTAATTTGAAGAAACTAATCATCATTGGGTATCAAAGTAGAGAGATTTAGCATTATATAAACTTTATGACATTTAGTTTCTAATTTTGTGCATTAAAGATAAGAAATTTTAATCATTTATGTTTTAGGTTTTGAGTTTAAACCCTAAAGAAATAATCACTCCCAAAATTATTAATTATTTGAAACATACTCAAATAATGCCACTTCCAACAACAATCAATAGTTCCATTCTTGGGTCTTTGCATGCTTACTAATTTAATTTAATTTAATTTAATTTAATTAATATCTTAATTACCACCACTCCCACTCTTTTTAGATCATCATACCATGGTCTTTAGGTCGAAGCATGCGCCTTCATGCGCACGGGAAAGAACTCGTGATCTTCTATAGAGTTGACTAATCCTTTATTATTATTATTATCGAAAACAATACGAAATCGCTCCGTATTTAATCTCGTGATCTTGTGTATAGTTGACTTATTAAATATGATTATTATATTATCTTAAATTTTATTGATTATAATGTCTTAATTCCATGATTTGGCTAGAATTTGAAGTCATTGATACAAGTGTAATTTGAATTTATAATTAAATTTTGTATGGATTTTTCTTTTTATATATAATTGTTATTATTATCACTATTATTATTAGTATTACTATTATGGGACAAGGAAATAGCTAGAATATTGTAACTGTAGTAGTTATTATCTCTTATATATTTTTAATAATAATAATAATAATAATATCTTTATTTTTAATAGTATTTTGTATTATTTCTTTATTTTTTAATTATTATTATTATTTCTTCAATTTTTGTAATTATTACTATTTCTATGTTTTTTAAATAAATAATAACCATTTCTTTATTTTTTTAATATTTTTAATTATCTCGCTAATTTTTTATTAATAATAAAAATTATTTCTTTATTTCTTAGTATTAATAATAATAATTTCTTTTTTTTTCTTCTAATAATCCTATAATCTCTCTATATATTTTAATAATTATTATTGTTTCTCTATTTTTTAATTGTAACTGTAGTAATTATTATCTCTTATATATTTTTAATAATAATAATAACAATCTCTTTATTTTTAATAATATTTTGTATTATTTCTTTATTTTTTAATTATTATTATTATTTCTTCATTTTTTTGTAATTATTACTATTTCTTTATTTTTTAAATAATAATAATTTTTTTTAATATTTGTTATTATCTCGTTAATTTTTTATAATAATAAAAATAATTTCTTTATTTCTTAGTAATAATAATAATAATTTCTTTATTTTTTTTCTAATAATCCTATAATCTCTCTATATTTTTTAATAATTATTATTATTTCTCTATTTTTTAATAATAATTATTATTATTTCTTATGCGTACGTGTGTGTTTTTAGAGAGAGAGAAAAATATTAGTGGGTAGCTTTTATTGGGATAATAATTGTGGTTGTGATCATAAACACCTTTTTTTAATCTTTCTTTAACAGAGATGTGATTTGATTAACCTAAAAAATATTGATTAGTATCAAACAAACAGCTTAATCCAAGTAATTAAACATGAAATGAAGAGATTAAATATATATATATATATATATATATTATTTTATTATTTTAAAAAAGTGAATTTGTGCGTGCAAAGGCAAAAGGGGATTAAATAAATAAATAAATAAATAAAGTCATCTTTTTGTTTTTGTTTCTCACCCATCAAAAAATTCCTTCTTTTTTTTTTTTTATTAAAAAAAAATTAAAATTTTTGACTATCAAATTGGATGATAAAGGTGAAGAAAGAAGCTATGGGTATGGACTACACACCACCAAAAAGTTGCTTTTCTTTTGTTTACATATTCCTCCTTCCTTCCCAAAGTCCAAATTAGTTGGCTATCTCTAATTCATTACCTTTTCTTTTCGATTTAGATTACAACCCGAAAAGGTTCGACCTCGAGGAAAGAAAAGGTGTAGGTCGAAAAGAATCATAGAAATACACTTATTACGGGCGAAAGGTTTTTAAAACTTACACTATGAAGTTTGAATTTAGTTTCTATTTAGTTCTTGAGCCTCTGATGTTTGAATTTGACATCTATTTGGTCTTTGAAATTTAAAACTCGAGTAAAACTTCATACACAAAACATGTCAGTTTTGAAACTTCAAGACGTAACTTTGAAAGACCAAACGTGACGTTTTGAGAACACGTAGGGACTTCAAATTCTAATGAAATAAAAGTGGGTTTTACTGATAACGACAAAACATTGTTACAAAAAGAGGTAGGGACCCAAAAATGAATTGCAATCATAATGAGAAATTGATGAGGGTGGGAAGATAAGTGCAACCTCCAATTGTTCACCACTATGCAAAGTTAGATTAGACAAATCTCAAAGGGGTTAGAATATCATGTCAAATATGCTTAAAATTTAACTTTATTAATCCTTCAACTTATATAAAGTTCATCATGCCCCCAATGGAATTACTTTTCCCTCGTCTTTTCCTTTAATTTCTTTTTTCCGTCCCCATTCTACGTACTATTACAACCACCATTAACATCATCAACCGTCTAAATTTTAAAAGAATTTTATTCTCGATGGTTTAAATTTTGATTTTGACTACAACTTCACTTTGTTGTATTATTTTAAACCAAAGAGTTGAAATCTCGAGAAACTTACTACCGGAAAATTTTAGTACCACTCAATTAGTACTCTCAAGTAAATAAAAATTTTAGCCATAAAAAAATCCATGAAAACCATTTTAGAGAGTTCAAATTCGATTAGATACTATATTCATTGTCACTATGTATAGAATAAATCAATTATGATAGTCATTAATAGAGGAATAAAGATGGCTATCTGCATTAATAGTTACTAGTTAACTTCGAACAATACTTTGCTAATATATTTGTTATCTCGTTCGAGATATCGGTTCAAATCTCCGACTTCATATTTGAGCAATAATCTTCAAAATAGTAATAACAAATCATTGATTTATTAAAAAGTAACGAAGTAGTTTTCAACCGAGTTGCAAAGATGTATCGATGGAGATAAAGTTAGCTCTCACCATCCTCCTATCCCTATCTGCCTGGAGCTAAGGTTAACTTTTACTATCCTTTGATTCCTATTGAACTATAGCTAATGTTGTTTTCATTCTTCTCCATGAAAGCTCAGTTCCAGAAAAAAATGTATGCATAGCTAATATTAGCTTTCGCCATCCTTTGATTCCAATAAATCTACAGCAAAAGTTAGTTTTCACCGTCCTTTGATTCGTACTATTTGATTCCTAAGAGTCAATATAACTAACTCATCATCCACACATCAACATGGAACAAAAGAAATAGAATTCCAAGAAATAGAATTCACTGCAGGTCTAAGAACAAAAGAAATGAAATAGGATATGTAATATGAAAAACAGTGACCAATAGAATTCCAAGAGTACTAAGTGATGAGCTCCTAATTTGCTAATCATGAATTTCTCCAAATTTTTGGGGAATAAGAAATTTAGAAGGGTCAAATGGAAAAGCAGACAAAAGCCCTTCGTCACGAATCGTTCTTCAACCTTCAACTTTAAAGAAAGTAATAGATATTTTATTCACTAAGCTATGCACGATAATCAATTCTATGAAGTAACAAAATTACTTTCGCACACTATATGCACAAGTTGTATATTTAAGTGTGTGAATATCCAGTTTAGAAGTTTAAGCTAAGGAGTTTGTGCATGAGAGTTATGTCAAAACCCATGGGTTTGTCCGGGTTGACAAACCAACAGAGAAAACATTGGAATATTTGCATCTTTTGCCAAACCTCGAACTCAAACCTTCACCCAAACACTTTGATATGAAATAAGGGTGTTTCAGTCTTGAAAGGGATGATTTAGATTTAAGAATGTTTTATTGTATTTTTTAAATTTTAGAAAATTGTTTTTAATTATAAATTACAATTAGTTAGGGGTAATTGTGGTATTGATAGCCATCAAAGTTACAACCTTACAATTAACCATGGGTTATTATGAGGTTTATTTTCAAGGCTATAAATAGTCATTCATTTTATTAATTTAAGATCATATTTTGGAATGGAGAGGAATAGAGTTTCTATTTTAGCTTTGTTGAGCTCAGTTTTTACCTTGCAAATTCTTATGTTTAGAACTTATATGTTAGAGACATTCAAGTATTATTGATCAAACCTTTTGTGGAGTGATTCAAATCACAAGTTTAGAAAAACGAGTTTTCTTTGCTCTTGATCTTGATCATCAAGGTAATTCGTTCCAAAACTTTCACTTGAATTAATTTCATATCATACTCATGTGAAGCCTAGCTAATTAGAAATAAGGATTTCAAAAAGTTTAGGTTGTTCTTCACGAACTAGTAAGAGGCTGCTGATGATATAATAAAGTAAATCTAATGGAGTCCTATATGTGGAGCATAAAACAGGCAATTTCATAATTAAAATCTTCAATACCTGAAGCGAACACATCTAAACTCCCTTTTGTGCCCTGATATGGATGTAGTGTAACCGTCCAAGCTCACCGCTAGTCGATATTGTCCTCTTTGAACTTTTCCTTCCGAGTTACCCTTCAAGATTTTTAAACGCTTCTGCTAGGGGTCGCCCATGTTCAATGGATATTACTATCTTCAGGAACCAGGGGGAGTTGAAGATCTAACATTAAACTCCTGCTTGAAGCATAACAGAAGGGAACAATTTTTTAAATTCTGATAGAATGGAAGCACCAGAGAGTACATGATAAGAGTGTAAAATCACAACCATCTCATTCAAATATATACCTCCAAATCACAGGTAATAGATTTAAACTCATCTTTAGCTTCAGATCTTGGAAGGTTGGAAGGTGAACTGCTTATCCACCATCTTTGAGCTTGCTATCTATTATTGAACGACTTACAGCTGATAGAATGGAAAAACAAGCTTGTACATACATAATTCAGATTCAAAAGGGAATGATTGAATTTAAAAGCCCAGAAATTGAAATAAGAATAACATGAGGCAATGTCTCAGCTAGATTACTGTTATTCATAGCGCTACCGCACGAGTATTCTAGTTTTCTCAAGGGGCAGCTAGCGACAGAAATCACCAAATGTATTTACAGGACTAACTTGCCAGTAGAATTCTAAGTGGAAGCTTTTTAAAGGAATTCCACTCCAAGAGATAGGTCCCATTGAGGGACGCACTTAGTGGCAAACAAAATGTCAATTCACAATCCCAAAATTTCCTATTTCTAGTTGCTAATTTCTGTAGATTCACTACCAGAACAAGAACACAAGCATATGAGATCCACATTCAGAAAAATCGGAGTATTCACCAACAGCTCAATGCCAACAATACCTGAAATTAGTCGTCTGAAATCATTTACGTCCTAAGGAAACAAATCACAAGTACACAGGCTCCATAGGCTCGCGTTCTTCATAGCCGGAAAATAGATGAAACTTCTCTGATTCAAAATCAATTTCAAAGTAAAATAAGCCTACATTGATAATCGGAAACACTAAGAAATTATCCAGAGTTCATTTCCATCATCCAATTCACTCAAAATTGGAATTAGAACACCAATCAAGCTGTCTCGTGACAAAAAAGTGAAGGAAACTAAAATCAATAAACGAAAACGTCACAACTCCGCATTTCCTCTGATTCATTTTCATGCGTTCCTATAAGGTTTCAATAAGTAAATTCCAGAAGAACAAGGAGGACGTATTTTCTTTGAAATCAACTAGGTATAAACCAGCGCGATCATCATTTACCTGAGCGATAAGTTCCTCAACGGCTTGCTTTAGCTCCCGTCTCCCTCATGTTGGTGCAGAGATCCACCATTGCTCAGAGAAGAGAAGCTTGCTACGGCCGTTAACATGTAACATCTTCGAGATCCCAGCGGCTCACGACGAATAATCAGAACTAATGAAGACCAAGGCTTAGATTATCATATTATTTCTTTTAGCCTAAATTACAATTAAAAATAATAAAAGTAATAAATTTAGTATTTATTTCAAAAATATTATTATTCTTCCATTTTAAAAATTAGTATTTTTATTAAAAAAAAAAAAACAAATGATAAATTACTTTAAATTTTTTTAATAACTGCAATAAATTTCTTTTATTATTACGTAGAGTATTAAAAAAAAAACTATTTTGTTAAACTTCTATTCTAAAAATCATCTAATTTAATTTTCATATGTTCATAATATATTTTAATTTTTCAAATGAATCGTATTTTGTATTTAATAGAATTTCAAATATTAAATTGTCTAACAAAAATCTTTAAAAAAAGACTTACAATGAAAACTCTCAATCCGTTTCAAATTAATAAATTAATTAATTAATATTTTTCGCTAAAAAATAATAATAAATAAATAAATATGTAGATTAATAGTTTATAATAAGAACTCGAACTCAATAATTTACTATCCAAGATGATGAATTTGGCTCCTTCGACTAATTAAAATATTTTCTTACAAAAGAAAAATCCAGAAAAAATATTGTTTTATCATTGAAAACCTTACAATAATTATATAGATAATATACTAATAATTAATAACGAAAAAGTTTTGGAATAAAACAGAGCTTTGGGCCTCTAATCCAATCCAAGCCCAACAAAAACTCAACCAGGACCCACTATTTTGGGCCTGAAAATGGGCCTGGAATCAGAGAGCTTAATGGGCCAGTGAAAGTCCATAGAAAGAGAAGTCTTTGGACAAATCCCACTCAAATGTACAGTAGAGTAGAGTATTACAACCATTAGTTTCTTTCTGAAGTGAACAACATGGAATATTGGAGCAGTATAAATTCTGTTATCTCTACTGTTCCCCTAAAGGCTAAAACCACCAACCTAACCAATGTGATAATCTTTCAACATCCTTTGATTCCGAAGCATAAGCCACATAGAGAAGTCTGGATTTGTAAGAGAAAGAAAGGGCAGAGAGGTATGTAAAAAACGACCCGCAATCTGCAACTAAAAAACGAGATGCAATTCCATTCACGTACCATCGTCACAAATACTGTTCTTGTATCCTCGTTCGGTTCTCTTCCCACCATAATCTCGCGTGCATTTCTCCGAACTTTTCTCGACTGCGTCAAAACGAACCATACTAAAGATCAGTGTTTTTTTGCAGTAAATCAAACGCATGATGAAAGTTTCCAGTTTATAGACTGAAACGAGCACTTTTTTCGACGTGAAACACTTTTATGAGTTTGGCAACATCTAAGAGTGGAGGTTCAAACCTATTGGGCTAGGTTCAGGTTGATATTTCTAACTTAAACATGAAACTACAAGCTTGATAGAACCTCAATTTTTCGTGACTAACTTATCAGCCAATTCATCATATTAGACTTATTTAGTAATTCTCTGGGGACATGTGAGATCTCACGTCGGTTGGAGAGGAAAACGAAACACCCTTTATAAGGGTGTGAAAACCTTTCCCTAACAGACGCGTTTTATAAACTTTGAGGGGAAGCTCGAAAGGGAAAGCCCAAAGAGAACAATATCTGCTAGCGGTGAGCCTGGGCCATTACAAATGATATTAGAGTCAAACACCGGGCGATGTACTAGCGAGGAGGCTGTTCTCCGAAGGGCCAGACACGAGGCGGTGTGTAAGTAAGAACGTTGATCCCCGAAGGGGGTGGATTTGGTGGAGGTCCCACATCGACCGGAGAAAGGAACGACAGCGAGGACGCTGGTCGCTGAAAGGGGGTGGATTGTGAGATCCCACATTAGTGGGGAGGAGAACGAAACACCCTTTATAAGGGTGTGAAAACCTCTACCTAGCAGACGTGTTTTAAAAACCTTGAAGGGAAGTCCGAAAGGGAAAACCCAAAAAGGACAATATCGGCTAGCAGTGGACCTGGGCCGTTACAGGATATAATATATAGTTATATATAGTGACTAATTTCTATAATGGTTTTTGAGTCCCACATGGGAAGGTAACAATCAGAAATTGTGAGACTTATCAAAGATGTATGTTATACTCATTATGAAAGATTAATACCTGAATCGAATGCGTCTTAGCTCCCTCGAGCCACCTGGCAGAGCCCGAATAGTGATATAGACTCCTGGTTCATCCTCTTCAATCCATTCAGTCTCCAAATCACTAGCATTACTTACAGAAAGCTCTTCTTCTGACTGATCTCCCTCACTGGTCCTCAAAGAACCATCTACAGATGATGTCTCAATCTTTGCGTCATTTTCGCTAGAGGGTTTAACTGATGGAGCTAAACCACCTAAATCATAGCAATGTGGGGGTCGGTTAGGGTGGTGATCAAGAGATTCTGATGACGAGTTTCCCAATGGTCGATCGGAATTTCGAGGAGGCCATTCATTCGTCAAAGGTGGAGTAGCAGGGCTGTCCTTGGTAGATTGAGTATTCGAGGCCTGGAATTGAATAGAACTCATGTTAATAATGTAACAAAGTCTATAACCATTAAAAACCTGCTGAAACGATATGACAGTATATCCCAACTAGTATGATGCTCGAAACTCACATCATCTTCCGATAATGGAGGGGAAGGTGGACGAGGAACAGCTTGGCTATTGAAACGCTGGACATTATACAATTCCACAACCTTCTCATAGTTTTCCGCCCACCATCTTTGAGCTTGCCATTTGTTGAACAGTTCCCTGCTGATCAACAAAAGAAAACAAGGGTTAGCAACCAATCATAAACAATTATAGGAAATATATGATCATTATACGCTTGCAAAGAAGAGAAGGGAATGAAGTAGAGAGTTCAAATGGCAGCTAAATCACAAGATTCCACCTCCTAAGTTTCAGACAGTAGAAATGTAACAAGCTGACGAACAAGTGAAGAAGCACTTCCAGACAAATAGGTTTCTTCAGTAACAGATGAATTCCAAATGATTTACCTAAAACGAATCCGTTTGAGATCGTTTCCTCCCTGTGGAAATGAAACGAAAGTGATAAGCACACCAGGCTCAACTTGTGCTACCCATTCCTTTGGTTCGTCTTCTTCCAAGAAAACAATCTCAGTTCGTCCACTTACAGAAGCTGGACTCACTTCCCCACTTGACAGAGCTTTCAATCGGGACTCCATTTCCTTTCCCCATTGCCTTGGCATGGAGTTTGCACTCCCAGTCCGCCTGTAGGAACAATGAAACCTCGCCGAATCTGATGCAGAATCAGCTTCTGCATATTTATACTTGTCGTTGTTGCTCGATGAGCCTGAACATGGCTTGCAATTCTTGTAAGCACCCGAGGCCTTCAGTGCGATGTCCTTGATCTGAAAGTAGCAGAAAAAATTCAGTCATAAACATCAATTTCACAGTAAAACGAGATTTCAAGGAAGTAAAAAACAACACAGGAAACGTCAATTTCACATCAATTCATTGTCGAGCTTCTTTCCCGATGTTGAAAATCGAACAATTACCTAGCTATCTCTCTTTATGATTCCCGAGAAAGTTAAAGAAATCGAAACGAGAGTGAATAAATATGTTCGAAATGTTCGATCAACAACGATTCCAGCAGAGAAAATTCTCCTCCAAATTGCACAAAGTAACCAGCAACAAAAACCATTTCCTTGAAATTTCTGAGAACAGAGATAGAATCTCATTACGTTGACTGTTTACCTGAGCAGTTAGAGCCTTGATTGTTTGTTTAGTCCTCGGTGTAGCAACGGAATCTTCTCCCTCTTGCTGGTGCAGAGATCCATTGTTGAGCTGCTTCGAGCAGGCTATACACGTCAACATCTCCGGTACAGAAAACACCAATCCACCGGACTTTCACAGCGAAAGACTAGGGTCAAACAAGTACAAGAAGCTCAATCACTGCGGAATCACGAGATCTTGTCTCTTAACAGCTATAACAAGATCAAAAAGAGAAGGAAAAAAAAAATACTCCCATCGAAAGGCCTGAGGAATACAGAATAATAAAGCAAACACGAAATAAAGCAGTGGAACAAACAAACAAACGAACGAACAAACAAACAGAAAAGAAAGCAAGTGGAATGGAATGAAGAGAACTATTCAGCAGCAGCTTACGGATTATAGAGGACACGAAAGAGGCAAAAGATTGGCATGGAAAACGATCACGTCGAGCAGTCGCTTTCCATAACTTTCAATCAAGTCCCGTAGAAAGAGAAAGAAACGGATCACAGAGAAGAAGAAGAAAAAAGTGGATTGGATTGGAAATAATGGAATCGAATAGAATCGTTGGGATTAGAGAAAGAGGGTTTCGTAGCTACAAAAGCTTTAAATGCACACACAAACTCATCAGATTCTTCCTTCCTTCAATCGCATTCATTCGCACCTTTAACCTTTCTTCTGCTTTTTTGCTTTTTCGCTTGCGATGATCAGCGTGAAAGCCAGCTACGAGGAGTGAAAACCACTCAAATGCTTTCTTCTTCTTCCTCTTCTTCTTCTTCTTCTTCTGGTTGTTCTTCGTTCTTCTCTCTCTCTCTCTCTCTGGACCATTGAGATTTGGGCTGCAGCAGCGTACACGTACAGAGGCAGAGCTCAGCGCGGCGCGTCTCGGCGCAGACTCGGCCTATGTGGCTAGGTGTTCAATGCGCAGTACAGCCGAGGGCCGCCGCCGCCGCCGCCGCCGCTACAGAAAAGAGGGAAAGAGGAAATGCGTTTTTGTGTTGGGGAATTTGATATGATTCAGTCACGTGATTCGTTACCTACTCACGTGCGCTACAATCGACAAATATATTGTAATTATAAAAATAAAAAAATAAAAAAAATAAAAATTGTTCCGAAAACATTTAAATTCTGGCTCTTTTCTTCTTTTCTTTTTTTTTTTATTCTCAATTATTTTTGGAAATTTTGTTTTTTTATCCAATTTTTATTTATTTTATTATTGAAAATATTCTTAGCATCGACCCTTTGAAACTACATACATATACATTAGTGTAACATTCTCATCGAATATGATCTAACGTTCGATCTCAATTTGAGCTTAGAGAAAAAAATCGAGTTATAGTGTAGAGAAGGCTGAACAAGCTCGTCAGTCAAGACGTGTTTCGTTAAATCTAAATTAAACGAGCATAGATTGAGGGAAGTAGCTTAATAGTTGTTTATGGGTAAAATGAGACAAAACAATCTAATGTAGTCTCGTTGTAATTGTAGTCTCGGGTAGCAATAAATTAAGTTTCAAATTTTTTATTTTATTTTATTTATTTAGGAGAACTAATTAAATTTAAATGGAAGTAAAATTACTTTCTTATTTAAAATTGTAATATTAAGTACAATTTGATGAAAATAAAAATTAATACAATTTTTGAAAACTATATATATTTTTCACTTTTCTTTAATATGTTAATAAGTGTTAGCATTATATATTAAATATTTAAATATGTAATTAGGTAATTTAATTTGGATAAAATGCAAACAAAGTAAGGTTAATAATGAAGAAAGAGACAAGTAATGGGCTCGAGTCGAGGGAGGGGCTTCCGAAGCGGCTTAGGCTTGGTGACCGACTCGACTTAGGAGAAATAAAATGGCTCCATCCCAGCTTCGTGCTCACGCAAAACCAAATGGCATGGAGCCGAACCAATGTGCGCACCGTTTTTGTCGCTAGTTGTGCTTTTGACCCAAATCCAAAGTATTCTATATTCAATTTATATTTTAAAAAAAAAGGGTAAATTAATAAAATGCCTTTCAATTTTGTATTTCTTTTTCAAAAATACTTCTAAATTTTCAAATTTTCAATGATTCTTCCATTTTTAAAAAATGTCTCAAAATTAATTTTAAATTTTTAATAAAAGTATTTAAAAAATACATTTGAATTTTAAAAAAAATTATTAAAACATTAAAACATTTTGAAATTTTAAAAAAATTCAAAAATACATTTATCTAGTACATTTTAAAATACTTATAAACTTTAAAATATAAAATTAAAAAAAATTATAGATAATTTATGAGTTGCCTATTGACAATAAGACCTTTTTTTTATAAATGACACTCATGTTACTTTTAAAATTTTATAAATATTTTTTAAATAATTAAACTACGATTTAAAAAAAAATTGTAATTATAGTAAAATGTTAAATTAATTTTTTAAAATAAATAATAAAAAAAAACTAATATCTTTATGGGATTTTAATTATCTATGTAATATGTACGGTACATAACTATAATTTTTTAAAAATAATTATTAAAAAAAAAAAACAAAAGCACGTGAGCTGCGAGCGTGTCGATTTGGGTATCATTCCATTTGCCCTCGTCCACTACACAAATACGGCGTGTTTGGATGATGGCGGTAGTTGTCCCTATTCCAGACAAACAAAAACCTGTCAAACAAAACACACAGTGATATGATTTCATTTGTTTGCTCTAACCATAACAATGATACTCCTAGTACGACACTCTCATTCCAATGTTTCCTACTAACACTATCGTAGTACGGTTTAAAACATGTTTTTAATTCAGTTAAGATTCATATATTAGATTCGACACTTGATAGCTCCGACATTCTCCTACGATATAGTCATGTTTCTTATTCGTTGCTTCTAAAACCAACACGTCTTTTTAGCATTATGATTGAGCTACCGAAAAAGAATATGCACCTTATTGATACAAGTAGTAACTTTAAGTTATTTTAAGCATTTTTTAGTCCCTTATTTGAACATAGTCTCGATTCATTCATATACTCTTCTTTTACTCGAGTGTTACACACCTTCTGAGATCCTATATTGGTTGGAGAGTAAAACGAAGCACTTCTTATAAGAGTGTGAAAACCTATCCCTAATAGACACGTTTTAAAACCCTAAAGCTAACAACGATACATAACGAGTCAAATACAACAATATCTGTTAGCGGTAGATTTGAGCTGTTACACACCTAATAACTTATTTGACATTGTATGAAGCATTTCAAATACACGAGCAAAATATCATCCATTATAACAAAAATTTTCAATGATAGATAGAAGGAAGTGCTGATATCGTAAGTCATAAATTTACAAGGCGTGTGATGGTTTGTAAAGCTGAGGGGGATTGTCAAACTAAAGCTCGTGTTTGAATATCAAACGTAATAATGAGGATGGTTTTGTTTAGGGTGACAAGCGTGAATTATGTCTTTATAAAGTTAGGTCCGAATACAACTTTATAATAGAATATATTATAAACTTATGAAACTTTATATTATAAAATTTAAAATATTTGGCAAACAAAGTGAAGGGCTGGCCTGTTTGTGATTTCAAGACAATGGATTATTATTATTATTATTTTAGGTATAAAATTATTATTTTTTGTTTTTCTTTTCCGACTTCCCGTTTAAGGCTTTAAAAATTAGGTGTTTCATTCTTCTCTCCAACCAAGGTGGGATATCATAATCCACCCCCCTTCAGGACCCAATGTCCTTGCTGACACTTGTTCCTTTCTCCCATCGATGTGGGACCCTCACCAAATCCACCCCTTTCGAGAAACAACCTCCTCACTGGCACATCGCTCGATGTCTGACTCTGATACCATTTGTAACGCCCCATACCCACAACTAGCAGAAATTGTACTCTTTGGGTTTTCCCTTTTAGGCTTCCCCTAAACGCTTTAAAACACATCTTTTAAGGAAAGGTTTCCACATTTGTCTGTGTTGTCCATGGTTGCATGCCCGTTTCAAACCCCTTTTTCATGATTTCATTCTAGATACGTCATTACCATTCCATATTGGGTCAATATGAGGGTATATGACCGTTCACCAAAACCGTGTCTACGCTTGCAAGGGCTAAAATGCCTAAAAATGTACTATAAGAGGATATGACTAGTTGTCAACTTCTTCCTACCCAATAGTTATATGAAGTAAGTCGCTTGTTATTGCCTTTTTGTTTACATCCCTATATAACACCATTTCCAATTTCTCAAATCTTGCTTTCAAAACTTTCTTTCGAAATCTCTCTGCCCCCGTTCTCTAAAACTTTCTTCTTGAATCGAGGCCAGATGCTCGAGCATACATAGCTTGATCTAGGCGATGCAAGAGGTTTTTTCAAATGAAAATATTTTTGACACGCTTATTCGAGAGAACCTAAATTTCAATTATATTCATTATAATTTGAGGTTTTTTTTTTATATACTTAATGAGGATATAAAATAAGCTTTATTAAATCCATATTATGATTAAAAATTGTTTGAAAATGTTATTTTTAGCCTAAATTAAAATTAAAACTATAAAAGTCAATAAATTAAAATAAATCTAAATACACTACAACAAATTATAATCTTACAAAGTCGTTTTCTTAAATTTATGAACACCTAATTTATTTAATGAGCTTTTCATTTCCTTCTATAAATATTTAACTCTTAGCAAAATTAAAATTATATATAAAAATATATTAAAAAAACTAAATAAATAAACAAAATTAATTAATTAATCGACAAAATTTTTCCCACATGGAAAAAATGGTTAAAATAGTAAGTCGAGTTGGCAGGGTAATTAAATTAATATTTTTTTTGGTAAAAATTAATGCTTTGCTTTTAAGGTGACAGCCGCATCAATCACATGCATACAAATATATATATATATATATATATATATATATATATATATATATATATATATATATATGTATGTATGTATAAATTATTATTTATCATTTTTATTTATCACATTTTAATGAAAGTGACAAAAAGAAGCCAATTAATATAAAGGAGCCGTTGGGAGTTCAAAACTTCCCTATTTTGGGAATCCCTTGCCAATTAATAAAATATGATAAAATAAACAAATATCTTTAAAATTTATTGAAAAAAAATACTCGAAAAGAAATAATTTATTTAAAAAATACTTTTAAATTTTTAATATGGTCTCAAATATAGGTTAAAACTTTAAAAAAAAAAATCTTAATATTAATACTATATTTAAAAAATATTTATAAAATTTTAGGAGTAGCGTTATTATTATTTATATAAAAAAGTTTATAAAAATTATTACTATTAATATATAGACTTATAGATTATCTCCAAATTTTTAAATATTATTTTTTTTGAATTTTTAAATAAATAAATAAATAGCGTTACAAAAATGATCACCGAACTGAACCTTCTCTCGAAGCCCAAGTGAAACGGTGCGGCCCAAACGTCAATAATACAATGGCCGGCCCAATTTTCTCTCTTTATATATATTGAAATACTTTGGTTTAATTAACGTAATTTTAAATAAATAAATAAAATTCCTTAATTTTGGTTAAATAATTTTTTAAAATTAAAAATTTAATAGAAATTAACTTCAAACAAACAACCACCAATAATTAAATATTTATTAAAGCATAAAAATAAAAAATTAAATAGGGCACGTTTTATAAAAAAAAAAATAACAATAATAAAAATATATTATCAAATTAATTTAAATCATAGACTTATTTGAGAGTTGGTAAAAATGTTTTTATAGTAGGTTGAATAAGTTACAGACATTTTTAAATTTAATTTAATTATTGGGGTTGTAAATTTTTTATAATTTAAATAATTTTTAATTAATAATGAACTAAACTTAACTTACAAATTATTCTGATAATTTATTCAAAATTTTATTTTTAATATAAGTAAAATGTTAATTTATTAAATACGTGTTCATTTATTTAGAACATGCAACTCAATTTTAATACTTTATAAATAATTAAAAAATACTTTTATGGAATAATAAATAATAAAACAAATTATTATGAAAATATATATATAAATAAATAATTGTATCATAAATAAAAAAATATATTTTAAGAGTAACAATTGTTCAGTTCAATACATATATATTTTTATTTATTTTAAACGCAACTGAAATATATGATAAAGTATTTTTTATTTATTTAGAAAAAATTACTTAATAATTATTTTATCATTATTAAGTCATGAAAATTATTAATATTACCTCATCAAGTATAACATTTTTTTTTCTTGTGTAAAAACGACGACGTAGCACACATGTTTCACGTGCCGGGGCCCAGGGACACAGAAATTAAAATCCACTGCGGTCCCGCACACGGAAAAGAACGGTCCTCCACAATCACGTCACTCAATTCAGTTCAATGGACGAAGAATACAGAGATGCCCAAAACCCTCAACCAATGAAATTCCGCCACGCAATAAATTGAATATTCAATTTCTTTAAATTGCATTTTATCTAAACCGGTTGAGTCAAAATCTGAAAGCAATAGCTCGCACGTAGAGCGAGTTTCGTTTCTGCGCCATAATTTTGCTATCTTGCTGAGAGCAGTCGGCTGCTCCTCCCGATCCGACTCGCCATTGATCGATAAGCTCAAGCTTCTGTTTGTAACTGCACGAACTGACGATAAAGTTTCCATTTATATTCGAGGGCAGTCTTTTGGTTCTTTATCTCCTGAAATGCGTTTTTGCCTTTAAAAATAGCTTTTTAGGTATTATTTTTTCTTAGCTTTGAATTGGCGTTGTTTGTCCGCCGAGAAATGTAACTTTCACGTGTTGGGAGACAGATTTGATTTATTCTTCACTACATTAGAATTTTGATACATACACGAATTGGATTGTTGGGGTTTCGTTCCCTAAATTAGTTTGTTTCGTTCAAGTTAGAGGGAATTTCGATTGGAATTGCGGTATATAAACTTGAGAATGAAGCTGTGCTGCGGAATAGTTAATTTATGAAATTTTAGTTAGAGATTCTTGATTGAGTACTTCGAAATATGTCTTTGATACGTCGGAGAAAGGCAGTGGAAAAAGATACCAATATTCAGAAGGATGGAGATGACGATAAGAAGGAGAAGGTTAGCGGACAAGTAAAGGAAGTTAAGGCAAAGAAAAGGTGGTCGTGTGTTGATAGTTGTTGCTGGTTTGTTGGGTGCGTCTGTACGACATGGTGGCTCTTGATGTTCCTTTACAATGCGATGCCGGCATCTTTGCCTCAGTATGTGACGGAGGCAATCACGGGGCCATTGCCCGATCCGCCGGGTGTCAAATTGAAGAAAGAGGGGTTGAAGGTGAATCACCCAGTGGTGTTTGTGCCGGGAATCGTCACTGGTGGGCTTGAACTTTGGGAAGGCCATGAATGCGCGGAGGGTTTGTTCAGGAAGCGTCTCTGGGGCGGCACATTCGGCGAAGTTTATAAAAGGTATTTGATAATATATGCTCCCCTGTACATTTGGATGGTTTAACTTTTTATGTTTCTTGGTATAATTGTTGGGTTTTAGTTAATGGTCTACATGAACCAGAGAGTGATATTTAGCAGCTAAATTGTATGAGGTTGTAAGGTGAACTATTGGATTTTTGATCTTCTCTGAAGTTGCTGGTGTTGTGTGGTTGATTCTTATAAGAATTCTTCTTATTGTTTGGTTGATTCTTATAAGAATTCTTCTGAAGAGTAATATTTGCTAATGGACTGTTTGATGCTGTGCATATTCAAAGAAATTCTTGGTTGGTTTTACATGACCAAATTTGTTATGCTTGTTGAACCTTTTTCCCATGTAGACCTTCGTGCTGGGTAGAGCATATGTCATTGGATAATGAAACTGGATTAGATCCTCCAGGAGTTAGGGTTAGGCCTGTCAGTGGGCTTGTTGCTGCCGACTATTTTGCTCCTGGTTATTTTGTGTGGGCAGTCCTGATTGCTAACTTGGCTCGTATTGGTTATGAGGAAAAAACTATGTATATGGCTGCATATGACTGGAGAATTTCATATCAGAACACAGAGGTAATCATTTGGAGGAGTGGAACACAATTTTCTAGTTAATAAAAATATCATCATTTTCAGTTATGTTTCTCCATTTTCAGCAATACTAACTGTTCGTAATTGTTTGTTGATTATTTAAATTCTCAAATGATAAAGGTTAGAGATCAAACCCTCAGCAGAATAAAAAGTAACATAGAGCTGATGGTTGCCACAAATGGCGGGAAGAAGGCAGTGATAATTCCGCATTCGATGGGTGTTTTATACTTCCTGCACTTTATGAAGTGGGTTGAAGCACCGGCACCAATGGGTGGAGGGGGAGGACCAGACTGGTGCGCTAAGCATATAAAAGCAGTTATAAATATTGGTGGACCATTTCTAGGTGTTCCCAAAGCTGTTGCTGGGCTTTTCTCTGCTGAAGCTAAGGATATTGCAGTTGCCAGGTCTCTATCACTTAATTCCCTGTTGTTTGAATGTCTGTGTGTGTTTCCATGGTTAGGAAAGAAAATCCTGTATTCAGTCTGATGACTATTTTTACAGCAGGCACTTGAAGTTTGTCCTTGAATTCTTAAGTCTGGAAGTTGTCTAGGATGATAGTAACTCGAGTTATCGATATACCTACTTTTATGTCGCCAATCGTCTAGGCTCTAGCAAGTTGTGTAGTAATGTCAGGTCACCTTAGTCAATGCCAATAGTTATAAGGCTCTAATTCTTAACTTGTAGATTTCTCCTAGTGTGCTTGGATTAAGTTCAAGTCACTTAAAAACCATTAATTTTTTGAATTCTATAAGGCACATTTTGGAGTATTTCTTTTTCTAGCCACAAGGTTGCTATGTAAAATAAGTTGTTTGATTAAGAATCTGCAATCATTAAATCCTGAGGTTTTTGTTGACTGAAAGAGTTCATGTCTCTTGCTTCACATAATGCAGGGCTATTGCACCAGTCTTCTTGGACAACGATCTATTTCGCATTCAAACATTGCAGCATGTAATGAAGATGACTCGTACCTGGGATTCGACCATGTCAATGATACCAAAAGGAGGGGATGTTATATGGGGTGGCCTTGATTGGTCACCTGAAGATGGCCATGTTCCCAGCAGAAGAAGGCTAAAAAACAATGATACACATAATGGAGGTTATGACGGTGATGGAGATATTGTTCCCTCTTCAAAGAAAGTTCGCTATGGAAGAATTATATCGTTTGGGAAAGACATAGCTGAAGCAGATTCATCTGAGATTGAGAGGATTGAGTTTTTGGTAAGGCTCTTCTCCTTAGTATAATGATTTTTAATTTAATTAATCAGTCCTGTCTCGAAGCATAAATAAGTAGTTAGGTGATTAGATTTCAGGCAAATAATTGCCCTACGGTGAGGGGTTGGCTTATAATGAGTTAATAGGTTGTCAGCACTAAGTCCAGGTAAACATTTCATTAAAAGTTGTGCTTCGAATATGTCGAGGCTCAAACAATTTATAGTGGGTGAGTTAAAACTTGAATTTAATTTTTTAAGTAACCTACAATTGATTTAGCTCTGGAAAAACTTCACTGATGGATAAATCGTCGATCTCCTCATTTTCTCGATTCTTTTATGGAAAAACTTGCAGTCATCTGGATGATGTTTCTTGGAGGAAGTCTTATGTTTCATGTCTTATAATGGTGTAGGATGCTATCAAGGGTCACAATATTGCAAATGCTACGTGCAAAGACGTTTGGACTGAATACCATGACATGGGAATTGAGGGTATCAGAGCAATCTCAGATTACAAAGTTTATACCGCTGGATCGATCATAGATTTACTTCATTATGTTGCCCCACATACAATGGAACGTGGGAGTGCCCATTTCTCTTATGGGATTGCTGACAACTTGGATGATCCGAAATACAACCAATACAAGTATTGGTCAAACCCATTGGAGACAAGGTGATAATCTTATCCTTCTTGATTTTACGTGTATATATATATATATATATATATACATATAGGTATTATAACAACAACTAATGCTAGAAACAAGACGGGTGAATAAGTGGGGACGAGGGAAAAAATTATTAGATGTATGCGAGTTAATTGAAATGTATCTAAAAATTGTTTTAGCTGGTAATTAGAGGCATAAATATGAAATTTGTATCTAGTAGTTTTTTGGGAGCCACTACGTCGTTATGGCCACGTTCAACAATCTTATATTATGTATGTAGGGGCAATAGGCAGCCCCCTTTGAGAATTTCGGTAACCGAGCGAGGTAAGGTTGTAGGAAAAGATAACATTTCATCTGTTTTGTTGTTACTTTTGGTAGAGACTTGCCTCTTGAACCTCTTGAATTGGCTAAGACTTGCACCTTTCCTCTCTTTTTGTGCTATTTGGTCTCAGTGAACTCTGAATTCCTTTGAAAACGATATGAGAATCCTTATCCAATCTTTGGTTTATTGAACTTTGTACAACATCAAACTGCTCTGCAGATTGCCAAATGCTCCGGACATGGAGATCTTTTCTTTGTATGGAGTTGGAATTCCGACCGAAAGAGCTTATGTTTATAAGCTCTCTCCTGCAGCTGAATGTTACATTCCATTTCAGATTGATACTGCAGCTAATGATGGTGATGAAGGCTGTCTGAAGGACGGAGTCTACACGGTCGATGGAGACGAAACTGTACCTGTTCTAAGTGCTGGCTACATGTGTGCAAAAGGGTGGCGTGGGAAAACCAGATTTAATCCTTCAGGAATCCGAACATACGTTAGAGAATACAATCACTCTCCCCCATCAAACTTGCTAGAAGGACGAGGAACACAGAGTGGTGCTCACGTCGATATAATGGGGAACTTTGCGTTGATCGAAGATATAATTCGAATAGCAGCGGGTGCACAAGGGGAAGATTTGGGAGGCGATCGAGTCTATTCTGATATCTTTAAATGGTCAGAGAAGATCAAATTGCCTCTGTGATGAGATCGATGTTAGTTAGTAGTTGTTGATTATGATCCATGTTGTTCAGATATGATTAGCAAAATTCATCTCACAAAAGTGCTTGAAACTGAATCCATTTCAACTATGGTAATTTTAGGAGTATGGGAAAACCACATTTTAATTTGGTTGTCCAAAGATCATTTTCGGAAATCTCTTGTATTTTTCAATTAGAACTGGTTGGAACTGGTTGGAACTGGAACTGGTTAACAATTTTCACCATTGTTTTTGCTTTACATAATCACTAGGGTACACATTAGAATGATCATCTCTTGATGTATAAATACAAATTCATCCTCCTATCTTCTTCCTATAGCTTTTATTTATTTTCCATTTTTTTAAAAACCAACTTTACACCATAAATTTGATATTCTAAATCATATTATAAGTATAATAATCCATTTGGTAAATTTACTAAAGACGAAAATGATTTATTCGATATTATGGATGATTGGTTACAGAGGGACCATTTCGTTTTTGTAGTTACATTGGTCGGTCTATTGCTCTTTTCTTGTGCCTATTTTTCCGTGGGAGGTTGGTTTATAGCGCCGTAATTTCGACTATTCTGAAGCACAAAGAAAGTTGAATATAAAATAAAAATACTCTTAAACTTTGTCATCTTTAAACTTTAAAAAGCTTCATTTGTTTATCTGTGAACTTCTAAAAATAACAGTAAATAGTCCTAGAAATCGATCACTAATCCAATTTGAGTACCTCCACACAATAGACCTCAACAGAAAATTGAAGAGTAACGGTAACAAGTGTTTGAGTTCAGTAGTTCCTCATATAAAGTTATTGACTCTAGAGATATAGTAATATGGAGAATACTAAATTGTTTCAAGCACCGACAAAACCAGAAGCATCCCTTGTTTCAAAAAGAGGAGGACGGGTTATTCACATTTCATTTAATGGTCAGAGGCAAATTGAAAGTTAAGCCGTGGTAATTCTAAGGATTTTTGAGGGGGAAAATAGAGATGTCTTTTACGTTACCCGTAATATGTGGAAGTATCATGGTCTACATTTTATAGACTATTTTCTTCTTAAATTTTATGGGGGAGTTTTAATTTCTTTTTTTTTTCTTTTTCTTTTTTTTTTTTTTTTGAAAACTCATGAAACAAGTTCGGAGGTTCAAGTATATTTTAAAAACCTTCTTGAAATATTTTTGAAATAAAATATTTAATGGTAAAAATTTTGAGCAAAAAAATTACAAGGATTTTAATTTATTTTTTAATATTAGTTAAATAATGAATTTAGATTTAAATTACAACAATAAATACAAATCATATAACTTATTCAGAATAAATTCCGTCCCTTTACAAGGATTTTAATTGATTTTTTAATTATTAGTTATTACAACAATTGAATTTTTAAATTTGGTGAAAAATAATATAAAGCTAAAGGATTTAAAAAAAAAAAAGGCTTTCATTTCAATTAATTTAATTTAATTTTAAATGTTTCATGTTAATGCCACCGTCGAATTATTTTATTTTATTTTATTTATTAGATTCTACCATTAAGGGGAAAAAAAAAAATTATAAGTTGAATAAAATAAAATAAAAAACTAATTATTTTATTACAAGGCATTAGATCCTAAATACGGTAATAGACAGAGATCTCAATAATCCGACTATTCCCTTCATCAAATTCAAATTTCCCGTTTCACGATCGATGCCATATATTCAATCTTCGCTAATTGATTCTCTGTCTCTCTGTCTCTCCGTTTTGGTAATCTCCGGTTTTTATTTTCCTTTTTGACTCAATTTCGTCTCGAGAAGGTGCAAGAACAACCAAGAAGAAATGGCAATGGATGGAGGTGGCGCAGTGCATAATCGTTCAGTCGAAGATGTTTTCAGTGATTTTAGAGGCCGAAGAAGTGGCGTCATCAAAGCCCTCACCGTAGGTATTCCTCTTTCCTTTTCTTGTTGACTCGTATTGGGAGAAGGATAAAACCAGGCGCGATGGAACTTCATTGTATGTTTTTGCTGTTTTCATGGCCTTAGTACGTATTTTATGTCCTTCTTTCTCCATTTTGGAATGAATTGTTTTACTTTTCGTTGATTTTTGGTTGATTTTGGCGTTTTTGTTCGTGATGTTGCCGTTTGGTTTTTCTTTTTGAGAGAGAAAGCGGAAGTGCTTTGCGAATGAGGAGTAATTAGGATAAGAGAAAATGTGTTTTCTAATGCTGTTCTTAGCTTACTTGAGTGTGGCCGTGCAATTATGAATCTCAGTCTAGTTTTCCACTGTATAAGCGTTGAAATTGCATTATGAATTTTGTTCCTGAATGTGGATCGATTTCTTCTTGTCGATTTGTGTACATGCATGGTAAGACATAAGAGAGCGACGGAGTATTCCTATTGTAGCCAGAGAGAGCTCTCTTCCTTTGCCTGCATTTTTTAAGTTTATGCAACTAATTTCTTGATCATATCTGATACTTTTTGCGAGTCGATGCAAACCTAAAAGTTCATGATCTGTATAGTTTGTTAAAGATTTTTATTTCAATCGAAGAATTTTGTGTTTGGATGAAGTATTAGATAAATGTAGAATGTAAACGGCTGGATTCTTTATTTCTGGAACTTTCATTGAGAGTTAGGAGCGGTTGGTTGTTTGGACCTTGGCTTTTGGCTTCATTTGGGAGTTTCGAATGTCTAATTCTTCTCAGTTTTATCATTGCAGATGTTGAAGAGTTTTATCAACAATGTGATCCTGGTACATGCTTTTAGTTATCTCTGTTTACATCTTATCTTTTAAGACACGAATTCATTGTGTATGGGGCTCTCCTTGTTATCTGGAATATGAACTTTTGACTCCACCCCCATCCGTGCAATTCTGTGTGCTACCATCCCAATTTTCGATTTCATATTCGTAGTCTTTAGTTTAGCGATCCCTTAGCTATTTATAACAGTTTTTTGGTGACTACAGAGAAGGAAAATCTATGCTTGTATGGTTTTCCAAATGAAGTATGGGAAGTTAATTTACCTGCTGAAGAAGTACCTCCAGAACTCCCAGAGCCAGCATTGGGTATTAATTTTGCAAGAGATGGGATGCAAGAAAGGGATTGGTTGGCTTTGGTTGCTGTCCATAGCGATTCTTGGTTGCTCTCTGTTGCCTACTATTTTGGTGCGAGATTTGGATTTGATAAAGCTGATAGGTATTTTCATTTTGAATTTATTGTTCACATTGGAGTTATTTCAACAATCATGATTGTTGGTCTTGCTATAAAATGGTCTGCCTTGTTTTTTTGATGCAGGAGGCGGCTTTTTAATATGATAAACGATTTGCCAACTGTATTTGAAGTAGTCACTGGTGTTGCAAAGAAACCAGTCAAGGAAAAGTCGTCGAGTGCTAATGGTAGCAGATCCAAGTCCAACTTTAAAACGGTATGCTGATATATCTTCAGTTTTACAGTTGGTTGACTGCTTTTATTTGTTCTACTCTATTCTTACTACCATTGTTTCGATCTCGTAGTTTTAACAAACAATGTAGCTTAGGTGTTTCCCCTGCCTCTACATATAGAAAAAGAATGTAGCTGGGACAATTATCTTATATGGGCTTGTTTAACTATGCCTATCCTAGTTATAATAATGTTTATAGTTCTGGTGGACAATCTCCAAACAATCTCCAATTCTTCGGTTGGTTTACCTACTTGAGGTTTGGAAATTCAAATGAAAGAGGAATTAGAAAAAGAAGTAAATTCCTTTTGAGTTTCGCCTTTGCCCTTCCGTGCACCCGCCTTAGGCAAGGCTGATCCCACGGCTAAGATAGTTGCTCTAGAGGTCGCGCAGCAGCTTCCAGCTTTACCTGCGAATCCTGCCAGTTCGTGTCATGATTTATAATCTATATTGCTAGAAATGAATTGATTTTGATCTCTTCTGTACCGTATGACTCAGTTAGACTCGGTTATTTCCTCTCCTCCTACTCAAGAACGAAATTGATACCCCAAGACTTATTGTTGCTGCCTGTTGGTCTGATATAATTTTACAGCATCAATTACATGGATTATTTACTTCATCCTAATGTTTCAACTATTTTCAGAGGGGTCTGATATAATTTTACAGCATCAATTACATGGATTATTTACTTCATCCTAATGTTTCAACTATTTTCAGAGGGAAGCTGAAATCCATGGAATGTATTCAAGGCAACCGCAGGCAAGGGAAGAGGTAGAGGCCTTGTATCAAGAAGACGAAGACGAGCACGGAGACACCTTGTGTGGGGCATGTGGTGAGAATTATGCATCAGATGAATTTTGGATTTGCTGTGATATCTGTGAGAAGTGGTTCCATGGGAAATGCGTTAGAATAACTCCTGCCAAAGCAGAGCACATCAAGCAGTACAAATGCCCATCCTGCAGCCACAAGAGAGGCCGCGTTTGAGAGAGGCAGGCAGGCAGGCCAAATGCAAAATTGTGGTGTTATTTTCATCTTCCTTTTGGTTAATGGAATCAGTGACACAGGGTAAGTGCTTTGCTTTAGACTACTTCAGGTATCCAGTTTTGGGTAACTCTCAATGCCTTCCCTTGTTTCTTATATGTAAAGTCTAGATGATGGGTAGTCTATATAATATAAGTTTGCCTCTTTTATATAACCTTGAAAGCTCTCAAGAATGAACCGTGTTAACCTTTTGATTTTAGTTAAAAGTAAGAGATGCTCAGTGATGTGGAACCAACTCTATTCCTGTTCTATTGGCCTGTTAGATTCCAATTATGAGATTTATGTGAAATATCATTTTAGCCCCTCCATTGTTTTTCAATAAATAAATCTTATAATTAGTATTTATTGTGTGTTATAGTTAGTTTGGATTTAAAATTAGGAATTAGAAACCAAGGGTCCCACTACCATTATAATTTTTCATGTATAGGGTTGGCCCAACTATTCATCGCATGAATGTCTTATATCTGGGCCTTATGACTTTATTCTATGTGTACATCTTTTGATTGGGTTGGTTAAAGTGTTTTTGGTCCTTTATTCAAAATTTCATTTAGTAAAATATTTAATTAGATTTGCATGTTTTTTAAAAAATTACCTTCTATAAATATTTAATTATATCTAAGATTATTTGAAAGGTAAATAATTGAAAAAAAAATTATAAAATTGAATATAGTATGTATTATTGTATTATAAGAAAAAATTTATATTTTAAAACTAATAATAAGTTCTCAATTTAGGAGAACCAGATCAGTTGTCACTTAGTAATCTTGAAATTCCAGAGTCTCCATGATACTTTTTCTAAAAAAAAAATTAAAAAAAAAAAAGTTTATAACTAATAAAACTGTATAGATTGGATCGGAAATAATCGGTTAGTTTTTTGAACACCCCTAAAAAATATTCGGAACATTTTACATTATGATATAACATCATATGTCACACCCATTCCCAACACTAAACCAAAGTTAATATACATTTAAGATATGAACATTGAGAAGTCTTGCACTATATGAACAAGGCAGAGTGATTGGAAAAAAGAAAAAAAGAACGAAATCCCAAATGAGAATCATCAGAAACAGTTTGAGAAAATGACAATCTTCAGCATTTAGAACCATCCGTTTAGCTTATTAAACCCTCTTGATTCTTGGTTGATAGCCGTTTGAGAAGTTCATATGTGGTGATCATTGTCGTTGCAGACATTGACATCGACGCGCACCGGGGTGCCAAACCTCGATAACACGCCGCCCACCCGCCTTCCCTTACTAAATTTCTCAATGTCTGACCAATTGTTGGCCCTCTTCTTCCATCCCCATCCCCATCCAAAACCTGCAATCTTGTCTTGATTGTATCAAGAGGCATTGTTATCAAAGCCGAGATACTGCCCGCCATCGCTGCGCTCCCACCCTGTACTGCCATCACAGTCTTGGAATCTGGCCTGTAAACATTAGCCCCATTGTCATTGCCTTCACCAACAACCTTCTTAGCTTGATAGCATCCAATTCCTCCCCAAATCAGCCGCTGTGCTACATAATAAGAAGCCCACCACATCGCATTCGATGGCGCGTATGTCATAATCGATATCCCAAAGCCTCGGTAGAGGCCTCGGAGACCATCGGCGTCAAGGATCTTTCGAAACGCATCGATTCCATTGATGTAATGAATGGAGGAGCTACTTTGAACCATCAGTCTTTGACTCACTACATCAACGGGAGTCCATACGAGTTGAGCGGCCATTGCAGCACTCAATCCAGCGGCTGCATTAGCAATTGTAGCGGCAGTAGCCTCTGGAAATCCCATTCTAACAGTGGCGGTTCCGACATAGCTCTTTGTACACTCTAGGGCTCCCATGTACAGAGCCCTAGCAGGGATAGTCCCCATCAGAGAAGTTCCAAATCCTCTGTACAGAGCACGAAAACCCTCATGGCGGACGAGAGAAAATGCAGTTCTGATGCAGGGAAGCTCCGAATAAGCAACCTGTTGACGAGTTTTCAACACCACCATAGGGTAAAGAGACGCCGAAACGCCTGAAAACAGCGCTGCACCGAGAAAGAAGAATTTAGATTTATCAAGCATTTGCCAATCGATTTCGGCAGGGATATGAATCTCCTGCGGTGATTCTTCCTCCGCCGCTCCCAAATTCATCTTCGCCACTTTCTACAATCTTCCACAGAAGGACAAAAAAAAAAAAAAAAAAAAAAAAAAAAAAAAAAAAAAAAAAAAAAAAAAAAAAAAAAAAAAAAAACGAAATATCAAATGATTCAGAATCAACTTCAATCTTCAAAGCTCAAATCTCCGCCGCCACTTCTTCCGTCTACAACCGAATCGATGCAAAGAAAACATATGACGAATAACGAGGCAAGACTGTACAAAATTTTGGATTAATATACAAATTTCACAGAAGAGACCGATCTCGAATTATTCAATTCAAAAGTTTTTTCCTCTTGTGGAACCAGGTCTTCGATGGAACACATTCAACGACGTATTGATCCACCATTTCAAGGTGAAACGACAACATTCACCGGATAAAATTCTTGAAAAACCAGTGGATTAGAGATGGAACAAGAAGAAGAAGGAAATTTGGGGCTCCGATTTGGGTGTTAATGGCGGTAGGAGAGGTAGGAGGAGAAAAGGAACCGGGTGAGACAGGAATGAGGTGTGAAGGAAACATAAATAAGAGAGTAAAATAAGACCGACACGTGGCGGTTTCCGATTAGAAAATGTCGATAGCTTTGCTTTGTTAGGGTTTCCACCTATGTTGGGCTGCTAAGCGGCGGGTCGTTTAAACCAACAGGTGACGTGTAAACCCTATCCATCGGAACCGGTTTTTTTGAGTTTTTATCCTCTGTGGCAAGGCTCGTGAAATTCACCAACCAAATTTTATTGTTTCAAGAAGGAGATCCTCGTTTAAATGGAAAATGAAAGAGGGATCGACAAAGACGAGAAAGGAAAAGACCTCTCTGTCCCCACTCGGTAAGACATCTCTAAGGTCAAACTATTGATGTTTCGGTTGAAAAACATGACGAGACGGCAAAATAGGCAATAAATTTTTACCCTAGAAGGCATCTGATTAAAAATGATAATAACACTCAAATACAAAATTGACTGAGCTTTTCAAACACGAGCATAGTTCAAGTGACACAAAACACGTATCAGCTACAAGATCAGATCAAAAGCTTAAAATTCGTGTTCCAATATTTAAACCAAATTTTTAATTTGAATCGAACTTATTTTGTACTTATGACAAAAAAAAAAAAAAATGTCGTAGGGACATAATCGTCAATAATATTATAATGAATAACATATATTTAACATGCCACGTGTAAATATATAATATGCAAGATGTTGATGGTAGACATGTCCAAGTCAATGGCTTTGGTTGTTGTTGTTCATTCTTTTACGTTTTTGCCGCCTTATTTTGCAGACATCAATTGTCCTTTAATCATCAGACAGGAATATATTCAACTCTGCCATGGATAAGCTTCGCACGATGTCACGGTCATGCTTGTTTAAAGTTTATTGTCTATGGATGCATATCGGATGTTTCGGTTACGCTTGTCCAAGACATATTGTCCTTTATCTCATGCCCATTCCAAACCCATTTTACATGCTTTTATCTTAAATAACCATTTACTATTTCATGTTGTGTCGATACACGAGTGTGTGACCGGTCACTAAAATTATGTTTCCACTTGTTAAAGCTAAAATGCCCCAAAATGTATTAAGGGATGCGATTAGTTGTCAATTTTTGTTTTCAAATGTATTTTCTCGCTCACGTTTTCTAAAACATTTCTTACAAACGTAACTCGAGGCTCAATCATACGTCTACATTGTCTGCGAAGTTTGAATTTCTCATGGCTAACTAGTTCACTGAGTTAGAGCAAGTGTCACATAATCGTTGTCCCGCTGCCACAAAAGTGTGGTTGTGCCACACGATATACAGTTACTAAAGCCTCAATAGCAACATCTCCACAACAACTTTGAGACATGCTCCGGGAATCATCCATGACAATCATGTTTGTTAGGTCTCATCATTCTCATCCAAATCTTATCTTTACAATAATGACTTGGATTGTTCATTTTCTCCAACTCATCGTCACTCAAAGAGAGCATTGAAAGTTTATGCATTCGTTCGTTCAAGTAAATTGTATTGACAGATACCAGATCATATAGGAGCACCGCCTTCAGTGTTATAAAGTTCTTGAGATTCCTCCTCTTAGATTCTCAAGTTGAAACAGGTATGAGACCATGATAGGTGATTTAACAATGACATCATAATAGGGAAGTGTATTACAATTTGTATGAACGTTCGTCGGTGTGGGTTGATCAATGATTCAAGATTTAAACTACATTGGTTATGAGGGGAACGAACTCTTCATCCACGTAGCTAAGCATTGGAACCGTTTTGATTTTATTAAGAATTAAAAGAAAAACAATAAATACGAGAGTAAAAACTCTACCTTTGTAGAAACCCCAGCAAGAGTTCTCAAAGTAGTCCTGCCATGCAAACGTTCTTCATATTCCATAAGTTCTTTCTTGCTCTGACTCGAACACAGGACCAAAATTTGTGGAAGCCTCCGGAAAGAAAATAAATCTCAAACCGATTAAAGATATTTGCATATCTAAGAATATAATATCTTATACAAATCATATTTAACTATTATAAAATATCTCAACATATATTTGGCTAATTTAAATCTCATATAAATGTTAAATATATTAAATTATTTGGCTAATTTAAATCTCATTTAAATGTTAAATATATTTTTATTTAATGTATCAAATACATTAATTAATTTAATATTTAATGTATCAAATACAATAAATATATTTTTTCTATTTAATATATCTAATATATTAAATTTTAATTTGAACCCTCTAATTTTTTCTTTTAAATAAATAGAACTTTTAGTATTACTTTTTCATTCATTAACTATAGGTCACTCCACGGTAGATCAGAGTTGTACGAGCAAGTTATATCTAATGAACAATTTGTTTATGATTAAATCATAAACTAAGTCCCTCTCGTGCCAATGAGAGGGTGGGACCTTATTGTTCAAGTCCCGAAATGAGTACTTAAGAGAACAACTCATTTACTTTCATTGATATGGTCCCAAACTTTCCATAACGGTAGGCATATTGGATTGGCTAAAAGAGTCATTCTCACCCATGTAAATCAAAGGACAAACCCTCATAGACAGGAGTTCATAACTCACTTAATATTAAGATCGAGTCACATATGATTATAATGTAAAATATTAATCTTCTCAATTAACGGATTTATAAAAAGATATTAAATATTTTTTGGTCCAGTCTTATACAAATTCATTGTATAGGATACTTCCACTTATATGTCTCCACATGAACGATTTGGATTAAATCATTTGTAACGATTACAAGGTGAGTCGTTTTAATAGTGTTACCAGGATAAGACACCCAACCTTATCCATATATATAGACTTTTTAACCTATACCATGATCTAACCTAAGATCTAACAAATAAAAATACAACTACTTTGTTGTCTTAGACCGGAGTTACTAATTATTTTTTGTATTGGCCTAAATTTGCTTATCAAGTTCCAATTCAACGTTAGATCCATCGTCTCGATGATATTAATTAAAACTAAATGACCGCAAAAATGAGCCACTTTATAGTCCAATTATTGAGGGTAAAGAAATATCTCGACATCAGCTAATTTAGATAATGATCATGAGTTTATAATCAAATAATACTATCTTCAGTGATATGAGACCTTCTGAAAGAGTCTAAAGCGAAACCATAAGAACTTATACTCAAAGTGGACTGAGAACGTGTTGGTCTAGAATCTTTCATGAACAAATGAATGAATCCCTGGCTATGGCTAATGATATATCACTGTGTTGCTTTGTTGGTGGCCAACTGCACCTACATTTTGACTATGCACTCTTTTACATGCCTTTCTTTTCTATATGCCATAACCCACCCTTGGTCCATATTTGAAGTTCCAACATCCATTTAATGTTCCAACTTCCAACAAATCTCGAGATTCGAGATAATAATATAGTATTCATTATCAATTTCATCGTCTACTGGTGTAAGACGATCTCTCTTTTACAGAACCAACGAGAACTCGACTTCTTCTGAAGAGAGGATATTACGAAAGGAAGTTGATCATGGATTATCAATAAGCTTGGAATTGATTCATCTCGCCATACAGTAAATTTCTTGGCAATAAGTCTACATTATTCGCAGATCCAATATATAACGATATAACCCATTTATTGATTGAGAGATTGATTTTCAATCAAGATATGGATCGAACAACATTAAATAACTAAGGGTGAAACACTGAGTTAGGTGGGAACTGTGATTACGATCTCTTTCTTTCTCCGCGTTTAATAACACCTATGAAATAAAATAATTAAAAAATTCCTAAAATTCAATTAAAATGTTTGTTTTTAGAGAAGAATCCACCAAGGACATCAATAATTCAAAATATGATTGATGGAATTCAAACAATGTCTCTTTCTAATTCCATGTCATATAAATTAATATAGATATTTATTTAATATTCATACCTGGCAAATTATTTGAGAAAATATTAAAATAAAATAAAATAAAATAAAAAATTCATATTCAGAATATCTCAAAATATATATAAATCTATGTTTCTACGTGTCCTATCATCATGTCATAATATTCTAAAACAACAAACAAAAGAATTGATTTTTTTTTTTTTTTAATTATTGAAAAGAAATACTATGGGCTGGGCCTTATCTTGATTTACTTTGGGCCTGGGCCTGCTGTTCGGCCTAGGTTAGATCGCTTCCTCGCCGATCTCTCCTTGATGGAATTCATCTTCTGCAACTTCAAATCGGCTTTGAACCTTGCAATGAACTTATCGGCTTTACTGTTAACATCCGGGCTTGAACAGAATATCGGAGTAGTTGAAACTTGCTTGACCTTCATTTTTCCGGCTGCCGGTGGACCATCGCCTTCACTCTCGTCAATTTCCGGCGAGATGGCTCTCGGTGTACTGCTGTTGCTTCCTGCACTGTCGAAGTCTCCGTGCATTCTGAACAGCGGCGGTGGCGGTGGCGGTGGTGGCGGAGGAATCAGATGGAATGGCGAATCGCAGCCAATGCGCGTATTGTACTCTTCATCGTTTAAGCTGCTCAGTCTCTCAAGCTCCATTGGAGGATCGTTAGGTTTGAGGTGGTGATTTTGAAGTTCGATCTCTGGTTTAGGTTCTGAGGTGACGATTGTTGGTGGAGGTGATTCTGGTGGAGGTTCGGACTGTACTTTTTTGGCTTTTCCTTTCTTGGAAGGAAATAGATTTTGTAGAACTGGTGGTGGGAGCGGCGGAGGCGGTGGGGGTGACGCTAGTGGTAATGATGATGTTGAAGCGCGTAGAGTGGCGATAGCCTCAAAGCTTTCGACGCTCTTTTGTCTTTGCTTTTTCTTCCTCCTCCTCAGAGCGGACCAAATTTCTTTTGGAGCGCCACCTCTCTTCTTCTCGTTTTTGCCGCTCTTCTGCTCCGATTCCTGATAGAACGACGGCGGGGAGAGTGGTGGAAGGTGAATCCGTTGAAAATCGGCGACGTCCGAATCGTCATTCTTCTGCTGTTGATCGATTGCTCCATCGGGAGTATGGCTATGGACGTTATGCGTTCTCTTTGGCCTTCGTTTAACCACTTTAGGAGTCGTGCTAGCGGGAGTCTGAAGCGTTGGAGGTGGTGATGGAGATCGTGGGGGAGGCACCCGCGGCGGCGAAGGTATCGCCGGTTGTGAATATACATCTTCGTGAACCTCAGATCTGTCGAAACCTGTACTTTTGGCACCAGAATCTTCCCGTTCAAGCTCCGGCCGAGCTTGATGACGGCGATGAAGCTGATCGGAAGACGCAAACCGATGATTACGCACATGAGTATCGTCGTAAAATCGCCACCGTTCATCACCGGCATCTAATGAAGACTCCTGCAGACGTAGATCCGGATATGAACTACTACTCCTCATCCGATTCACGGTGTAGTGATTCGGCCGATGATCGGGATATCCATCCCATTGGCGCGGAGTCGTAGGGTTTGACTTCAGTCTCCGCCTGGAAGAAACGCTCCGATCTTCAAATCCTCTATTGTCATCACCCGTGTTTCTACTCAGAAATCCACAAACAATGGCAAACAGAACAAGAACCAAATTGAGCGAATCCCAGCTCTTCTTGACCGATTGAGGCCGAATCAATTGAGAAGCGAACTGTACACATTTAGGAATCACAATCAAGACGAAACAGAGAACTATTACTAACAAAACAAAGAGAAAAGCGCTGGAGTTGAGGAGGAACGACGATGCGCGGCTGAGGCGACGACGGCGATTGTAGTGAACTTGCTGAAAAGAGTTAGAGGATTGAAGCCAGAACGGCGGCGACGCGTTGCCGTCTCCCTCCATTTTCACCGGTGAACTCGGATTCGTTCGGCTTTTTCCCCTTTACAGAAAGGATGTGATTGCCTTTTCTCTTTCTTAGCTTTGGGCTTGAGCTTGAGCTTGCTTTTATCGTCGTGCCGTATTATGAAATCGCTTTTGCGTTTCATTTCTTGCTTGCGTGCGAGTATTTATAACCAAAAGCGAGTTGTAAATGCAAGATGTCATGTGACCCACTTCCCATTATCTAAAATCCCTACCCTAACCAAAATCAGACATTTATTAGCCGTTCGATTCGATCTATGATGTGTTAACTCTCAAGGACGGCTAAGAATGTTCGTCAGAAGGAGCGGACCAATGAACTCTTTTCAAGGATGAACCGAATGGTTGACAGGGTCGTGCTATCTCTTATTTTGAATGTGGTATCTTGATGACGATATGATAACATAACATTAGATATTAAATAAAAGAAATGGTAATATACGAGATGATTTTTAAACAATTATTCAAAATCTAATTTCGATGTTGCTAAAGGGTGGGTACTTTAAAAAAGTTTTCAGTTGGATATGGAGCTCGGGTTTGATATTTTATTCTAAAGATTGTTCCTTGTACGTTTTAAGCTAATAAACGATCCAAAAGCTAAATTAAATTATCTTGGAACATCCTTCTTTCCAAATAGTGAGATCAATTGTGAGACTGACGGTAATACGTAACGGGTCAAAACGGGCAATATTTGCTAGCAGTGAGTTCAAGATATTACAAATGGTATCAGAACTAGTCACGGGGCAGTGTACTGAGGATGTTGACCCCCAAGGGGATTGAGATTAACCAGACATGGGTCAGTGTGTTGAAGACGTTTTAAAATCGTGAGGCTAACAACGATACGTAACAAGCCAAAACGAAAAACATTTGCTAGTGGTGGGTTGGGCTGTTATAAATGGTATAAGAACTAGACACATGGTTTCCCAATACCTGATGGCGATGAACTTAGACTATTACAATTTCACGTTATACCGTAATTTTCAAGATTCTCGAGTAAGTATTTTGTTAGTTCAATAATCGATGTTATAATTAACAAAAACACAAAGGAATCATTCCTTAACGTAATTTACAATAATGTTTAGTTTAAGAGTAAGCCGTCAACTACCCTAATCTTACCTTTCAAGATATTCTTATATCTAAACGTATTCTCATTGGATAACAAGTAGTACAACACGTATTTATTTATATTTTACCAAAGTTAATCATATTATTCTAGAAAAAGCATCAACAAATTAAGTTATAATTCATTAATAATGCTTAATTTTTAAAAAATTAATAATTCTCCTTAGACCAATTTATAGTTTAGGTTAAATTACAAAATAGTTTTAATTCGAAAATTAATTTTTATAGTTAATTTATAATTTTAATTCGAGTCAAATTAAGAGTATATATTATATATTATAGTAATTTGCCCTAAAATTTTAAGTATAATTAGCACATGGGCATGGCCCATGGGTCAAGTCGTGGAGGTCAGACGCGCTAAAAACATTGCTTAATGACGCGGCTCTCGTTTTCCAAATAGACGGGGGCTGTCTTTATCTTAATTATTATTATTATTATTATTATTATTATTATTATTATTATTATTATTACGGCTGAATTAATTAAAAAATACGTAATTAATATTAAAAGTTTTAATAATACTGTTTTTATTTTATTTTATTTTATTTTAAATATTATGATTTTAAAGCAAGCCGTCATAGCCAAACGCGCTAAAAACATTGCTTAATTCCACGGCTCGAAATTTACGGAAGCTGTCTTTTATTATTCTTATTATTTATTAAGTGTATATATTTATATATTTGAATTAAATTAAATTTTTTCAAAACAAAAATTTTGGTTCGGTTCAGATTTCGAGTTGGTTTAAACTCATATACGCACTAATTTATAATCAAAATGTGTGCGGAAATGATGAATAATAAATTATTAAAATAATTAATGTGTCATAAAAACTTTAAAATTAAGCTTTTTTTTATAAAATATGTGAGTGAGTACAAAATATTTTAAAGGAACCCGAACCCATGTTGATTTACGAAGATTGTGAGAATAATTTTCGCTCTTTAACAATATTTAATGTCAAGTAGATAATAACGTGCACATATCACTGGAAAAATGTTATGTAATATTATAATTCAAATCTTAAATATTACCGCACAAAAACAAATAATATTAAGAGACAAACAACATTATTGTATTTTTTAAAAAGAACGCGTTCTTTTTGTTCTCTTAATTCGTTCGTTCGATCGCTTCCTTTTAGTTCATAAATTATTTGTTGGTAGTTGCTATCGTAGATTACCATTTATATTGTGTTATTTGTTTATTCATCGTCATTTTTCAAGACTACACGTAAATCAAGTTTTGAATTTATTTTAAATTATTTTTTTAATTTCAACCTTCAAACATTTAACATTTCCATTTTATAAATATATTGTTGTTTAAAAAATTGAAAGTCAGTGCTGTATTTAATGCTACACAATTTTTTTTAATTAATTTAAAAATTTTATCTGAAAATATTAAAATTTAGTTCATATAATTTTAACGGTAAGAATTATTATTTAGGGATGAAATAGTATTTGTGAATGTTTAATTAAGCCATAAAAATTATTTAAGAATTTTTAATAAATTATAAATTATAAAATTTAAATTAACTATTTTTTGTAAATATTAAAAATATGTTTTTATTTTAATATTGTGACGTGAAATATTTGTTTGTCTTCTAAAAATATTTTAAAATGCTTTTATTTTTTTTTAGTATTGGAAATAAAATGTTAAAAGTTTAATGTCAATAATAATATTACCTACTATTTGCTAATTAATCCCTCTATTCATCATAATTCACTTGTAACGGCATTCATACCAAATAATTGAGAGCCAGACCAAGCCCTAGCTCGTCTTCTCTCTCAAAATCGGCAGGTTTGATTATTTTCCTTTCTAATTATGTATGTTTTTCCTGTTATCTTTCTCTGTAGGCTCCAACAATCATAGGTTTTCTTTTCTTTTTCTTTTTGATGTCAAGATTTGGCGTTAATCTCTGCTTGTGTGTCGGGTTTTTTTGTTATTGTTTTTGTTTGTCGATGTCAAATTTCGGTGTTAATACAGGAATCTATTGTTGCCTATTAAGTCTGAATCTATTGAATTAATCATCTAGTTTTGGTTTGTTCTTTCCTGTGGAACTGTGAGTGTAATTATTAGGGGAATTGTTGTTCATACTTCGTTTATGATTTTTTCTGTGTAATTTTTATAGCTTCTGTTTTGGAAAAAGGTTAAAGCGGTGTCTGGTTCTAGAGATTTTGTTGTTTCTTTTTATGAAAAATATCTGATAGCCCGTGAAACCTTTTCCTAATTTGAAACAACATTGATGCCTGTTCTCCTCTTTATATGGCTTCCAAGTTTGGCTTTTCTGATTCAGATCACCTTTTGCAGGATAGCTTTGGTCAATTTATCATTTTTTCTGTTTAGCCATTGTTCTCTCATGAGTCGTGACCATTGAATGAATTGAGCTGATTAAATGATCGCATTGTTGTTGGTCGTATGGTTTGATATATTTTAATTTGTTTGCCTGTTCATCTTGATTTTCCCTTTCTTTAGGAATCTTTTGATTATATTTTGCGCTATTTTCTGCTTGCTGCCATGACAGGTTTGGCTCCAGAAGGATCCCATTTTGAATTCCACCAATATGATGCTGAAATGAAATAGAAGTAATTCCGGAAGCTACTTGTTCCCGGGAAATTGACGTGTTAAGTTCTCTTCAGCGAGCTGAAGCTCTTGGAGTTGACAACTGTGTGTGCATTTAAAAATCTGAGGGTTGTTTTCTTGTTTATTTGAATTATACACACTCTGAGCTTGTTAACAGAATTAATGGCGGGAGATTCTAAATATTTTGAAGAAACCCATTATGCAGTACCAGAAGCGAATTCTCAGTCTCCAGTGAAGAAAAAGAAGAGTGAAAAGAAGAAGAAACGAGTTCCACCTGTGAATACAAAAATCCAAGTCCTCAGCAACCATCCTGAGAAAATTCCACCACTAGTTGGTTATTTCCCCTCTGGATATGATCCTAACAAGGATCCCAATGAGGAAGCGGTCGAGGAACAAAATTCTGTAAGGGCTAAGGTTTATAGGCACAAGAAAAAACCAAATAGGATGCAGCTGATTGTTAGTCCAACAGGGTCGAATGTGGATTTTGTTGGTACCAATTACTTGGGTGAGGCTACTGCTGGAAAACAACATTGCTCCTATGCTCTCGGTGTTCTCGATAAGGCAACCCAAAGCTTAAAGATTGTGCCTATTGCATCAAATATGGTACGTTATTCTCAATAATGAACGTAGAGAAAAAGAATCGCGAGAATTGAATCCTAATTGATGCTTGGTTGTTTTGGTGTCTGCGTTGAAGCCTGAAGTTACAAATGCCTCTTATTCGTCCTCTACTTATCTGTTTGAAATGCAATTTGGCCACTTTACAATATGTTCATCTTCATGCTGCAATAGTCTCAATTATGTTACTAAGCTTGATATTTATCCTTGCAGATATTTAGATTGGATCCTAAAGTTAGTGGTTCAGATGTTCCTGAAAATGAATCCCCAAGTGTAGCGAACGACGAGCTCTCTGTGCAGGAGAAAGCTGATAGAATGAGAGAGCTCAGCAATCTCTATGGGACGAAGAAGTCAATAAAACAGGTAGTAATAGAATCCTGGAATTGCGTTCTTTTAGTTCTTCAGCAGCCATCTTTCAGCGACTTATTTATTAAACAAATATTGAACTTAACCTTATAAGCAGGGGAGAAGAATTATGGGAGGCATATTATCATGAAAAAGCATCATATCTTTTCTGTTCACCTTTTTTGTTGCCTTTAATTTTGGTTTTGGATGGAATAACTTCGAAATTGCAATTTCAAGAAGTAGCAACAAATTGTTTAATATTGTTAATGTGTGGCAGGCAAAGAAGCTGCTTTCTTTGAAGCAAGAAGATGATCCTGAGACCAAGAAGGATCTAGATGGGAAAATGAAAAACGTCGTCGTAAACAAAGAGGCGTTGGAAAGTTCGAATGCACAAATTTCTCGTAATATACCGACATATAATGCTTCTGCAACTACTCCACAAGAAGCTTACCCCCTCGACAAGATTATCCTCAAGGGAGAATGGGGTTTCCTGGAAGATCTTTATTTCCTTTTGCAAGCAGAATCTGAAATAAGTGCTAATTATCCATCCTTTGTCCGCAACAGAATTTATAAATTGCAAGACATTCAGGTATTATGTTAAGAAGGTTCTAATTTTCCTTTATGAATACTCTGAGACAAAATTTGATGCATCTTCATGAATTTTTTAGTTGGTCAGTATTATTTATTGAGTATGATGAATCATGTCGATTCTCAGATTAAACTACTTCGTCTTTGTTTTTCACTGATGTTTTCAAATGGAAATGATTGAGTGCTTTTTGAAATTTGTTAGGAATCACGACCCTCCAAAATGGTATGATATTGTCCATTTTGAGCATAAGTGTGATGTCCCACATTGGTTGGGGAGGAGAACGAAACACCCTCCCTTGCAGATACGTTTTAAAGCCTTGAGGAGAAGCCCAAAAGGAAAAACCCAAAGAGGACAATATCTGCTAGCGGTGGACCTAGACCGTTACAATAAGCTCTCATGACTTTGCTTTTGGTTTCTCCAAAAGACCTCATACCAATGGAGATGTTTTCCTTACTCATCAACCCCTTAATTAGCCAGTGTGGGACTCCTCTTCCAACAATCCTCAACAAAACTAACTTGGCCTTTATGTTTGTTTATAGAGTTCGATACTTGGTCTTTATTGTTTTGTGGAAAAGTATGCTTTAATTATTTATTTTGCATGTTTGTTCTAAATTGTAGATTCGTTCTGCAGCTGTACTGCCTGTTTCTAAATAAGTCTTATCCTTAAAATTCTGTTCATTTGTATTGAATCCTTTTTGACGTTAAAATCATCTTTAGGATGAGGAAGAGAAAAAGAAGCTCTGCTGCATATATTCATACATCACTCATCTAATAAAGTATAAAGATCAGCATTCTATGGATGGCGTTTCTTCTGTTGAGGGCCATAAAATTCCTAGCATGCTACGACAAAAGTTCTCATCCATGTTTTCAACAACGGAGTCGAGAAGACTTTCTGCAGAGAAAACCGATCTTCTCATTAGCCACGTTTTGGTGCTCACATTATTCGCCGATGAATTCAGCAGCGATCCATCAGACATAGCAAGGGATCTGAGAACTAGTCCTTTCACTCTAAGAGTTCATTATGACAATCTGGGTTGCAAGTTTATACGCAAGAACAACTTGTCATGGGTTACGCTTCCTGTTCCGCTTCAATTTCCCGAGTTGAGGCAAAAGAGACGACGATAAGCAAGATGGTTAGATTGTAGTAGTTACACTGTTGCTGTAATTTAAAGTAGTTGAATTCTGTACAGGAAAAGGTCGAGCAGTTTTGTTGAGTAAAACGGGTAAATGGTCATATTGATAATCTTCATATGTTCTTTCTTTCACATTGTAAATGGCAACATCTTTCCATGAAACAGCTCTGTGGCATAGAATGGCGTTTTCTTATTTGGAAATTGGAACTGTGGATGGTGAAGCTTAATGAGACGATGAGGTTTCGTTTCTTCTTCCTACCCGGGATTTAGTTTTTGACTTTCGATCGAGATTATGATTATGTCTTGTATTTTTTAGAGATTTGAATCATTCAATTTCTTGGTTGAGAGTCTGTGTTTTAGTCTTTGTTCTGTGAGTTGGTGTTCGATTGAGTTTAACAAACTTATTTTCATTTCTCCTTATGACAATTTACTGTATTTTGTAAATAATTTAGTGACATAATATGATAGAGAAGAAGTCTTGACCGAAGAAAGCCGAGCAAGAATCTTAGTAGTCGAAGGGGAAATCCCATATAAAATATACTCTAGTATATGTAATAGTCTAAGCCCACTTAAAAGATATTGTTCATTTTAGTCCGTTACGTATAGTCATCAGCTTCACGATTTTAACGTGTCTATTAGGGGGAACCGTTCCCCCTCTCCAATCAATATGAGATCTCACGATCCACCCATTTGGAGACCTAGTGTCCTCACTGGTGTTTGAGAGGTTTCGACACCTTAGGTTTCCCCTCTCTAATCAAAATATGAGATCTCACAATCTACTCCCTTTGAGACCCAATGTCCTCACACACTTGGTAACTCACTTTGATACCATTTGTAACAACTCAAGCCCATCGCTAGTGATATTGTCCGCTTTGGTTCGTTACATATCACCATCAGCTTCACGAGTTTAAAGCGTATCTATTAGGAGGATGTTTTCACACCCTGAATTTCTCCTCTCCAACCAATGTGGGATCTCATAGGATATCTTTTGTCTAAGAACTAGAGACCAACATTGATTATACTTTGGGGTTGGCAATAACTCTATATTCAATATTGTATAGTGTATTTCGGTATAGCGAGGGATCTCAATGTTTCTATTAAGAACATTAGTTTGCATCGAAATCGAAAACAAAATTATACATAGAATTATTTATTTTCCAACCAGTTTTAGAAAATAATTTCTCAAAAATACCTGGGAGAAAAAGATTTAAAAGAAATGAAATACAAAATATTTGAAGTGATAAATAAATGAGTGTGAAAATGGCGGAGGGGCCGGGGGACAAAAGATAGGTAACTGTATATTTATCATCCTCATGTCATCGCCCAGCTGGTTTGAACGTTCATCAATCTTTGTTTGTCATTGGGATTCCAAATGGAGCAAACATATAGATCGATTTGGTTTCAATTTTTTAAACTATCATCTTCTTCACCACCCCTAATTTTAGCAACCACTGATTGGATTTGAGATTTTTGGCGAAGATGATGGTGTTCGTCTTCTTGTTTCTACTCTCCCAAATTTAGTAAAGCAATGGCAATCAAACCGACTCCTTATTCCATTGTCCACCCTTGCTCTGTTTTCATTACGCGTCACCGTGTTTTGTCTGTTCTGTCCGGCGGCGTGAACCGTGGTGGTGGCGTTTCGGGCTGTGGCAGCTCCCATGGCTGAAGAAGAAACTAACGAATCCGTTACCACCACCCACACGGTGATCGCCATTAACAGGGACAAGAACAGTCAATCCGCGGTGAAATGGGCTGTGGAACACCTGTTCAATAGGAAGAACTCCGGCGATTGCATCCTCATCCATGTTCGGAGTCAGAGCTTGCATCCCCGTAGGTATCCGTCTCCCTTGTTGTTGACGTTGTTTAGCCGTCGTCATTCTGATTTTCGTATCCATGGTTAAATTGCCATTTCCAAAAAACGAAATGTACTGAAATGCACCCTAACGTTTGGAGATGAATTAATGATTTCTTGTGATTTGGCCTTTGTATGCAGAGGATGCGGATACGGTTCCTAAGGAGTATCGTCCACCGACTGATGCTGAATTGCATCAGTTCTTCCTTCCATACCGAGGATTCTGTGCACGAAAAGGAGTAAGCAATTTGCCGAATTCCTTGTTATAAACAAACAATCCATAATAGTAATAGTGTAGCAATCTCAGATAGTTTTCAGTTTTCAAATTAGGTTTTCTCTCAGGATGATGGCTTGTTTTGATGGGACAATGAATCATTGTCGAATTAGAACAAAATGTTAACGACTACTCTCATAATCATCGTAGTATGTGTTTTCAGATAGTTGCAAAGGAGATTGTCATCCATGACATTGATGTTCCAAGTGCACTTATTCACTATATCAATAAACACTCCATTAGCAACATTGTTGTGGGTGCTTCCAGCCGGAATGCTTTTACGAGGTCTGTATTTCTCTTCGTCTCTGTGATAGGGAGGATTTTGATAGTGTGTAAGAAATTAGATTAAGCTAGAACCATCTGGATCCATGCAGGACGTTCAAACATCCAGATGTCTCAACATGTTTGCTCAAATCAACTCCAGAATCATGTTCTGTATATGTCATATCTAGAGGGAAAGTTCATACTAAGAAATTGAGAAAGCGATACCAGTCACTAACTGATGGGAAAGAAGAACCATCCGGAACTCTTCATACTGACAAGTCTCTATCAAAAATACAAAACACGAAAGATAAAAGCAGGTAGAATTCAATAGATATACTTTTGGGTAGATACAATATTCCACAACATTCATCTTTCTCACATGCGAGACAAATTTATTGGGTAAACTTATTTATCTTTTCATTAGCAATTCACAATTCGTTATGTTTCTTTTTCATTCGACTCTTTCACAAGCCTATTTGAGAGGATATTGGATCTCTTATCACAGGACTTTGATGTATATTATATATGATACAAGTAGAAGCGAACATCCTTGCGCAAGGAATCCCCGTTGTGAAATTTGAATGATTAACAATACTGAATACTATGTTGAGGATTGTTGGGAGGGAGTCCCACATTGGCTAATTTAGGAAATGATCATGGGTTTATAAGTAAGGAATACATCTCCATTGGTATGAGGCCTTTTGGGGAAGCCTAAAGTAAAGTCATGAGAACTTATGCTCAAAGTGGACAATATCATACCATTGTGGAGAGTCGTGATTCTTAACATGGTATAAGAGTCATGCCCTTTACTTAGCCATGTCAATAAAATCCTCAAATGTCGAACAAAAAAGTTGTGAGCCTCGAAGGTGTAGTCAAAAGTGACTCAAGTGTCGAACAAAAGGTGTACTTTGTTCGAGGACTCCAAATAAGGAGTCGAGCTTCGAATTAGAGGAGGCTGTTCGATGGCTCCTCTAAAGGCCTTAGGAGAGGTTTATAGTGTACTTTGTTCGAGAGGAGGATTGTTGAGGATTGTGATTCCCCAACATACTATACTGAAACTTCCGAAGTCTTATCCAAGTGTTTCTTCACTAATTTCTGTATGGATGGACTTCTTATCATTACTTGATTAGGATGCTGGCCTTCTGGAATTGTGTACTTGAAATCTAATAGGAGTCAAAGAGATGATAAAAATTTCTGAAAAGTTTGATTTCCGTCTTTTTTTCTCTTTTACCGGTGTACCAATACAAAAGCCCAATTTTCCTTTTACATTGTTCGTTCGGTAGTGTTTGTTTGTGTAGACTCATAGGATAAGCATACACGTTTTTTTAATGAATTTTCTTTTTCCTTTTTTCTCGATCAGTAGCTTTGGTTAATATTCTAGAACTGCCTTTAGAGGTGCTGCTTGTAACGAATGACTAACAACAGTTTGTTTCGATTGTAGGCATCGTTATAGCAACAGTGTTGATTCACTGTCAAGCGTTAGTGACTTTTCAGGGCCTCTCAGTTTCAGATCAACTGGCACATCATCCTCTGAGAGCTTAGATTTTTCGTTAACCTCAGAGAGTAATTCAAAGAGCTTTGTTACCTCTAACACAGCAGTAAGTAAGGAATTATACAATTTCTTGTTCAGCTAAGGAGCTACCCAATTTTGGTCAGTTAATGGTTGCATTTCCAACATCAGTTGTATTTGAGTTTACATTTGGGCAGTAGAAATTTATTCCTTTTAAGTTATATAGTTATAGGCATGGATAATTGACTCAATAATTTAGCTTATCTGGATTTACAGGCTTCCATAGAATCTGAGATGAGAAAGTTAAGGTTTGAACTCAAAGGGAAGATGGAAATGTATGAATCAGCTTGCAAGGAAGCTCTAGTAGCAAAACAAAAGGTTAGAACTGATACCTCTTGTATATCAGATGATATACTTGATCTCAGAAGTGCTAAATAAACATTGTTCAAGCCCAGTTGATCCTGAAAGAAGTAATGTGTTTGATGCCAGGCAAATGAACTCGCACAATTGAAGATGAAAGAAGAGAAAAAGTTTGAGCGAGGTAAATCTGCAGAAGAGGTTTTAACAGCATTGTCAGAGCTTGAGAAGCAGAAAAACAAGGCTGGGACAGAAGCAGCTCTAATGGCACAAAGGCTGGAAGAATTAGAGATCCAGAAAAAACGAAATATTGCTGAAAAAAAGGCTAAGATTGAGGCGGAGGAGAAGCAGAAAACAATTGATTTATTTGAACGCGCAAATATCTGCTTCAAACGATACAGAATTGACGAGATCGAAGCAGCAACAGATCATTTTAATGAGTCAAACAAGATTGGTGAAGGGGGTTATGGACCTGTTTACCAAGCCTTTCTCGATCATACTTCTGTTGCCATTAAGATGTTGAGCCCAGAGAGATCTCATGGGCAGAGACAATTCCAGCAAGAGGTAATTTTTTTTCTTTCTTCTTTATCTTGGCTGGAAATAACTGCACGAAATTATCAGCCATAAGTGTGTTTTCTGTAACAACATCAGACTGAATAAAAAACATATTTGTAATGAATGATAATCATGCATTTAAAAAGTTCCTGAAAATTGCACTGTTCATAATTTGCAGATTGAGGTTTTAAGCCGCATGAGGCATCCACACATGGTTCTCCTTATGGGTGCCTGCCCAGAATATGGTTGCCTTGTTTATGAATATATGGAAAACGGGAGTTTAGAAGACCGTCTTTTCCGAAAAGACGACACTCCTCCAATCCCTTGGAAAACTCGTTTCAGGATAGCTGCTGACATTGCCACTGCACTTCTGTTCCTTCATCAAATGAAGCCCGAACCCGTGGTGCATCGTGATCTCAAACCAGCAAACATTCTCTTAGATCAGAACTATGTGAGCAAGATAGGCGATGTGGGTTTGGCCAGGCTAGTCCCGCCATCGGTTGCTGATAGTGTCACTCAATATCACATGACGGCTGCAGCTGGAACCTTCTGTTACATTGATCCAGAATACCAACAAACAGGAATGCTAGGTGTGAAATCAGATATTTACTCATTTGGTGTTCTGCTACTCCAGCTCATCACTGCAAGGTCACCAATGGGTCTTTCATATCAGGTTGAGGAGGCCATTGAACACGGCACATTCCCACAGATACTTGATCCTACAATTACAGATTGGCCCATTCAAGATACTCTTGGACTCGCTCAATTAGCCCTGAAGTGCTGTGAGCTAAGGAAAAGAGATAGACCCGACCTCGGTACCGTTCTATTGCCTGAACTAATAAGGCTAAAAAAATTGGGATTGAGCGGAATACCACCAAAGAGGAAGCTCACAGCTTTTGGGAGAGCACATGGTCAAAGCACTTCTAACTCAGCTCCACATTTCAAGGGATCAGAAAATGAGGTTGGTTGCCATCTTTTATTTTTATGTAGCAGGCTTTAAACTTTGCATTTATATCTTCTTGCTATTATGTATAATCAGGTAGGAATGAGAAACAATCCTAACCTGCCAATGGAAATTCAACGTAGATCAATGTAAGAAAAAAGTGGCAGCGACTGAAATTCAGTCCGAGTTTTTGGAGCCAGAAGGGTGGTATTGGTTTGAATACCATTTCTCAGCAGGAAAAGGAAAATTGGAGCTCGAAGAACAACAGCGGTGCAAAAGTCTCAACCATACCACTGAGTGGAAACCCAATTGTAGAACTGAGGAAGTGGCGGCACACCAGTGAACGCTGTTGGTCATGTGTAAGTTGTGTTTCTCCTACTACTTCTGGGTTGAAAAAACCACACTCATTTGCATAAGAGAAATTCATATTGTCTACCTTGATTGCTTTCATTGTGTATTTCTTCTGTCTGATAAGAACTGGATTATTTAAGCATGCCTGCCTGCCTCCAAATCTGACTTGTTTCCGCACCAATTTCCTTCTCAAGAGCCCACTTCTTGTAATACATTCTTCCCATCACTCTTGGGTTATACTGAATCATTTATAAATATTTGAACATTCCCCAAGCTTTTGAATGGTTTGGATTTGTTCCATGTGACTTAGTATAGTTTAGTTTGTTAAGACAAGTTAAATTATTGATTAAAAGGTTATAGATGAGATCCTACATTTGTTGGAGAGGTTTTAAAATCGTGAGGCTGACGACGATACATAATGGGTCAAAATGGACAATATTTGTTAGTGGTGACATCAGGTTGTTACAGTATCAGAGCCAAACTCTGAGCGGTGTGCTAGTGAGGATGTTGGCCCTTATAGGGGGTGGATTGTGAGATCGCACATCAATGGGAGAAGTGAGGATGTTGGCCCTTATAGGGAATGAATTGTGAGATCACACATCAACGGGAGAGGAGAACGAAACATTCTTTACAAGGGTGTGGAAATCTTTCCTTGACAATATATAACAGACCGAAACTGACAATATCTATTAGTGGTTGTCGGTGATACGTAACGGGTTAAAGCAGACAATATCTGCAAGTGGTGGCATTGGGTTGGTTTCATTTGAGTTTTAAATCTCCATTGTTACATGTTGTTGAGCTAAATAAAACGTGACGAGTGATTAAATTATTTGAAAATTTTAGTTAAAACGAAGCTAAACGTAATCGTTAACATAATTAATAGTTTTGCAATTGGAAATTCAATTAATTCTTATAAAAGAAATTAATTATTGACATCTAATCAAATATATTTGGAAACTTTCAAGTTTGGTAGTTTAAAAATAATTTGAATATCTAACGTAAAAGAAAGAAATATAGGTTAATTATTATATTATTAAATTAGAGACAAATTCAATAATAATTAGGGGGTTGGGTTCGCCTGAGTTGAACCGGAGAGACTTTAGAGAGAAAGAAAACGACCACAAACCGGTTTATCTGGCTCCCTCTGAACCGAGAATCGCTGTTCTTAAGAAGAATCTTCTCTCTTTTTCCTGTCTTTGGGAGAGAATTCACAATCGAGTGTAGCCCTAAGCTTAGAGCTCAAAATCTCAATAATGGCGGACCGTTCTTCCGATCGCGAAATTGATTCAGGCTTTGATCAGGGCTCATCCCAACCGCGTCTTTACAACCCTTACAAGGATCTCCAGGTTCCTTACCGAAACTTCCAGCTTCCAACATCACCGGAGTTTCTCTTCGATGAAGAAGCTCGCCGCCAGCGTCGATCTTGGGGCGAGAATCTCACCTTCTATACCGGTTGCGGTTACCTCGCTGGTGCAGTCGGCGGGGCGTCTACGGGCTTCGTCTCCGGCGTCAAATCTTTTGAATCAGGTGATACTATGAAACTTCGGATCAATCGGATCCTGAACTCTTCTGGTCATTCAGGGCGTCTCTGGGGGAATCGGCTCGGTGTGATTGGGTTACTATATGCTGGTTTGGAGAGCGGAATTGAGGCTGTGAGGGATACGGACGACGTGTGGAACTGTGTCGCAGCGGGACTTGGCACCGGTGCGCTTTATCGTGCGGCAAGAGGAGTGAGATCAGCGGCGGTGGCCGGTGCTATTGGCGGCGTTGTGGTTGGAGTGGCGGTGACGGGTAAGCAGATGTTGAAGCGGTACGTGCCGATTTGAGGAATGTTAGTTTGCAATTTTGATCGATATACATCGTGTTAGGAAGAAGCCATAGTTTGAGAATGCTGGGGTTGAAATTAACCAATTCACTTGATAAGTTCTATACGAGGTTTACTCGTGCTTCTTTATTTGCTTCATTGAGTGATGCAATTCGTCGAGTTCTCTGATAATCAATAATCTCCATGAATTTAAACTTTTGGTATGGGAATCATCCAATATTTCTATGATTACATCTCACAATTTGGATGTAATTAATGAAATTCTCTGAAGTTTGATCCAATATTTCTTATTTGTTCAAGCTCTCATGATGTTGAATATATGATCTTATCTGGGTTCATAATTTGATTCAAGAATTTCAATTCTTATGTCATGGAAAACTGTTTGATCATTGAAGGGGAACGGATTCCTCACCCCTTTGCCTATGATATCGCTTTATTTAGTGCTTGCCAGTGATGGACTCTTGATGAACTATTCTCTCTGCAGTGTGTTGTGAATTTGATAAGAACATTCAAAGGTTGAACTCAGAAATGGGAAAACTATGGTTTGAATTTCTCCATGAACTACTTAATTTAAGCAATTAGGAAGTGTTATTACTTGGGGCAATGGAACTGATATCACATTGGTTGGGAAGGAGAACAAAAATACCCTTTATAAGGGCGTGGAAACCTTCTCCTCGCAGAAGCGTTTTAAAGCCTTGAGGGAAAGCTCAAAGAGGACAATATCGACTGGCGGTGGATCTAGGTTGTTATGATATCAGAGCCAGACACCGGATGATGTGCCAGCCTTTTGGCTGTTCTCCGAAGAGGGTAGACACGAGGCGATGTGCCAGTAAGGACGTTGGTCCCAAAGGGGGTGGATTTGGTGGCGGTCCCACATCGATTGGAGAAAGGAATGAGTGTCGGCGAAAATACTAGGGCCCGAAGGGGGGTGGATTGTGATGTTCCACATTGGTTGGGGAGGAGAACAAAAACACCCTTTATAAGGGTGTGGAAGGTGGATTGTGATGTTCCACATTGGTTGGGGAAGAAAACAAAAACCCCATTTATAAGGGTGTGGAAACCTTCCCTTAGCAGACGCGTTTTAAAGTTCGAGGGAAAGCCTAAAGAGAATAATATCTACTAGTGGTGGGCCTGGATCGTTACATTCTTCGAGTGCTTTCAGCCCATCAGAGCGGATAAAATGGTATTAGGTTCATTGCTTTTATAGTATTGCATCTCTATATTTACATCATGTTCTAATGTTTTTGTTTTAGCAACATTCTAAGCATAACTGTTATAGATTGAAGGTACAGGCATTAAAAGAACTGGCAGGTCCTCCCATATTGAGGCATTCTTTGGCTTTTGCAGTCAGGTGCTTCACCAGAGTATGCCTCTTTGTGGTTGGTGAAGTTATGGAATGAAATTCACTGAAACAGAACTTTTTGGAATTGACTGTACTTCTTAGACTTGTATCCAGAAGCTAGAGCAACAGGTCAAATGGTATTGCGTGCCGATAAGTCTATGCTGATAAGGTTGACTCTCCACTAGGTACAATCGGAACTCCCTTAAGTAGTGTCCTCTAGCATGTCACGGTCCTAAATAGGTGATGTTGCATTTTTATGTGCTAAGTAGACCTTCACTAGTCGAGGTGGGTTCACGATCAGGGGTTACATCCTAACGTCTCTACATAGACCTAGTTGATCCATGTCATCATAATGGATTGTAAATGTAGCTTAAGAACCAACAAAATTAAAATATGGCCCAAGGTTGACAAACAAGTAATACATATCCTTTAGATATATAACATCTAGTTCATAAGTCAATCAGGGCATATATAGATATTCTAACCTCCTAACATTTTGTAACAGACCTTAACTTTCTACTAATATAAAGTCGCTACCGTCATCTTAACCTAAGCTCTTATGTAAAATTTAACTCTTACAACATCATTGTTAAATTATAAATTCATCTTAAAAACATAACATCATCATTAAAATATTGTCAATGTTCGAAAACATAATTAAAGAAATAATAATAAATAAAGTAAAATACGAAATAAAAAACAACCTATACTGACCTAAGTCTAAGAATTTAAAGTGTTACTAGTCTATGCATATGTCATGGTCACTGATTGTGATGTTGTCGTCATCTGTATAGGGTGTCTTGCCTTTGATATAGCACATGTTCTGAGTATTTCAAGAATAAGAGTGCAACATGAAGTTTACAGAGGAATGACTTATAGTTAATGAATGAAAATTAATTAATTAAAGACTTTAATTAATTAATTTTGTATCATTCGATCTATAGGTCGTTCATTGCTAGCTCATTCTAACACAAAAGTTGAATTTGGAGGTTCAAATTAATATTTAATATATTAGATATATGAAAAGAAAATTATATTTATTATATTTGATACCATATCAACACATTAAATTAAATAAAAATAGATTTAAAATTTGTATGAAATTTAAATTAATTAAATATATATTATGATATTTTATATTCAAATATATTATTTGGTAAAAATTCTCTCCAGAATGAAACACACTCTCCGAGTTTCTCACATTTTTATTTTTTTTATTTTTTATTTTTAGAATGAAGCACATCCTCAAGAGAATTCTCTTGAAACTCTCTTTCTCTGATCTATTGGATATTTTCTATCAAGAGACCTTTCCAATTCATTTGAAATTTTCTTTCAAGAGGCTCCCATAAGCCTTGACCTTGTGTTCGAGTCATAGCAAGTAAGGTCTTGTGAAATGTGGAAAAACTTCTATCTTGGAATACTCCAACGAGTCTTGCAAGTTTGGAATACTTTAAAAGCCTTGCAAGTCATGGTTTCTACCAAAGGTAGGGTTCTTAGTCTTCTATTTATGGTTTTTTTTTTTTAATTCTTAATAAAATCAAAACAGTTCCTAATGTTTTCGTATATGAATGAAGAGTTCATTCTCTTGAGCCTGACAGTTGTGCAGATGTTCGTCTCAACGACTTGCAAAATCTATTATATAAGTCTTCCCGTATTTGATTAAACTTTTTTATTTGTTCATCAGTCTTGGAGTGGAAAGTTTGTTACCCTTTAGAGCTATACTATTTTATACAAATCACTATACTCAAACTATTAATTACTCCCACATTTCCGTTACCCTTTAGAGCTATACTATTTTATACAAATCAGACTACTCAAACTATTAATTACTCCTCACATAATTACGCTCGGTCTCTAGTATCATTCAATATAGAACACGGTCACGTCTCAGGGAAGTGGCGCATGAGTTAGATATAACTTATGAAATCATCCCACGATAGATCATACGTTCATATGATTGAGAGCGATACGTTGACTCTATTAACGCCGTTCTTCAGATAAGGTAGTTGGAACCATGTTTTTACGCCCCGACTACTCTGATGCTGAAGGAGACTTGATCACACATTACATCCTAGAGACCACGATAATAATACCGGGTGCTCTTTAACATTCATGGGATGCGAATTACAAGGACAGTTAGATGCTTTGTATTCCACTACAACCCTTCCATTGGATGGGGATTAAAATAACACACTCCGGAGAGTTATCAAACAGCCTAGACGACGTAGAGAACACTTTAGCTTGTAGCGTATCCTCCTTCTATCCTACTTTTGGAGTGGTGCCTAATCCTATTTTTGGGGACCGGATTTCCCAATTTCTGTATAATACTGCAGTGCTAATTACCCACAAGTGGGTAGTGTACCTCACATCCGTGCTTGACACAACGGAGGTTGGAATCCCATGGAGTCGAATTTATCTCTTCTAAATACAGCCTAGCCAATCTATGAAATGTATAGGTAACCTTACGAAGGATGAATTGTACAAATTTCATCAACCTGTCGATGATTACCTAAATAATGGTGTATCCCCGCTAGTCCTGATAGCCCTAATATGAAACATTTTTATTGGGGTATGTTTATGGGTTGTTGGTAGGTCAGATATTTGCTTACATAGTTTGTTTAGATGTATTGTGTAAGGAGATTCGTGCAACACTGTCAAAATATCTCTCTTAATCTTGTCGACATTAGGGATACAGAGTCATTCGTGGTATAATAAACTATCGTCAGACAACATGGACAATCTTATGTGAGGTCATTTTTATGTGTGCGAATAATGCATTGTCTTAGGTCTGGTTGCACATTGAGCTTGGCGAGCCTTCCCGTGGTGCTTCGTACCATCACCTCAATGTCGGCTCTTTCCTTCTTTGCCTGTAACTCAACTTGTTTGATGATAAAGGCAGACGAATGAGCTATCTTTCTGCTTACGGTGTTTGTCACCACATTTATCTTACTCTGATGGTAAATAATCTCAATGTCATAATCTTTGACTAATTCCAACTAATAGTAATATCTGGAGTAAAAGTTGATTTATATTAATTAATTAATTTAATAATAATTATTAATATTTAATATTAAATAAACTCAAAATCCTAAAATTTTAAAATTTAAAGTACGTTAGTAAAATTAAATTGCATTTTGATGAGTTAAAATTATTTCAATAATTTCTCTATAAAAAAAAAAGTCAATAATAATTAATTATCTAAAATTAAAAAATTTAATAAATTTTTTAAAAATAATTTATTTATGAAATAAAATAAATTTATTTATCATAAACCAAGGACAGTTTTGGAATTCTGGTTAATTATTATTCTGAGTCGAAGGCTCTACAAAAACCTAACAGTTTTCTGTAAAATATCTCTTTTTTGTTCGCTGCGCTTTGCCCAACACTCGCCTCCAACTCCACGGATCAGATCCGAGGAGTTTGGCAAACCCTAGCGCCCTTTCTTCAATCTCCTCATTTTCCTCTATCAATCTGCAGGTCTGCTTCTCTTTCCACTTCAATTTTTACCTTCGTTTCTTCTTTTGTTTCAGGGGACGAACATGGTTGTATGTGTAGGTCACTTCTTTGGTTATGGATATCTTTTTCTTTACCCTCCAACAACGATGAGTTCTCTTTGATTTTCCTTTTTCTATTAACATTTGGCGCTAATCTGTTCTCGCTTGTCGTGTTTGTTGATGTTGTTTTCCTTTGTTTATGAGTTGTAATCGTTTCCCTTAAGTTACATGATTCTGTTCGTGTGTATTTTGACATAATGAATTAGTTATGTGGATTTTATTTGCTCTACCTCGTGGGACTGCGAGTGTAAATTATAGGAGGAATTACGGCTTCGGCTTTGGGAAAAGGTTAAAGCGGTGTCTGGTTCTAAGGATTTTTTTTTTCTTGATAAATATATATCAGATGGCCTTAAGTCCTTTTCCTACACTGAGACAGAAATTTAATGCTTGTTCTCCTGTTTATGTGGATTGCAAGTTTGGCTTTTCTGTTACAGATTTCCTTTCTCAGATTAGCTTTGGACAATTTCATAATGTTGTTTTATTTGTCTGTTGGTCCAGTTGATGAAATGATTATGGTTTTTACATTTTCGTTGCCTGATAATTCGGGATATTTTATTTGTTTTTCTGTTCATCTTAATGTTCCCTGTTTTCTTGCTTATATTTTTCCCTATTTTGTACTTGCAGCCATGGCAGGTTTGGCTCCAGAAGGATCCCAATTTGATTCTCGCCAATATGATTCTAAAATGAATGAGATGTAATTTTTTTTTCCGTTTTTCCGTTTTTCACAATGAGCCTTTACCACTGATCTTTTCCCCTTCATGTGTATGCACTATTTACAGCTATATTTTCTTCTTGCAGTCTTTCAGCAGAAGGCCAGGAATTTTTTACATCTTATGATGAAGTTTATGAAAGTTTTGATTCAATGGGGCTGCAAGAAAACCTCCTCAGAGGCATTTATGCTTATGGTATATACTTTGTTTCATTATTTCTTTCTTTCTTTTTTTTAACTCATTTTGTCTCAAATCTTCCTTGTAATTTCCTATATAATTCCAAGGGTTTTCCCTTACTTCTTAAGGTTTTGAGAAGCCATCTGCAATTCAGCAAAGGGGTATTGTTCCATTCTGCAAAGGCCTTGATGTGATTCAGCAGGCTCAGTCTGGTACTGGGAAGACTGCTACCTTCTGCTCTGGGATACTGCAGCAACTTGATTATGATCTAGTCCAGTGCCAGGCTTTAGTTTTGGCACCAACTAGGGAGCTCGCTCAACAAATAGAGAAGGTTATGAGAGCTCTTGGAGATTATCTTGGTGTTAAGGTTCATGCTTGTGTGGGAGGGACAAGTGTCCGTGAGGATCAACGCATTCTTCAAGCTGGTGTTCACGTTGTAGTTGGAACACCTGGTCGTGTGTTTGATATGTTAAGGAGGCAGTCTCTTCGCCCGGATTCTATTAAGATGTTTGTATTGGATGAAGCTGATGAAATGCTTTCTCGTGGTTTTAAAGATCAGGTGAATTTCTTATCTCGATGCAAACATTTTGTAAGTTCATTTTGCTTCACTCTGTTGGCTTTAGGTAGGTAGTTAATAGACATGTTTCAACGTTTGGGTTTATATCCAGAGCGTAGCTTTTGACATCTCTTTTCCAGGTGAATTGGGTGAATACTAATGGGAGTATTAAACCATTCGAATATACTCCTTTTAAATCAAATGTACATTACCGAGTAAGATACACGCCAGAGTAGTAACTTCATGATGACTGTGTTTAGTAGGAAGGCAATTGACATAAATATTGTATTACTAGGTTCATGAGTGCTGAATTCTTTTTCAGGCTTTTTGAAAGTCAGATCCTTGGCCGTTGTTTACAGTGGTATTTTGTTCTCAGCATTTGTATTAAGAGTTTAAATTTCTAATTGCTTCTATGTTACTTCTTTTTGTGGTTGTAGATTTATGACATTTTCCAGCTTTTGCCATCAAAAATTCAAGTTGGGGTCTTCTCCGCCACAATGCCACCTGAAGCATTGGAGATCACTAGGAAGTTCATGAATAAGCCAGTCCGAATCTTAGTAAAACGTGATGAGCTTACTTTGGAGGGTATCAAACAATTTTACGTAAATGTCGATAAGGAAGATTGGAAGCTTGAAACTCTTTGTGATCTCTACGAGACTCTGGCCATCACTCAAAGTGTTATCTTTGTTAACACACGTCGCAAGGTCGATTGGCTTACAGACAAGATGAGAAGCCGAGACCATACTGTATCTGCCACCCATGGTGACATGGACCAGAACACTCGAGATATAATCATGCGCGAATTCCGGTCTGGCTCTTCTCGAGTTCTTATTACAACTGATTTGTTGGCTCGTGGTATTGATGTTCAGCAAGTCTCCCTTGTCATAAATTATGATTTGCCAACCCAACCCGAAAATTATCTTCATCGTATTGGGCGAAGCGGTCGATTTGGAAGAAAAGGTGTCGCCATCAATTTTGTTACAAACGACGATGAGAGAATGCTTTTTGATATTCAGAAGTTCTATAATGTGGTCATTGAAGAGCTGCCCGCTAATGTTGCAGATCTCCTATGAGGAAGTTTTGTTTGTTTGGTTTATTGTTATTATTATTTTCTTTTTTGTTTGTTTTGTTTCGTTGTTTATAGGGATGGGATTTCTCTTATCTCTGAAGTGAACTATTTAGCCTCCCACCAGAACTCTTCCCCCCCCCCCCATTAGCTTAACTTCGTTTTCTTATATTATTAGTACCATCAAACTGACATTTTGTTTATCATGTATGGTCTGCTTTCTGTGCAAGATTTAGATGATGTCGAGCTGAATTTATTTGTGGTTTGGTCTCGTGTTTTGCCCAACATTGGACCGAACCAAACCGTGCACACCCCCTGATAGTGCTGGTGAACACCAAACGGTAGGCTACCATAGTCCGACTCATTACATTATCAATATAAATAATTGAGTTTGATGTTGCATATTCAGTTGAATGTATCTTTGGGGCGGCTTCAGCTAGAAGCAGGACAGGTATATTTATGGAATGATTAGTGCCCCTTGGAAATCAATGTAACCAAAGGTTTGCCTTTTCCAAATAAGTATCATCAGTAGCATTGACATTGTAGATAGCTAATAGTTCCCTCTGTTTTCCTTGCTTACCGCTATCAAGTGTCATAGTTTCTTAGGGCTTACGGCAAAAAAAGGCATAGGCACATCACCCCATGGCCACCGCCACACAAGTCAAACTATATACTAAAAAGTCCTCCACGTAACTCGTTATTGCACGAGGCCAATGCGCTTTTAGCCTCTTTATGATGCCCCTCTTAGGGCCACCTAATTGATTGACACAACCTTGGAACATTCACTCATAAGAATGTACCACCAAAGCCAGCCAATACCTAGCCATAATGGACCATCTCAATTCACTGGAAGAGAGGATACAGCTGCCATTAGCTAAGAATTGAGGGCCACAGGATCAACTTTTGTGTACTCTAAAGGACTGCAATAATGGAAATGGTGGAGAGATTTTAGGTCTTGAAAACCTCCCATCCATTTGTTGGGCAGTTGCACCAAATTCACCCCATCAATCAATTAACAACTACAATATTTTTGTTTGAGTTTGTTTATTATGCATCTTCTTAGACGTACATGTTCAATTCCCAACTGATAAAATCATACTACGCTCAAACTTATGTGATAAAGTAAAGATTTTTCGTTCTAACTTAGTCGTTTTTTTTATTTCTAGTACTACAATAGTATCATACTACCTTTGTTCACTTTATAATTTTACTTTCGTAAGTATTCTTTTTGTAATTTTACTTTCATAGTTATTCTTTTTAACATTCACGACTCCATAACCAATAATAAATAAAATGAGTATTCATCAAAAAAAAAAAAAAAAATTTCTTATGACAGTCAACTTTAATCAACTTTATTTAAGGAGGACAGAACCTAAGAGAAGTTGTAGCCACTCACTTTCATGACCATGTTGGCTTGACTTGATGGAAAGGGTATGTTGTGAGGCTCCATTGAAGTGCTTTTAATTTAAGCAGGAGGTCGAGTTGATGACTATTCCACGTGCCAAAGAGTCAACATTTCGTAGCTCATGCAATGCCCTTAGGTGAAGACAATTGTAAATGGCAATCCCAAAAATTTATTATATACGCCTAGATCCTCAAATCCTCCAATCGAGAGATTATAAATACACACGTTATCCTCATCTATAACCATCATAATAAGCAGACCCAGAACCATTTTTCCTTCCCCCTTCCCAATTTAGCCTCGAGACTTTCAAATTCTCTGTTCTCTTTGAAGTTTGGCTATGGAGGATTTCAGATCCAAATCTTGCAGAGAAGGCAGAATGCAGATTGAAAGCTACTATGAGAACAAGGCTGCCCCAACAAACATGCAAGATCTGAGGTCTTACAGTGTCAGCTATGCAGGTTCTATGCAGCAGCAGCAGCAGCAGCAGCAGCAAAATCAACCAGACAAAGAGATGAAAATGAAGAAACCCAAAAGCAATATGGGGTCAACTTCTAAAAGCTGGAGTTTCAAGGATCCAGAACTGCAGAGGAAGACAAGGGTTGCTGGATATAAGGTTTATGCAGTGGAAGGGAAGATGAAAGGGTCTCTGAGAAAGAGTTTCAGGTGGATTAAGAACACTTACACTCATGTAATCTATGGATGGAGGTGATATGAACAGTCATTTTGTTGTGTGAGTTCTTGTTTTGGATCTTTAATTTCCTGAATATGTAACTATATGATGAATCTATTGGCTGTTCCTTAAATTCGTAAAGAAATGAAAGTTTGATCTATGTTATCAGTGGTCTCGATTTGCTCTGTTTTTTTTACTTGATATATTGAAAGGGGTCTCTGTAATATATTAGAATCAGTTTGTGTTCATAATTTGGGGGAAATGGGGAAAAGAAAACTGGGTTTTGTTTGAAATGATGGGTTTCTTCACAAAACCAAATTGATCACTGGTTTAGTGACAGATTTTTGGATGTCCTTCCACCGACACCATTAGAGACCCAAAAAAAGCAGAGGAGTGGAAGAGTCGGAAGAAGGCATGAATGATTCAGTTCAGACTTTGGAGACAGTTTCACATGCCAATAATTGTTATCATGTTTGCTTCTCTCACAGATCGCTAATTTATAAATCAAATCAGGCTTTGAAAATTCTGTAGCTTCTCTGTCGGTGTTGAAGAAACGTAAATCTTCAGCTGGAGATGATGGTGATGGGGATGACTTAAATGATTAGATCCCACACCCGTGGAGGAAGACAACGAAACACTCGTAAGGGAAAGTCCAAAGAGGACAATATTTGCTAGCTATGGACTTGGGCTGTTACAAATAGTAGCAGAGGCAGACATCGAACAATGTGCTAGCAATGAGGTTGAGCCCTGAAGGGGTGGATACGAGACGATGTGCCAGCAAGGACGTTGGACTCCAAAGGAGCATAGATCGAGAGGTCTCACATCAATTGGAAAAGGAAATGAGTGTCAAATAGGACGCTGGGCTCTAAAGGGGCATGGATCGAGAGGTCTCACATCGATTGGAGAAAGGAACGAGTGTCACGTTGGGCTCCAAAGGGAGTGGATTGTGAAATCCCAGGTCAGTTGGAAAAGATAACAAAACATTCTTTATAAGGGTGTAGAAACCTTATCCTACTAGACGCGTTTTAAAAATCTTGAGGAAAAATCCGAAAGAAAAAGTCTAAAGAAGACTAACTCATTCAGCTCATTACCAATAATCAACTTAACATTGAAATATGTCTTAATCCTAACAACCATGGTTGAAGGATGAAATTGTTGAACCTCCTATGCATAGTTTCATTAGATCAAATTTGAGAGAGTCGTATAAGGAAGAAAAATGCAAGATCATCAATGATTGTGAAAGCAGCAGATGATACAATTAGAAGCCATATATAAATTTAGATGATTAGAATGATCAATCGAAACAGAGTTGAATGAGATGACAAAGTCAGTTGTTGAATATCAGAGCTATCAGTAAGGGGGATATACAAACAGAGCAAAGGGGGAGCAAAGGGGAAAGAATGGAAACAGCAGGCGGCTTTAAGGGTATCAGCTATTCTACAAGCACTTATCATTTCAAATCCTTTTTTTAAGTTATGGTACATACAAAAGCTCCAGAAGCACGTTCTTTTTGCTATAACCAAATGGGATGCCAATAACCCATTTGCCATAACAGGAGAAAAAATTCAAAAGGAAAAGAAAAAGATTCAAATGGCCGGACTCTAGAGAAAAAAAATCCAAAAAAAATGAAGATTTACGTGGAGGGGAAATTATATTTTCATGAAATAGTACCAGTTGGAGGAGCTCCAAGGGAAGAGTGCTTCTTTTGGAGCTTTCCTTTTAGCTGCCTGATCTTAGCTTCTACTCTGGCTGTGAATCCTATCTTGGTTTTTTGCCTTGCTTTTGATCTTTCCCTAGTCCACATGTGTGTGTCTTCCACATCCTTTCGGTAGTATTTGATTTCTTGGATTATGTGATGATCCATTGGATGGAAGCTTCTCTGGAAGGATATATGGGCAAGATATGGGAGATTGCAGGTAATTGTTACTAAAATGGTGGCTACCCAGTAAACAGGGGCAGGTCCTAATGCTTCAACAAATATTTTATAGGCATTTCCAGAGGATATTACCATTCCATAGAGTAAGATGAACAAATACCACATGGCGATACTACCCCAGACGAGAAGGTGTTGGATCCAGGTGAAGTGGCTCATTGTGAGAGCAATCTGGCAATTTACTGCCCATATAATGCAAGTGAACATGGTGGTTCCGACAGCAGTCATATCGGCAGTTTGGCCACCTGAGCGGAATGCCTGGTCGTAGAAGATGATGAGATTGAGGAAGAAAGTAACTATAGAGGAGTAGACAGCATTCCCCATCCATCCGAAAATCCGAGGCCAGTCGAAGAACAAGTTTTGGGGGCCTTGCTGATAGAGTGCAGGGAACTGCTAGATCGATGATGGTTAGTCACATGAACACATATTAGTTTTCTGATTTATGTTTAAAATGTTTGTGTTTTGTTTACCTGTAGGCACACCTCAGAAGAGACATCTTGTTCAAAAACTCCCAGGGAAATTACAGGCAATGATGTGAGAATGACATTAAATGATAGCATGTAGAAATCGTCATATATTGATTGCCCAGAAAATCCCGCGTATGCTTCGAAGTAGAACAGCGTTAATCCAAATGCGATATTCTTGTAGAAGAAATAGCATATCTGAAAATGAAAATGACCTTGTTAGATCATAACTGGTTGGTGGAGCCTTGATTTCTTGGAAGCCAAACTTGCTTTGAACATAACAAAGAACATTACCATTTGCGCTATCCTCTTGTAGCACCAATGACCATGGACTACCAGAAGCCTTTCAAGAAACCGAAATTGGGCAATAGAGAAGTCACTAGCCATCACAGCCTGAGAGAATTAGGAGTTAAAAAGAGAGAGAGAGAGAGATAGGGATATTTATTTAGTAGAGTTTAGGAGAGTCCTTTGTGCCTACCTGCATACCTTCAACCCCGCTGATACCGACACCAATATCGGCCTCTTGAATCATTCCCACATCGTTTGCGCCATCACCAATTGCCAAAGTGGTTTTCCCAGTACCTTCTTTCACTAACCTTGTTACCTGCAGAAACGCCCCCGAACAGAGGTCAAAAGTCGAAATCAACAGTTCATGCTTATGTATGATACACCAGGAGTACATTATATAAAATGGTTAACCATAAAACCAGGAAGGAAGTCCTACCAGGGCTTTTTGCTTGGGGGAGACACGACAGCAAATGACCGATGCACAATCAACAGCGAGTCCAAGGAATTGAAACTTCATATCATCTTCGAGAGCATACGTTAGAGTCTTCCCATCAATGATTAAAGCGAATGCAGCATGTGGATCCTTCTCCAGATTGATCATTTGCGAGGCGTTGGTGATTTGATTCAAAATATATTCTTTCATGGCCTGGCCAAATTCGTATGAAATCAATTTTTCTGTAGCAATTTGCCTGTCTCTCATTCAAAGAATTACATACCTCTTTTCCTTCCTGAGCTAAAGAATCTGAGCTTGTTGATATGCAAATCCGCTTCATTCCCTGTCGAAGTAAACTGCATGCATATCTGCAGACACAAACAATGATCGTCTTTTGCTTAGCATATGAATTTATATGTCTGAACATGGCATATATGATGCAAGACTGACTGACCCTATGTTGATGGCAGTTTCCATTTTATCTCCAGTCAAAACCCAGATCTTAAGACCAGCTTGTGCAAGTTTATCAATGCATTGGGGCACCTACAACAAAAACATAAGCCTAGTTTAAAGAAAAGAGACCAGAATAGTAACAAAAACAATAATGTAAATAGATATTGTTGTCACCCCATTCTGTAACTTATCCTCCACAGCGGTAGCACCAACAAGGGTTAATTCTCGTTCCATGAGGTCGGACACTCGCTCGAGCATTGCATCTCTATCTCCTCCAATGGACGTTTTAGCCTTCTGAAACTCATTGTTCCAAGCAGTATACTCGGACTCCTCAAGCTTCCTATAAGCAAGTGCCAGAGTTCGCAACCCAGCTTCTCCATATTCATTCAAATGCCTTGTGGTTGCTTCCTCATACGTTCTTCCGTTCTTCGATAGTAGATCGAAGATGATGCTGCAAGATTGGAGTTACAAGTACTAAGAAATCCAAAAAAAAACAAAAAAAAAACAAAAAAAAAACGAAAAATGCAGTCGATATCTCTATGAAATTCTCTCAAAAAGATCCATAAGAGCTTCTAATGATGAGACTCACCTATCAGCACCTTTACAGAGAAGAATAATATGGCCACACTCATCCCTAACAATTACAGACATTCTCTTTCTCTTGCTAGTGAAATCCAAAAGATTTAAAACTTTGTATTCCCTGTAAAAATTCCCAAGAGACATCATCAGCAACGCATGAAGCATAGAATTCATGGAAAAATAGGCCTAAGAAACTTAATCAAAGAACTATCTTATTCTTACCTTTCAACTACTTGGTTAGGAGAAGGATATCTTTCACGCACAACCAAGGTTGATTGTGTTCTCTTACAAAACTCAAAACCAAATTCTCTAGCTGCAACAAGAAAAGCACCTTCATCAGGGGACTCTGCTTCATAAGTAAAAGCACCAGTTTCCTCATTCAGCTCAGGAATTGCAGTGTGACAAATTGCTAAAATTCTGAAGAACAATAGAAGAACATCATGATTAGGCTCATTCAACCAGTTTCCATTTGTTAAACGGCTGTCCTCAAAACCAAAATACTTTATGGCAGACTTCTGCTCTTTGACAACACTTGAAGTAAGAACAGTCTCCAATTCAATCTCCGATTCTTTTCGGTCCCATGCCATGGAAGACTGTCGGCTATTTTTTTGCACAACAACATCAGAATAATCTGCATCCTGCTCGTCAAGGTCATATGCCATCTGCCTTACAGCTGCAAGTTCAACCTCACTAGATTTAACACCATATGCAGTCCCAGCAATGGAACATTTCAGAAAGTCCATCTGATTACAAGTCAAAGTGCCAGTTTTGTCGGATAGGATTGTGTCTACCTGACCCAACTCCTCGTTCAAATTTGAAGTCCGAGCTCGAGCGGGATTACTAGTCTCTTCACAATACATGTTAATATCTTGGTTAATGAAGGAAGCTTGTAGAACCTTAACAACCTCAATGGAAACATAGAGCGAGATCGGTATCAAATATCCATAGAGTATAAGAGCAGTGATCAAATGTATGAGCCCTGATAAGGTTGGCTGACGAGGGTTATACAGTGGATCATCACCAGTAGTTTGTAAATACCACCAGTCAGTCATTTGGTACTTTGTCTTCACAGCAAAACCTATTGAGCTCATTGATGATATCAGTATAAGTAAGGTAAAAAGGATGTAAATAATCTTGTCCATTTTTCTCTCTATTCTACTTCTTTTGGAAGGAGATTTTGTAGCATTCTGCATGACTTTACTATCATGTCCAGTAAATATCACTACCCCGTAGGCATAAGCTGTGTTCCTCAATTTAGAATCTCTGAGGAGAATCTGGCTAGGATCAAGAGGATAAATCTGCCGATCATACTCCAAGTTACCAACAAATGTGTAAAGATTTGGGTTTGGATCTTCACAGTAAATCTTTCCAGTAAAGTCTTTGAAGGTAGCATTATCATCCAATGCTAAGGTTACTTCCAAAGATCTCTTTACTTTGAGATTAGTCTCGCCATCCAAATTCATCGTTTCCACGTAACATATTCCGTCCTCATAGCACGACGATAAAAGAAGTAGATCAGCGGGAAAGAACTGATCCTTCTCTACTTTCACTATGTCTCCTACACGAATCTTGTGCCAAGGTCTATGACCAAAAACACCGTCCCCTTTATGAACAATCACTTTCCTGAGATTAACCTTCATATCCTGCACAAATCGACTCCAGTCCTCGAGAGCTTCTTTAGCCATACTGAGACCAACAACAAATACCAGAGGAGCAATCATGCTCATGGCAGAAAATGGGGCAACTGGTGTGAGGGACAACAATGCAGCCAAAAGAAAGTACAAATTGGCAACTCTCCTGAATTGCTCAAAGAGAGCCTTAGGCAAGAAAGTAAGAACATTATACTTGGTTGTGGATATGTAATTGAAGCAGTATTTCAATGGCTGTTTCTCATGGAGATGAGGTTGGTTACAACAGACAATTCGTGAAAAACCAGGTCCTGTCAATGGATTCGAATCATCGGCCTCATGTGCACTCTGTGACTGGAGGCAACCGAATGTATAGAGATGACTCCGCCGGATCCTCTCCCTTATCCTTCCCCGTCTCATCGACTCGATTTTCATCTTGAAAGATATATGATAAGGAAACCAATGTCCTTACTGAAATATCTCCATTTGCAGCCTAAACATAACCGTATGAATGAATTAACAAAGAAATCATCCACCACCAGCAACCGGATGCCCTAGACGGCCACATTCAAGCAAACATTTGAGCCGTCTTCAAATCCATCTCATAATCATCAACGTAAATCACGAAGAACAATTCAATCATACAAAGAGAAGGAGAAAGTCAAATTTCAGGTAATGTCCTCAAAACAAATCGATTAATTCCCAATAACAAATCCAAACGTCACAAAACAGAAAGGCATGAAAAGAAGATGCTAAAACAACAAAAAACACATCTCCACGGATTGAATTCACCACAAATCTTAATCTCCATTGGGCAAAATCACGATTTAAACAGAAAAATGAGGAAAACCTCGATTATTACTAAATATCAATAATGTAGAGCTCAAATATTGATACAATCATCATCCCTAACAAATTCCTCACACAATAACACAATTCGAAGCCAATAACAGCAAATTTTCACGAACAATCAAGCAAAGCAAGAAAATCATAAAGCCGGAAAGAAAATGTTACCTGGAAGAATCAAGAGGCAAATCCACCCATGAGCGGGTGGAAAAAGAGAGAGAAAAAAAGTGGAGGTGCAGATCAAGGTGAAAAGACAAAGAGGAAGAAGAGGAAGAAGAAGAAGAGGAGGAGGAGGAGGAGGAGAGAGAGAGTGACCTTGTAGAGAGAGAAAATCTAGAGAAAGACAGAGAAACAGAGAAAAACAGGGTTTTAGGCCAAAAGAGAGAAAAAATGTCCTTTCTCTCTCTTTCTTTTTCTCTCTTTCTTTCTCTCTCTAACCTCTCTCTCTCTTCTTTCTCTTATTTTCTCTTCCCTCTCTCTCTCTACCTTCAACTCTGAACCAATGGCACGAAATTCCGGGCCCTCCCCTCTCTATATTTATTTTTTTTTTAAACAATTTTCTCTAAATTAATAATAATAATAAGTACAAAATACCATTTTTGTCCTTATATTTTGACTCTCTGTTTAAGTCAATATACTTTTAAATTTTTAAAATTTTAACTTTATTGTTCTATTTTTAATTAAACTCAAAATTAGCTTCTAATTAGATTTTATTAAAATTGATTAAATAATAATACTCATTTTAATATATATATATATATTTTTTTTTGGACTATATGGTGGGGGTTTTGTTAAAATTACCTGTTAAGTTCTTGAAAGTTAAAGAATGACAGCTCCTACGTTATCCGACGTGACAATAATGTCTGTTTTATCGTTTTTTTTTTTTTTTTTTTTTTTTTTTTTTTTTTTTTTTTTTTTTTTTTTTTTTGCTTTAGGGTTTTTAATTTTTGAAAAATAAAAAATAATATACGTGGAAGAAGTGGGCCCACATAATCTTGGTTAAACATGAGAGTTTTTTTACTCACATTATTACTTTCGAAATCTCTCCGTTCCCGTTTTCTAAAACTTTCTTCTTGAACCAAGGCCAGAGGCTTGAGTATACGTTACTTAGTCTCGTACGCGATGCAATAATAAGCAGACTTTCTTCTTACATGCGCTTATCTATTTGTTATTAAATTTTTTCGAAGACTGAATTTTTATAGTTAACTATGCTATTACACTACAAAGTAAATGAAATACTATTGGAGAGTGTGACCTAACATTAAATCGAGGGTATAAAAGCAGGTACTAAAGAAAAACACGAAGAATACTTACGGAAAAAAAAATGACAAAATCACGAACCTGGTATGGACCCGACATTATAATTTGAGATTTTTTTTTATTTTTAATATTTAAAAAAACTTATTGAAGAACAAAATAAATGTCACTTTCTTTATCTTATTATATAAATATATATATATATATGATATAACCTAAGTAGGTTGGAAATTCTCCAACTATCCAATAAATGGTTAGGTAGCAATAAATAAATAATAATAATAATAATAATAAAGATTTAAGAATTTAATATTTTTGTGGTTATAGATAAATATGGGGGAAAATAGTCATTTTCTTAGGGCATAAGGAAATTTATAATAGGTAGTTGAACTCATTTCAACACCAAAATTGTTTTGCTTAAACCTTACTTCTTTCATTATTTCACAATTCTATTCAAACATTGTTGAATCAAAATTTTAAATTCTTTCATAATTTTTTTTGTTTTTTATGTTTTAAAAGTCTAGTCTATTTAGGAGTGTTCATATAATTCGAGAATCTAACCAATTAGGACTATTCAACACAAACCATAAAGGTTGGGTTGGGTTAGATTTAGGAGTGGATTGGGTTGAATTTTTGAAAAATCGAATATGACAGTTTCTAGTTGGACCAACTCAACCAATCTGAAAGCACAACTTTACCCTAAATTAGTATGAAGATTAAGAATATATGACCGATATTAATGATATGTTGTGACTTGTAAATATGATATTTGAATTTTATGAGTATTAAAAATATTTGAATTATTTCATGAAGTATTAATATTAATTGTGACTTAATTATACCATAATTAAATATTTTAACTATCATACCTAAAAGATATATGATGTTTATATTAAAACGTTGATGTTAGCAATTTTTTTGAAAAACTTATAGAAATAGATGAAAAGTGTTTTGAATTATTAAATGAATGTTTAATTAGGAATGCTTAAATAATCTATAGATACCCATTCCTAATTGAGTATTGATATTTATAGATGACAAAATAATATATATATATATAAAAAAATCCAGAATCTTGATAATTCTAATAGATATTAGAAGGTATTTATAAAGGGATAAAAGCCTTCAAACTTAAATAATGAAGATGGATTAAAAAGTAAATTAGAAGCTAAACTCATAATTTAAGATAGATATAAATGTAAAATAAATAAAACGACATGCATTAGCCGTGATCGAGTAATCATTATATATTAGAAAAGAAAAAAAAAAGTAAATAAAACGACATTCGAGCGATGTGTCGTCGGAAGGGGAGATACGAATTTCTCCCATTTTCGACACGTCGAGCGATATTTGGCCAAATATTTGAAATAAAGTTTTAAAAAACATTAAAAGAAAAATGACGAGAAAACTATTTTAATGGATAAAATAACGAAGAAAGTAATATTGGTCAAAAAATAAAAAATAAAAAACAAATAGCCATCTTGACATTTATGGATTAATTTTATCGATTTTTCTTTTTTTAATATTTCGATATTAAAAAATTATAGATGCCACCCCTTCCTACAATCCTTATTTATTTATTATTTGCAACGTATATGATTTGACTTTTGAAATTTAAACCATTTTCAATTTGAAATTACATGTAACTAAAGTTAAAATTAAAAAAAGAAAAGAAAAGAATCATAATATTTAAAATGATTTTTCACTTAATTTAACTCGAGTAAAATATCGCCTTTATCTTATCCAACTAAGAAAAAATAAAGGTTGGATTGTGTGATAATATATATATATATTCTGTTTATAAGCAAAATTTTAAATTAAAAAAAAAAGAAAAAGAAAAAGAAAAGAGATAGATACCTTACTTATTACCAAAGTCTTACTTTACCTTTAGACGATGGGCAATATATTCTGTCTCCCCACAATGAGCCAGTGGTAGCGCAATCAAATAATATCTTATGTTTATAAACAAATAGTTAATGTATAATTAAATAAGTCCTTTAACATAAATTAACATACTATCACATATTAATTTAATTGTCATATATAACTCCAAATTGTTAATCACGGTTTAAACCAACACCACTTCTAATTGATATTGGTCTAGTTATATATTAATGCTAGCCTTGCGATTTTAAAATGTATTTATTACGGAGAGATTTCCACACTTTTCTAAGAAATGCTTTATTTCCCTCTCCAAATTATGTGAAATCTCACAATCCATCCCTTTCGGGGTCAGCGTCCTCGATAGCACACCACCCAAAACCTGACTCAAATACTATTTGTAATCGCCCAAGTTCACCGCTAGTAGATATTGTCCGTTTTAGCCCGTTACATATTGTCGTCCACCTCACGATTTTAAATGCGACTATGATGGAGAGAGACTAGCCCTACTCCAATCAGTGTCTTGCACCATTAAGCAACAAGCTCTGAACTCATTCTCTCTGGATTTTGGTTATTATTTTAGGTTTTTTTTTTTTTTTTTTTTACTACTATTCCAACTGGGCAGGGGTTATAAGATGGAATCTTGTCCCACCATTTATAGCCATGGTTGAAAGAAGGAAGGCAAAGATAGCAACCATTTATAGCCATGGTTGAAAGAAGGAAGTGAATGATAAGCAAGGGTTATTAGGGCAAGGGTACTAGTGGGAGATGAGGTTATCACAAATGGATAAAGATTGAGGAAGTGAATTAGGAAGCTTGGTAATTGAGCTGGATTTGAGTTCAAATTTAGAATCAAGGAACGTGTTTCAGCTCTCTACATAGGTGGGAGGAAAAAAGGAAACAACATGATTACAAATAATCAAATATTTAACGCATTACATTAATGACATAATGCATCCCCACTCAATCATTAATAAAATTGCTATAAATTTGACCGACCCAGATGGAATTGAAGGCTGTGCTCACAAGGCTTGCACGACATGAAGAAAAGAAGAGGAAAAACAAAATTAATGGAAGTACTCCTCCTGTTCTAAAATCCAAATGGTATCAATTTTTTTTTTTTTTTTTTTTTATTTGTCTTTCTATTTCTTAAGAATATAAAGATGTATTTTGGGAGAGATTTCGGTTAGGAATCAAGATATGGTTTATTTCGAACCTAAGCTCAAATGGCTTTGCTTTGGACTCTCCCAAAATGTCTCATGCCAATAGAGATGTATTCTTTTACTTATAAACTCATGATCATTCCCTAAATTAGTCAATGTGAGACTCACCCCCAACAGTTTTCCAGGAAAGTTCATAGTTTTCTCGGAAAAATTTCATAAGAGGGATGTGGGTTCAAAGGGCGGGCGGGAACAAGGGTGGATCAGAGTGCTTGGCGTTTTATGGACAATCTTGTTTTGAAAGATGAAGGGATGCTTTCTTGGTGTTTTGAATGATGCCCCACGTGCATTTCCCCTGCTCCAATTTTCAACGATAATGTTGGAACTACTTTGAAGAGTTCTAAAGACACACTATTCCCTAGAAAAGAAAACGAATATAAATTTTAAAAATATGGATACTCAAGCTGGATTCCCATCAGGTAGGAATAGTTGAATGTGTTAAAGAAATAGGACAGATGTATATTAAAAATATGAGGAGATCAAATAAAAAATGGGAGTAAACTTAAAAAATACTAAATAAATATACCATATATTTCATATCATAATAGGTGGGTAAGATGCTTATGCCATGATCTTTGACTATATCTATTAAACTAATAAAAAAACGAAAAATATCTTATTATAGGATAAATCATATGCTTCATCAGTTTGTTATTTGTAAGGATAGAAACTATTTATAAAGTTTTATCAAACTATACATACAAAACTATAGGAATCAAATCTATAATTTAACCTATATTTATGGGAAAGAACCAAAATGCCATACAAGATTATCTTTTCTTTTAACTTATATTGAGTAGGGACACTCCCATACAAAAAGAAAAAAAAAAAAAAAAAAAAAAAGGGACCCAAA